>NC_142347.1:40305091-40616924 GCF_054954075.1 Amborella trichopoda
TGGATCATTTTTTAATAAGGATTTTTTTTTTGTTTTTATAAGGGGTGTGACATCATTTACATGAAGCGTGACGTCACCTATTTAGAACACACTAATGACATTTTATGTTCTATGTGGGTGATGTCACGCGCCTATATAGATGATGTCACACTCCTCCTAATGACAAAAAATAACATTCCTAAAAAGAGCTCCATATACAAAACAAAAGTATATAAATGTCCAAAATTTGTTGAGCCCAATGATAAATTACTCTATAATGTGAGCACCATAAAATAACCTTTTAAAAGATTGTATACAATAAGACTATTTACATTTGGTACAAGAAAGTTAAAAGGTCATATTTTTTGAGATAATGTCACATCTATAATATCTATATAAAATAAGTGGTGTAGATTAATGTAATGTTACTGTATCAATAAGGTTGCAACATTATATAAATTTTTTTCTTTTATTTACAGCATCAATATGTGGATTAATTTCTTATATGTGAAAAGCACAATATTAAGGAAAAGTATATAAAAAGACCACTTATTTTTAAGAAAAAGTTTATATAAGGTGTCGACTTTATACTATACAAGGTACACCTAAAAACACCCATTAAAGAAGGTTGTTCCTATGCTGGAAAACCCTCAAATTGGTCATCTCAACCTCGAGATTCATAGACATGGAAAAAAAAAAGGGATTTCTAGTTTTAAAAAATAACTTATTTTCTAACACATTATCTGGGCTGTCCATTTTCAAGATCGTCAACAATGTTTATAGATCGGCTTGATCGTCACTATTTTTAGAACTTTAAATTCATAATTGGGGGAAACAATAGATTTTCATGTCATTGCAAAGCTGTGCGACATTGAAACTTCATTTTCGACGTAGTTTTGAAGTACACCTTACTTCAATAATATAAGGTGGATACCTTATACATTATCTCACCCTTATTTTTAATACAATATGTCACAATTACCTTTGTCCATTAGATTTCAAATGAGGATGTTGTGAGTGTATCATTAACTAGATTCAAAGTTCAAAAAAAAAATATTGAACTTTGTGTCACACCTCAAGCCATCTGATGGGCATTAGCAATTGTGATGTCCTTGTAATAAAAATAAATGGTCTCATGATTTACAATTCCTAATATAAATTAATGTTTCACAACCCAACAATTTGGGTTGGAAATCATCGATCCAGCTAAGAATCAGTTGGGATTGAACAAGTTCTAGAAAAATATCAGTCACAACCTGGTCTCTCGAAAACCCTCCATTCATATTTGTTTTCTAATATTTCTTAAATCCCCCTTAGACCCTGCCATAATCACCCGTTTTTTTTTTCCTTATCACCGATTCAGATTGATCTTGATATATGGGGTTGGCGATCCACCCAGCCCATCCGGTATGAACATATGACACTACTCATGCATCTGTCCATGCCTCCATCGGTCAAAAGTGTTGAGCACTTGAATCATACGGCCCCATCATTTTTTCTTTAAACTTTACTTTTCATTACAGGATTATCAAAATTAGAGTACAAGTATACTATGCTCAATCCAATTACAAAAAGACTATTCTGACTAAACTCTACAAAAGAGATTTACAATTATAGGATTTGTAGCTCAATTCTATAAACTTCGCATTTTACTGGGATATCCACTTTACCATTAGTTTATGGTGATATTCATATTCTTCAATCCATCCCACATCTCTTATAAGATGCGGGCACGATTCCCATGGAGCGGACACCGGATGACATTTTTCGAATCTCTTTCGATAATGAACCAAAATTCGATGTCCTATGGTATATCTATCATTCACCTGGCAGTGGGCTAGTTGATCATGTAATAGATGAATTTCTTGTGAAGGGATTGATACCCTGGCAACACGTGAGTATGAGACCAGGGCCCATCCCTCATGGTTTTTGAGTAGTGCTCCTGTGCCTGCTCCCCTTGCATTTCCTTTCGAGCTGCTATCAAAATGAAGTCTTATAGTGCCCAGAGGAGGGAGAGCCATCTGCTTGGTCTAGGTTGCAAGGGTCGTTGAAAGAGAGCTATAGCAATCGAGTTCTCTTTCTTTGGTTTCACCCAGGAGAAAATGGTGGTTTTAAGCTAGTCTAGAAGAAAGCAGCTTTTTTTGTGTGTCTGTGAAGGTTTTTTTGCCATAAAATTAGCCGGACTTAAGTGGGTCGGGGAGATAAAATTGTTCTAGCAGCTCTGTGACTGATTCAGGCCATACACATGCTTGAATCAATGGGCCTCAAACTGCAAGAAAGCGTATCAAAAGCTCCTCGTGCATCAGTTCCCAAAGGGGTCATGGATAAGTTCCCAAATGGGTACGTTATCATGGCCTTGCCACAGGCAGAAATCTTTCAGGTGTTGTTACTCGAAGAAGTCTAAAATTCGGGGCATTGTGGGCAAAACCGGAGATCCCAAACAAGGAATCCTTTTGTAAGTAGTTCTATGATGGTTGAATCTTTGTTCGAGGTTATTTCATAGAGTCCAGGGAAGATTGAGCAAAAGGATTCATTGCAATCAATGTCTTTCCAAGACATCGACCCAAGTATCTTTTCCAAGAATCTCAAATTGGAGTGAATAGATATGCAATGTTGCAATGTGTTTGGCTCGTCTACATCATCGTCATTATTATTATCATTATTAAAGATCTACAATTCTCTACCCCGTATTTGCCACTCACTAGCTTGTAACATCATCGAGGTGCTTCGCATAAACGTTGGAACTATTTGAAAAGCTAAGCCCTATTCATATCTTCAAGTCTTTTGAATTCACTCCCCCTCCATTTTTCTGTGTACATAAAATCTCCCACTATTTAACCATATAGAATTGATTTCCCTTGCTTGTACCAGACGAGAGGAACCGCATTGTTAGCCTTTAGGTGCCTGTTGGTAGGGATAGATAGATGTAACCTTATATTGTATCAAAATGTTCATAAGTGCAGGTTTTGAGATTTTTTTTTTACAAAGAGTCTATTTATCTTTTGTACATAGAGATCACAATCATTTTCACTCGGTAGATATCAAATTGGATGGCTTAGGGTGAATTACGAAATCCGATAAATTTTTTTGTTGGTCACTATTTACTATGCATAATAACTTTTTTTGTTAAAAAGTGAAAGATTACGGTCTTAAAGGGGTTGGAACTTGATCTTTCATAACTTTTTTGTTGGTCACTATTTACTATGCACAATATAGGGTGCGGTTTCTAAAAGGTTGCAACCTTAAACAATCCAATTAAAGCGCACCACCAAAAATTATCATAACATGTTATTTTGAAGTGAAAAATTCCTAGGATCATCTTAAAATTTATTTTCATATCTAATTAAAAAATTTTAAACTACAAAAAGGTTAAAATCAAGGAGATATATAAACATATGAAATCTTGAAAGTGGACGGTCTAGATAATGTGTTGCAAGATGCACTATTTATGGGACTAAAAAACATTTTTTCTTTTTTTATATTCATGCATCTTGATGTCAAGATGATCAAATAGAGTGTTTTTCAACATTAAAACAACCTTTCCGATGGATTTTTCAGGTGCTTCTACATTTTGAGGTTGCAACCTTATATAAACTTTTTCCTAATAAAAATACATAATATTAGTATTATTAATATGATATAATATAATATAATATTACTATAACATAATATTATATTATATATTATATATTATATATAGTATATATTTATTATATTATATATAATATATAAATATTATATATATTTATTATATTAAATATATATTAATATTTAATATAAGATTTTATATTATATAAATATTACATATAATATATATTTATCTTATATTATATATAATTATATTAAATATATATTGTATGTAATAATTATATTATTATATTATATACTATATATATAATATATTTTTATATTATAAATAATACATTTATTTTATTAAATAAATATTATATATAATATAATAAATAATAAAATAAATATTATATAGACAATATACAAATATCTTATATTATACTATATATTATATATAATATATACTTATTATATTATATTTATATTATTATATTATTATATTATTTTATATATAATAATATATAAATATCTTATATTACAAATATACAGTAATAAAATATATAAAAATTATTATATTATGTTATATATGTTACATATTTATATTTATATGGTTATATGTATAGGTTATCAAACACAATATCTAGAACTTTCTTAACATTCCAACAAGTTATCAAACACAGTACCTATAATTTTTTTAAACTTTCTAGAACAAAATATTCAATTTTACAAAAGACTTAAAAACATTCAACTATCCAAAAAATATCTTTTAGAAAAACAAACATGCCCTGAGAGAGAAGCCATGGATGAACATTTGCATGTTAGGCACGCTAAGAAAGAGTATCGATAATGAATATATGGAGGAATTTAGGGCGCTGCTTTTAAAGAGGATTTTAGATATTTGATTGGTTTTGGCCTGTCGGATCAACCAGTTTAACTCAATTAATCAAGTTAAATGAAGTTTGATTTTTTACTACAGTTTATATTTTGAAACTATATAGGTTTTTTTTTTTTTTTTTTCTATAAACTTGTCCAATCGGTTTAATCAATGATTGACTTGATTTTGACTTAACCAAATCCTTTACATTAATTTGATAGTTGGTCATATCCTGATAGCACCAATAAGGACGCAAAACTTGCTGATACGTTCGATTTTAGCACTTTCTCAACCATGCGATGGCTAGTGGTCCCACTTATATTAGTCTTGCTCCTCTTCTTTCTCTCTCTCTCTCTCTCAGCTGGGGCTTTCTCTAAGAAGCAGAGCACGCAAACAATCTTAAGTTCGATATTGCAGCCCTAGGGTTGTAACTTGGTAAGATCCAAGTCGGACCAACTCTGGCCTAGTTGGGTCCAAGTCCAGGGTTCCGGACCTGATCCACGTGGTCCATGTAGTGAACCAGTATGTTTGACTGCAGAGGTCACAGGGTCCACGTGGGTCCCAGCTTGGACCAAGCCATGGTTGTCCTCACTTTGGGTAGTCCAAGGCTGGATCAATAGCTGGTACGGTCCAGTTCTAAGGCACAGGTCCAAACCTGGACCAAGCTCAGGTCGACCCAACCCATTTGACAGCATTATGCGGCACTCATAGCATAATCCTATTTAAGCAAATTGTAAACTTGCTGCAGGACAAGGACCCACTTAGAAAGACATGTTTGATATAGGGAATCAATTTAAAATTGTGAGAACGATGAGGTTTATACATTTTTTGTTTCTTGGATAATTCAATGAGGAATACATGCCCATACCCATTTTTTAAAAGGAAAAAGTTTATATAAAGATGCAACCTTATAATGTAGAACTACGGATGCACCTCAAAAATCCATCGGAACAGGTTGTTTTAATATTGAAAAACCCTTTGATTGATCATCTCGATATCGAGATGTGTGATAATGAAAAATAAAAAGATTTTAAGTCTCAGAAATAGAGCATTTTACAACATATTATCTACACCGTCAATTTTCAAGATTTCCATATGTTTATAGATCTACTTGATTTTAAACATTTTTTAAATTTAAAATTTTATAATTAGATAAAAAAAGAGATTTTTAGATAATCCCAAGAATATTTTACATCAAAATTATATACCATGATAAAATTTGAAGGTGCACCGTACCTCTACAGCTACGGATGAATTAGTATGCCAACTGCACCCTTTGTAAAATGGTAAGTGGTTTTTAAAGGTGTCAGTAAAAAAATGGGGCGCAACTGAGGTAAAAAGGTGCTACCACCACTACCCCAGCCTCTTTTTGCGAGGTTTATGCATACACACATACGCTCTTGCCCAAGGTTCCCATATTTGGCAAACCAATCCTTAATTATAGGTCCAAAATCAGCAGTAGTTATTTATTGTTTGGTCCTTAACACCTGAGTGGACCTTATCAATCAGATCATTATCATTTTCAACGTGTATGTTCTCTAAAATCCATCGGTTTATAGTAAGAAAATGGTCATGCAAGTATTCACTGTAGTTATGCGCTTGTGGAAAACTTAATGAAACCAAATAGTTCACTTTGCCCAAATCTTGTTTTAGTCATATACACCATATTCAAGCTAATTTCAGGGATTATAGCCCTGAAACTGGGCCACTACAAGCCCCTGGGAAGGCTGTCATGTTATGGCTTATTGGGCTGAAACTGAGCCCAATAGGGCCATGATTCACTGGAAGTTGGGATTTTCCCCTCTTATCGATAGAGCATCCTCTTGATGACCTAACAAGGGCCATTTGGAAGAGTATTTAGCCTTGAACCATATGACACGGGCCTTATACAACATGAGCCCAGTTACACTACTCCCCCCATAGTTAAGTCACAAGACATTATTTGAGTCCCTTCATATATGATGCTCCCTTGGGTACAATACCATACATACATTTTCTCCTCGAGCAAAAGACTTATTTAGGAGAATTTTTTTAATCTCAAATTCTGGGAGCCACGTAATAGATGATTATTTTTGAAGGAATAAATTTAGATTTTGGGTTATAGATTTCACCCTCTAAGAATTTGGGAGTTTCTTTTGAATCTTGAGGCGGTATTTCTTTCAAGCACGTAGAGAGTAAGATGTAGGAATTTTTTTTATTAAGTTTAGTCTATGCCTCTGTGGATTGAAGAGGTCACGTCCTTAAAATTTGGGGTCCTAAAAGTACTCCAAGATTGAGTGTTACATAAGGGAGTAAATGGATATTGTACTCCCTCCGAATACGAAATTTTATGGGTGAGTTCTTTTGAACTACGAGTGATACAAAAATCACCCAAACATCAATTGTGTCCTTCAAAATAGCATTTTATTTCCTTTTGAAGTATTTTGAAAATATCCCTCCCATCAAATGTTGTACTCTCAACGATTCAGATTTTGTTAGAAAAAATAAGTGTCTTCTTATCTTTGGTTTTCAATTGCAAAAGTAAATCAAACGTGGTTATACAATACAAATAATTGGAACCCCCCAACTTTCAAAAACAGTATCAGCAAAACATTAGCATGGAACCACTAAATTAAGGTGTCTACCTCCAAGAAATGGAAAAATAATTGACTAGCACCCCAACAATTTTCTTAGTAATTTAGTGTGCCCATTCTTTATTGTTCTTTCATGTTCCTCTCTCATGCGTGAGTACAGAGTCAGACCATCAATAACTGATCCTTCTGCTTTCTCAATATAGTATCAAAGCATGGACAATGAGCTCGGAGATCGGTCGATAAAATTGAATACTGCTTCATAATTTATTTTCTTCCCAAATAAATGATTTCTTCGAAGGGTATAAAGAAATGAAGCTATGTTAACATCAAGCATCAAAATCTTGAAGTTATCGAACTATGAGAATTGAAAAGTTGGGGTAAAAAATTATATGTTGGGGCAAGGTCTCACATTCTACGGTATTTTGTTGATTGGTCTAATGTCAATGTTTACCCATAACAACCTCGCAACATAGAGGATAAGAATGACAAGTAGTTAATGCAATTCACAGATGTTATGTGAATTGGTAATGCTCTTTTATGTTATGGAACTAGAATTGGTGAAAGAAGAACATGATCGTTTCGCCACTTTACACAATAGGCAAGTAATACGAGAATTTAATTTTTTAGTTTTGAAACAAGGAGCATGCACATTAGAATTTTCCGGTTATGTTAATGAACATTGTTATCAGTTACAAGGCATTGGTGTAACATGGAGAACAACACTCGAGGGGCTACTATCTAAGAAAACCTAACAAATGCGTTTGACGTTTTAAGGGTGTTAATTCAAAAAATCAAAGCCACCCCTTTTTAGCTTGGATTGATTTTCTTCAGAATAAATTTGAAGTACTCAATGACTTTAGAGATTTCAAAGTGCTTGCTGAGAATGAAATTAATAGAAAAAGAACAAATTATGGACTAATGATAGCAGATAGTTCAATTCACGTTCAAAAAGTTCAATCAATTATTTTTAAGGAACATGGAATCAAGAGGTACCTAGCATGTGTTTGGACTCAGCATATTTGGGATTGCAGGGAGAAAAAACCAATACACAGTGGAAGCTGCTTGAGCTGTGATGAATGTGAAGTATTTGTTTAAGACTTTATGTTATATTGGATGGAGTCAATGTGCACCCTCATGCACTTAATCAAATGCATACCATTGACATTTTGGATGAACATACCATATCAACATCTCCACAGAAAGAAAATCCCAATTCGATATATGTTTGCTTAATGATAAAGCTACAAAATGAATCTTGCTCGGATGATCATGACAGTGAAAAGCTTATTGTCAATTGCATCTACAAGAGTTCCTAAACTCCAACAACTGCGGTGTTACTCAGAGAACCAGGATATCCTCCGACACACGAAATGCCTACCATGATGTAGGTGTAATTTGTGGCAAGAGGGTTTCCTCAAACCTGTGAGTAACACTATAGGTAGACATTTAGCACAATTCCAAAGATATCAAGTATTTGAGATAATATGTTGATTATGGAAGTTAATCAAGTTGATACCTCAAGAAAAGTGCCCAATGTCCTCAACAAGTCATTTAAGCAAGAAGGGTTCCGAATTTCAGCTGGTTTCCTTATTGTTCCATAATGAAGAACTACATTAAGAGATCATTTACTTTTAGCACATAGACGTCACAATCACTCTTAACCTTAATAATTCCACTAGGGTGGTTTTGAGCATGTTATCGACCAGACTCAATGTTTAAAAAAAAACTCTCTAATTTCATGATACATCCCAAACAATCCAATTTGACATCTAAATGACTATGAGTAATTTGTGACCTCCTCGTACCAAAGATGGTCTCATATTATACAATCCCTATTAGAATTGAAAATTAGTATGTATCAGGATTGTCTAGGAAGGTACATAGCCTGCAAAACAAGTTAAGGCTGGGTTTTGAGTCTATGAGTAGAGGGATGGGGCGTGATTAGGGAAAATGCAATCTGAAGAGAGAAACATCCATTGAGGTGATAGAGAGTTGGAGACAATTTTATAGGGGTAGCAATGGACCAAAATTTAGACCTGACTATCGGACCCAACCAAAAAAGTGTTGATATTCAAATAATATTTAGATATTATAACCATATATATTTTTCCATAATATTTAAATTTTTACATATTTTGATTTTTGGGTCAAGTAGATCACGTTTGGATCCAGGCCCGATAACTTCGGATCCAATCGGGTCCATGTGCAAATCAAGATGCCATTTTTTTTTTCGGGCTGGGTTTGGGTCCAGCAAAAAGTTGTGGGAGGGGGGGGGGGGGGGGGGGGGGTGTGCTTTTTAGAATTAATTTTTGTGGTTTCATTTACAAGGCAAGTTAGAAACATAGATTTGAAGAAAATCGCAAGAGAATCACATGAGACTGTAAATAAAAAGTTAGTTGCAAATCCTCCTTGCGATAGCTCGTTGGCCTCCCAATATATTTAAACAAAAGCTTCATGTCGTTCTCAAATCCCAAATAGCGTGTTTGATTCGCGTCTTCTAGGGAAGTGGATCTATGGTCCCCATAGAACTAACAATATCCATTTTTTAGCTTTAAATACAAAGCAAGTAAACACCGGTATTCACTTTACTATAAAACTTCCATGTTATCAAATTGGAAAATGCTATTGAAAGACGCCGAAATCAAACAAGCCCTAAGAAAAACTAAAGAAACACAAAACTCCTAACCAAAATTAGCCATAAACATGAACTCTACTCCTAATTGAAAATCCCTAAACTCACCGTATCAATCCCGTTCAAAATAACAAATACTAGATCTTCTAAAATGCAAGTTGTGTGAAATCCAAAAGAAATAGAAGTCAAAGAAAAATAAAATAACAAGGAAACATCAATAGAGATCTACTAAAGGACATAAAGATGAATATCAAGAAAAATATTAATTAAACTAAAAAAACTAATAAAAGAAAAAAAAAGAAGCAAGAATAACATATGTAATAAGAAAATAAAACTAAATAACTAGAAAAAATAATAAAAAAGAAAAAAATAAATCAAATAGGAAGAAATAACAATTGAGGAGGGCCTCGATCAGATGGCAAAGATGAAGTCATTACTCATTTATCTTCGAGATTGATGATCTTGAATGATCAATTGCATTGTGGAAAAGAGAGGGATGCCTAGCAATTTACATCTATGACTTTTGAATGACACAAAATAGTTGACTTTGTTCTCTAAAAATGGCTGCAGCAGGGTCGTTGATCTAGGGTTTAAATAGCTTGAGTTATGTTTTTAAGGGTTGTAGGTTCGTATGACTTGAGGGATTAGCGTTTCATTTCTTACCCATTTGAAAATGATGGAAAAATTATTGAAGGCAATGATTCTAGACCAATCAAGATATGACACGTGAATTGCACTGTGTAATTTTCTCTCTCTTGTGCCACACAATTCAGCGCTAAAGTATTTTTCTTATAAAAATTAAGAGATCGCATTGAGTCCCATGTTGGTGGTCTTATCGAATTTAGACATTTCTTTGAAGTGGCGATCCACCATTTTTTTTATTTTTTGGTTATAAAAACTGCCTATTCTTGGGTACTGGTTTCCTAAATAGGAGGTTTGGGACTATGGACTTATCTATCTTTGGATTGGGAATATTCGGCTTCCTAACATGAGATATTGAGAATATCTAAAATATTTAAGAAATATTTAGGTAATATTTGGAGGATACTCAGTTTCTTAAATTTAAAAAATACTGGGGATATCTAAGGTCATTTGGTTTCCTAAAATGAGATATTTAAAATCAATGGAATATTTAAGGAAGGAAAAAGCTGGCCTAGGCCTACTAGATCATAACTACGTATGAGCCCAATAGCTCAGATTGAATCTCGGCTGATGATTGTCATGACTTTATTGTGCATTTTAATTTTATCTTGTTTTTACAAATCCAAATCATATGAAATTTTAAGCATCTATTCTTCTCATCAAGACACACCTAATAAAAATATTAAAAAACAATCCACAATAAATAAATTTACCAAAATACCTTGAAAATTTTTAAGGGTATTTTGGTCAATTTATTTCTTGTAAATTATTTTTTTGATATTTTTATTAGATTTTTCTATTTTCGTAGAACACACACCTAAAATTTTATATGATTTAAATTTATATAAAAAAACATAAAATTCAAATATGAAATAAGATCGTGGCCATTAGATCGTCTCAGATTGAATATCAGTCGTTGGACTCATATGTAGTTGTGAGCTAGTGGGCCTACGCCAGCATTTCCCTTCAAAGAATATTCGAGGTTAAACTACAGTTTAGGTGTAGATTATGACTGTGAATGTCTTATGATTTACTAGGATAATGTGTTCCAGGGATTTAGAAATAAGAGACAAAATTAAATTTGGAAGGGGTGTCTATAACAACGTTTTGTTTGTCAAAAGAGAAAGGCAGAAGCTGGTGATAGTGCTTCTTTATATTGATGATATCATTGTAATAAAGAATGATGAGGGTGAAATAAAGCAGCTAAAAAAATGCTGGAACACAATTTGCTATGAAATTTCTTGGAAATCTATAGAATTTTCTAGGTGTGGAAGTCGAATACACAAGACAAGGCAAGCAATTGACAAATGCATGTATTGGATCTATTAATGCAGTTTGTAATGAGTAAGTGTAAACCATCACCAATACCAATGTTTACAACACAAATTATCTATTAGAGATGGTGATCTTATTCAAGACCCAGGAAGTATAGTACTCTTGTTGGTGGTTTCAAATACATTACATTTGCTTGACCAGATTTTACATTTTTTGTCAATCAAATTTGTTAATTTATACAAAGTCCTCATGAGATGCACCTCAAAGCAACTAAAAGGATTGTTCAGTATGTGAAGGGTACCATGAGTGATGGTCTTTTTCTTTCCTATAGATAGAAGACAAGTTAATCTCATTGCCTATTCTGATGCTGACTAGGCTGGAGATCCAGATACAAAAACGTCGGTATCTTGATTTTGTATTTTCTTTGCCAGGTATCAGGTATCTGGTGTCTTGGAATAGTAAAAAGTAAATGATTGTTTCGTGCTCATGCTCAAGCTCAAAAGTAAAATATGAAGCAATTTCTTCCATTTTTGCAGAAATCACTTGGTACCCCCCACATTCTATCCGAATTGGGCATGAAAATTCAATATGCAATTATTTGTTGTGATAGTTAGAGTGCAATAAAGCATGTCATTAATCCACTTCTTCATGCACGAACTGAGCACATTGATTATCACTTTATTCGAGAACTACTTGATTATTTCACTACAGAACTACTTGCTGACATAATTACAAAAAGCCTTCCTACTTACCAATATCATTGGATAGTAAACAAGTTGGTCCATGTTTCACAATGACAATATTTTAAGAGGAGTATTAGAAACGATCTAAAAAGATCCTGAAAATACTTTTGACTTTATTGTAATATGTTTATGTTGTAACATCTATCCATATTTGTAAAGATTGATGTAACCTAATGGGCTCTATCTAAGGATTCTTACTAAATATGTTGGATACACATAAATTATAAATATGACCCATAACCCTGTCTATGGGTGTCGTGAGTTTCACACAAATCACTGTCTCCTCTGAATTCTTCACTGATGTCCTATATGAATTCTTCACTGATGTCCTATATCATATATTCAGGAGTCACAAATCCCATCCGTCACGACAGCTGTTTAAGGTTATTTTTTATCCCTTTTATTGTATGTAACCATAAATACCTCGCTGATTTAGGTTATTTTCTTTTGAGATTGCTTAACACTGTGTAACCATAAACTCTTTGTATAAACCTTTTTTTTTTTTCTTTTTATTTATTTTATTTTTTATTTTTTTGGTAATTCAGTGGAAAAGACATGCCCTTACCTGGCTTTTCATATAGATTAGGGATTTTTTCATATAGATTAGGGAGTTGACTGTGTAGACTCTTTTTACAACTACAATTTCAACATCAGGTTAAGCATTAAATGGATTCAACAAGGTTGGGGCAACCCTATTTCTAGCTTGAAAGTTACAAATGCTTATGATGCATCATGGATGATGAAAAATCATAATGCACGGATAGCCTTCTTAGCTACTCACACAAAAAGCTAAAATGCCGTCCTTTGTGGGGATCGCTTTTCTATATACATGCATTCATTTAATGATGATTTGCTTTGGAGACCCAAAAATTACAAGCCACTCATGAAAAAGTACTTAGATCAAAAAACATTATGTTCACACATGCAATGAGCTTTGAACATGTTCACTGATTGAAAAAGTATCTCAAAATCTAATGGATTATGTGATATCATAGACCACTGGGTCACTACTGTACTGTAAAATGAAAAGCATAGAAGTGGTAGAGAGAGCATGGGATCCAGAAGGCAACGACATCAACTTCATTGATGTGTATGCGATGTAAACTTTTCTCTTGTGATTATTAATAAAAACAAAATGGCTCGAGCTCGATATCAATTTACCCAAAAAAAAAAAAAAAAACTTCATTGATGTCTCACCATCACCGTTCATCGATTTATCCCCCAATTGGCTATGGTTTTTCATTATGCACTAAATTACAGTATAGTATATATTGTTAGGGTAAACAAAATTTTAGCAGTATCACAATTTCTTTGTCCACACATGTAAAACTCAAACGTCACGGTTTGGTCTACCACTAATAATGAGCAAGCGCAAATTTTGAACCCATCTATTAAAAAAATCCCACAGAAAAGCTTTGTGACTCCATATATGGAAAGTGCTTTCATGTCACCATTTCATTATCATGCAATGAAATGGCTCTTTTGAACTGCCAAAAGAAAAAGGATGCGGTTAGCATGTGGCCAAACCGGCACATGTAATAATGCGGGTTTGGCAATATAACATGGAGATCATGAATATGAATAAAAAAAAATGAAAATTAAAAATAATAATTATAGCAAGAAAACTTTTGGACGGTTAATTACAATTGTTTTTAGATGGACCACCTATTTGCATCTATCTTTAAGAGGGATGCTTTATACATCTAGACCACACATTGTAGAAATGCAGTCTAGCCCCGGTGAAACAATTGTTCAAAAAAAAATAAAGGACTCTTTTAAAAAACTAAGCATGTGGAGATTTTATGCTCTAAATTTTGCAAATGCGCTCTTTTATCCTAATAATCAATTGCGAAAAGTACAAAATCGAATTTGGACCATATAGAAATCAAAATGAATCATTTGGTGGACAATGAGATCTAGGCATAAAAGAACTCAAAATCTGTTTTTTTTTTTTTTGCCAAATTGTTTATCCATTGAAGGTAAGGCCTTATTCAAAGTTCAAATAAAAAAAATCCCTTTAAGACTTAGATTTAATCATCCCATCCAATCCATCAAATGACGGGCTTATTTTCATTGGGTCAGAAAATCTTCTAATAAACTCATCACCCTCAGGGCATTTTTTTAATTAATTAGGGTCGGCAAAATCTTCTATTAAAATATAAAAGAGAATCCCATTTGCAAACTGTTATTTTTTTGAGATAACTTCAACAAATTGTCATTAAATCCATCTATACCCCAACTACGCAAGGCCTATCAACCTACTAAAGATTCTTGAGGACCCACGATACATAGAAAAACAAGGCATAAATGAATCCCATATCTAAATAAGCAAAGACTTTTAACAGCATGACAAGAAACACAGGGTATTGACTTCTAATGGAGAACTTTAGTACACTTGAAAGAGGCGATGAATCCTGGCCATTCATTGCATATGCAAAATCCGACGGCCTGATCGCAACAAGAAATAAAGCAAAAGCATTACTAAAAGGACACCACTTTAGTAGAAGAGCACAATAAACTTTGGGCAGAGAGAGGCTCTTTGCTGAGAGTTGAGACTTCAGGAAGGGACAAAGATGTCATATTTTGGAATTTGTAAAAATCTTTCCTTTTTCTCATTATGTTTCCCTTAAAAGAGTTTGCTGATGTTCAGGGACTTGTAAGTTTGATTTCATACTAATCTACACTGCAATAACAGTAAGTTTACTTTCCCTGCTAAATTTGTAATAGAAAATGGTTACGGTTGTCTACCATGCAGCACTAGTATAGATTTACACTACTTATCGTCATCTGTTGGAGTTAAGAATAAAGTAAAAATCCCAAAGAGTCCTGATTCTTTGCAATTTTTTTTTCTAAAGATCGTATATTATGAGATTATTTATTTTTATTATGTTGAGCCCCGAATGACTTATAGTTATTAGATGTAAATTGGAAGACTTGAGGTGTGTCACGAAATTCAAAATTTTTATTTTTATTTTGAGTATAGTTAAATATTCTCACAATGACCTTATTGAAATTTGATGGAGAAGAGTGAATACGAGCTCCTTGTACTAAAAGTGCATGGTCTCTTCGTATACTTTTCTCTTCTTTTTTTTTTTTTTACGCATTTTAAGGTTTAAAAACACACTTCAGTGACTTAGATCACCCCTCCATAAAATCGGTCTAGATCGATTGATCGGAGGTCCAGATCGACAATCCGGCCAATGAATCGGCAAATGAAAAACAAGAACATTAGGGAATAAAAAATTTTAAAAAATATTAAAAATAAAGTATGACATGTTCTTTGACATAATTGTGTCCAGATCATAGGGAGAACTGGTTGGTTCTTGATATTTAATTAGATCCAGATCGGCCTAATCGAATCTCAATCCAGATCGAATAGTTTTTATCTATTACACCATTTTTTTAAGGAAAAATATTATATTATTTTCTATTTTTAACTTCTATATCTCATCAGACCAAAAAATTGAAAATATTACTTGTAAGCAAATGAACTCCATCTTTTTCATCTTCCAACCCCCTAAACCTTTTTGACCATTTATTATTGACCTCAACAACTTATGAAATGATTGTCTCTCTCTCTCTAAAACTCCATCTTTCTCTCACATCATCGTCTCTCTCTCTCAAAACTCCATTTCTCTCTCACATCATCATCTCTCTCTCTCTCTAAAGCCCAAACTCCGTCTCTCTCACACACACATCATCGTCTCTCTCTCTCAAAACTCCATCTCTCTCCCAAAAACTCAAACTCTATCTCTCTCGCTAAAACTTCATCTCTCTCTAAAACCCAAACTCTATCTCTCTCTCTAAAACTTCATCTCTCTCATACACATAAGAAGGTGTGCTTGTGTTCGAGCTCAAGCTAAACCCCTCCGCTGGTAAACTCATTGAGAAGTGAAGAGAGAGATGGAGTTTTAGAGAGAAAAAGATGGAGTTTGAATAGGATGTCATTTTAGTATTTGTTTGGGTCAAAAATTTATTTCATATCTCATGAAACTCAAGAATTGAAAATATTCCTTGTAAGCAAAATGTCTCCATCTTGCTTATAAGGAATATTTTCAATTCTTGAGTCTCATGAGATATGAAAGTTAAAATTATAGGATAAAGAGATATTTTTCTTTGTTTTAAAGGAAAAACTTTATATAAGGATGGTACCTTATACTGTAGAACTACGGATACCCCTCAAAAATCTATCGAAAAAAGTAGTTTCAATGTTGAAAACCCTTTGATTGATCATCTCGAAATGTATGATTATGAAAAATAAAAAGATTTTAAGTCTAAAAAATAGTGCATTTTACAACATATTATCTACACTATCCATTTTCAAGATTTTCATATGTTTATAGATCTACTTGATTGTAACCATTTTTTAAATTTAAAATTTTATAATTGGATATAAAAATAGATTTTGATATAATCCTAACGACATTCACATCAAAATTATATAAAATGATAAAATTTGAAAGTGCACCATACCTCTACACCTGGTGTAGATGCATCCGTATGCACACCGCACCCTTTTTAAAAAACTTAGAAAAACACTAGTCCCATTCATCATATGGTTTAGTTTCCCCAAAAGTACTAGAACTATTGAAAAGTCAAAAAAGAAGCGAATGATTTACCAAATGTAAGTGACTTCAATGATGTAATATGCAGTGCAGGCTTTTTTTCTTGGGCAGAAGCAGGGAATTCAAGAGTTGGTCCTCTGAACAATGAGTCAAAAAAGTGAGGGTCGGCAATGATGTTCGCAAAAGCCCCCTCTTACCCTATATAATCTTTGAATCTTGACTTTGGATGAGCAACCTTTTTCTTTTTCAAAGGATTTACCCACCCCATCTCTCCCTTCAAAAGTGCTCAACTACAGCTTCCACGTTTGCATGACATATTTCTTTCTTTAGAATGGTTGCAGTTTTTATAAGGCCCAAGTAATGTTGTAATATACATTATTTTTAAAGCTTGAGATGCTACTTTTT
The DNA here is from genome assembly GCF_054954075.1 of Amborella trichopoda. Lineage (NCBI taxonomy): Eukaryota > Viridiplantae > Streptophyta > Magnoliopsida > Amborellales > Amborellaceae > Amborella > Amborella trichopoda. The sequence continues at coordinate 40,322,350 of NC_142347.1, forward strand.
ATTTCACAACCATAATGCTACTTTCCATTCGAAAGTTTTTGATACCATAACTACAATTTTCGGTAAGTTTTGAAGTTTCAGTGAGTTTTGAAGTGTAGCATTGTTTACTTTGATAGGGTTTTCCCCAATCTCCCAAAAAACTCCCACTGCATGGGGACTCTCTCTCTCTCTCTCTTTTTCTTGAACTCTAAAGGTTAATCAAACTCACCTCTCTCCCATTATATGGAGACTCTCTTGTTTATTGAACTAAGAAGTCTAATCAAACTGATCAATCTTTTCATAATATGGAGAATGTAACTGGTATGCAAAGTTAATTTCTTCTATCCATATATATGGGTTGGACAAGAACGGAAAACAAGATTGATTTGTCAGTCACAAAAGCTATTATTATTTTATTTTATTTTATTTTATTTTTTGAGGTGGACTCTTTTGCAGATTTAGAGATAGGGTATAATCTCCTACTCTTTATTTTTATTTTTGTAATTTGTTTATTTGCGTGCTCCATCTTCCCTACATTCAACCGTTGCAAATGAAGCAACCGGTGATATCGTTTGTGGTACCTCTCTTTGTTTGGACCCCCTTTCGGGTCTGGACCCATTGCAGTATACGACTTTCTTGTCTTTGGATCTTTTGGTTTCCTCCATCTCCATGCCTCATCAACTCGGTCAAGGCCTAAACAACTAACCCTAACCCCCCTTGGTCATAAGACCCGAAACTAATTCACATAGACCCTCACTCAGCCTGCCTCTCAATGCTTTTGCAAACTTCGCAAGCCACATCGATTGTATTGCTTGGAAATAATTGATCCTTGACCCTTATTTCAAGGCTTTCATGTGCTTCCCTTAGGCCTCGAAATTTTTTCAAATTATATCATCCACCGGAGTTGAGCATCTACAGAGAGCTACATGGAGCAAATGCGAATGATTCTCCCTAATAAATAAAAACCAGCTTCAAAATACAGATCTATCAGTCCTCTAACGCCTCAGAGTTCCTCAGTATGCAAGACATTCTTGAAAAGAGTCGTATCTTTTAGGATGGCCAGAAAATGTGCCTTTAGGGGGCTTCCGAACCCTTCGATGTTGTCTATGAGCCCTCCCACGCGAGCACCACATGCACTAAATCTCTCCTTCATATTGGCCTCCAAAGTACAGATGTAAGACTTCAAGATGGCACTCTTCCTCAGCTCACCATCTTGAAGCCCTTGGGTCATGATGTGCTCCAATTCCTCCTCAAGGTGACTAACTCTTGCTCCAATTTCATCCGAAAGACCAACAACCATGGTCACTAGACACTGATACTAATAACCACAAGGATAATTTTTCACTTAGCCAACCTCTGCAACACCAACATAAAGTTGAAGTTGAACTCAAGACCCAAGATGGATGGATCAAACAAGCACTCAAGACAAGAAGTATTGAAATGGGCCTTGTTCCTCTCTTATTAGCTCTATATACTTTTTTGCAAACAACCATAGATGCCCCTCAAGGATTCGAGGAAGGGATTTATATAGCACCAAGTAAAAATGTATTCACTTATCAACTATATAACCATTAAGACCTGCACCACACTCACCACCTAATGTGTCACTTACATGCTCACCTCCACCATCGATGTTTACTTACCATTGCTAATTAAGGGGCGGTTAATAGTCTATTCAACCTACTCAACACGTCATTATTGCTCATGCATGCCAATTCATGTATGGTCATTAGATGACGATTAATTCCCACATGACTACCCAAGTACACATACACTGACCTCTCATACAATGAAGAATTTGGGAGTCTAGCATTTTTTCATGATTGTTGCAGTTTGATGTTGATCTTCTTTGTCATAAGTAGATTCAAGTCAGTCTTTGCAAAATCAACGCGAAGATTAATGTTCAATGTTTAGAACATTGCAAAATCATTTAAACAAGGAAAAAGTTTATTTAACGATGCAACCTTATAATGTAGAACAACCGATGTACCTCAAAAATCTATTAGAAAAGATAGTTTTAATGTTGAAAAACCCTTTGATTGATCATCTGGACATTGAGATGTATGACCATGAAAAATAAAAAGATTTTAAGTCTCAAAAATAGTGCATTCTACAACATATTATTTACACCATCCATTTTCAAGATTTTCATAAGTTCATAGATCTACTTTATTTTAACCATTTTTTAAATTTAAAATTTTATAATGAGATATAAAAATAGATTTTGAAATAATCCTAAGAACATTTTATATTAAAATTATATACCATGATAAAATTTGAAGGTGCACCTTACCTCTATAGTTACGGATGCATCTGCATGCCAATTACGGATGCAAAGACAGATAGCACACGACAACATTGCCCAAAGAAATTGTGTGTGCCTCTTAAAGTACAACTATTCATATGGATCATATGTCAAGATAAATTAGCAATTGTTGACAACTTGAGAAAGATGGGGTTTATTATCACAAATGTATGTATCCTATGTAAAGACAGTGATGAAACTTCACAACATATTTTCTTTTTATGCCCTTTTGTTACATATCTTTGGGATTGGGCTCGACAATGCCTCAATTTGTCATTACTTTTACCCCAAAATGTCATAGCTCTTCTTGACCAATGGATCACACCCGATATTTTAAAGATGGGAACTATTCTTTGGAGATCTATTTGGATTAGTCTTCTTTGAAGTGTGTAGAAGGAAAGAAATGAAAGGGTCTTTGATAGAATGAGTACATATCTATTTACATTAAAATCGAATATTTTGGCAGTTGCAGGTGATTGCTCTTTGCACATAAGGATAGTGGTTTTATTCCTAAGTGTCTTATCATTAGCAATCCCTTGGCAGTAGCGACTATGGATGTTACCTCCAACACTCGTAGTGAGGTTGTTTGGATACCACCAACAATGAATTCCTTCAAACTTAATTTTGTTGGAAGTTCACTTGGCAATCCAAGGCCTGCTGGCTATGGTGGTCTCAACAAAATAACTTGGGTCATATTATATTTTTTTACTCAGGTCCTTGTAGTATTACAACAACAAATAGGGCGGAAGCATAAGGTTTATTAGAAGTTTGAAATTGTTATGCACTTTGGAAGGGGGCAGGATTATCGCAGGAGACTCGACAAATATCATTACCCGGAGTAAGAGAAATGCCCATATTCTATGGAGATTAAGGACTATTTTTCATCAAATTTAGGATATTTTGTCAGCCTCTACAGCAACGGTCCAACATTGTTATAGAGAGGCGAATGAAGATGTTAATGTTCTTGCCAAATGAGGAGTCCATACTCCATCTTTGTTGGTTACTTCATTTCTATAATCTTGTGTCTTTGCTTGGACATCTTGTATTTAACATTTGAATTAATGATAAGTCACACGTTACCGTTCAAAAAAAAAAAAAAGGGGACAATTACAAAAAAAAAAAAACCCAAAATATACTATCTATATGACTTACCCCCATCCATACCTTTTCTCTCACTTTTTTCTCAAAAATATACTTTCCATGCAAATACCCCCCCAAAAAAAAAGTTCATTTTTTTGACAAAAATGCCCTTCCCATAGAAAATGCCCCATTTTTTATTTTACAGAAATGCGCTCTAACAGTCTCAAATGGTGCTCTGACAATACATGCTCTGGAGCCACAGTGCTTCGGAAGTTGCATAGGGCGCTCTAGCACTTAAGACACAAAGCTCTGGCAGTAGCAGAAAGCGCTTCAGCAGTACACGTTCTAGAGACAATGCGCTCCGACAATACACGTTCTCGAGACAATGTGCTCCGGCGGTCTCAAAGGGCGCTCCGGCAGTTACACAAGGTACTCCAGCACTCGAGAGACATCGCTCTGGCACTCGAGACACATGTGCTCCGGCAGTGCATGTTCTGGAGACGACAACGCTTCGGCATTTGTAAAACGTGATCCGGCAGTGCTTGCTCTGGAGACGAGGTGCTCCAGTAGTTGAATAGGGCACTCCGGCAGTACTTGTCCTGGAGTCATAGTGCTCCGACAGTATATGTTCTAGACAGTGCGCTCCAGCAGTTGTATGCTGTGCTTCGACAATGTGCTACTTGGGTCTGATAGTCAGTGCCAATTGATATTTTTTTTGGACAAGAAGGGCATTTTCGTAAAAAAAAGGACTTTTTTGGTTGGTGGGATATTTGCATAGAAAGTATACTTTTGAGAAAAAAGTGAGATAAAAGGTTTGGATGAGGGTAAGTAGCATAGATAGTGTATTTTAGGGGGTTTGTAATTTTTCCAAAAAAAAAAAAAACCTCACATAGTTAGTAATGCACCGATATCATGGTGTGGTAGTGTAGTATGTGAAAATCATCCAGTTTTTTATTTCCATGCCTTTCTTTTATAAAAAAATTTGGATATTCTTATATTTTCCACAATTTTGATCCTCAAAATAAGTACACATTTGATGATCTACGAGGAAATAAAATGAATAATGACAAGCAGACCGAAAACAAAGTTTAAAATAGACAAAATTTTAAGGTTCAAAATTCATTTCGTTTAGATCCATGATCATGATTTTCAAAATTATCAGTATGTGCCAAAATCCATATTTAAGATATATTTCCAAGGACACCGTATTTGAACTAGTGCATCGGCTCACAAGCCAAACACAGTCCCATATTTTCACTGAATTTTGTAAGCAAATTTGGGGGAGTGGACCACATCACTGACGCCATGTCATATTCTGATGCGTCCCACTTTCTCTTGATCAACGTTCATCGGTTGATAACGAGGATAATCATGCTTTTTACAATAGATTTCAATGTTCATCGGTTGATAAAGACGATAATCATACTTTTTACAATAGATTTCAATGGTCCTATCAGTCACCTTGCTATTTTTTTTTTTCTTTTGGATTGTTTAATACGATTTACCATTATTACAAAGTGGTCACTGTCACTCTCAAGCATTAGGTATTAAATTGTATAACTTGGCTTGTACCAAAGAATTCGAGAAATTTTTTTTAAAACATTAAATCTATTTAATGATACACTTACAAGCATTCAATTTAAAAGATTGTGATTTTTTTGTATTAAAAAATAAATGATCTTTTTGTGTACTTTCCCTTTTTTTTTTTTTGTCTTGATTGAATACTATGAGATCATTTACCCTTATTATGGGGATATCAAATTGAATAGCTTGTGGAGTGTCACAAAATTTGAGAATTTTTTTTGAAGTTTAAGTCCAGTTAATGACACTCTCACAACTATCTAATTGAAAATGAAAAGTATAGAATGAAATCATTTACCTTTCATAAAAAGTGGTCACAATTAATCTTGACCATTGGATGTGAAATTGGATGGTTCCATTTGTTCCATCGACCAAACTCAATATTCAAAAAATAAAATTCGAACGTTGTGAGACACCCAAGCTATCAAATTTCACATACGATAGTCATAAGTAATTGTAACCTCCTTGTATCAAATGCAAAGTAAACAATTTCATTGTATATAAATCCCAATTGCAAATATGACCGCAGTAATTGTGATCTTGTTGCACTGAAAGTAAATAATTTTTTAGTTTTTTTTTTAATATTGATGAGGGACTCGATAAGAATGGAGCTCTAGATGTGGCACCGCCTATCCTATTATGTTGTGGTACCGGCCGCGCTGACCATCTCGACCCCAGATGACCCACAAATACCAGAGAGATGCTTGGATGAGAGAGGTAGTATTGGAGGGCCAATGTCAGGGAGTGGGGCCGGTACCCTTTCATAAAGCCGGTGGGTGCATGACACAAAACAACACTGATAAGCCTTGAGTAGTTTGAAGAGAGAGAAAGGGTCAGGGATTAGCTGATCAAGGTTGTCCCATGTTCAGGTCTTTAACCCCTCGAAACAGGTGGGTGCCTTTGTCTCCTTACAAATCATGCCCTTCTCCACTCAATAAATAGAAACACTTCTGTACACGTTACGCGTATAGTGCACTACATGCTTTCCCCAATTACAAACCATATCTGTGTTCAATACACGTTGCGCGTATCGTGCTTCCTCTGTGACCCAATTAATATGCACTGGCCCATTCCCCTGTCGTGGGTTCAGGGCTCACGTCCCTTCTCTCATGTCACATGCCATTTACAACACTAAGACATTTGGCGCCCTACACAGCCTGGACCGCGGCCCATGGCCCACATCCACCCGTCCTTTACTGGGCCCGAGACACGTGGCACGATCTGGGCTCAACATCCCCTACCTAATCTCTTGCTTACCGATGACCCAGTCCTCTCTCTAGCAACTGAATGTAACGGACCATGGGCCCTCCTCTGTTCCTGTCCAACGGGAGAGCGGCTTAAGTGCGTGTATACTGTAGTAAGAAGTCTTGGTTTGGTACATATATATACACGACCAGTGTGTGATACATGGTAACAATTTAGGGCTAGCAACGGCCCCTGCCAGCCCCCGTCCAGGCCCGGTCCGGGCTAGAAAAAAGATAAATAAAACAACGATTGGGCCTAGCCAGCCCTAGCACTGGTCCAGGCCCGTCCCAATCCTCAAGCTATGGTAGCCAAGCCTTGACGTGGCCCTCGGGCCATACTTGGTGACCCAAGCCCAATTCTTTTAGGGCCGGCTACCCAGTTCATTACCACCCCTACCTTCAAATGAATCCTCTTCTCAATAGAAATGAAAAAACTGCTGGATTTATCTCGTAAGAACCATTGTTTTAGGGATCTTGATTGTGCTAGAGAGTTTCAACGATTTTGAATTTCTAGAGAAGACTTAAGGAAAGTTGAAGCTTTGAGATAAGGACGAGGTTTTTATGAGTATATGTCCCCTCCTAAAAAAATTATGTTTTAAAGGGTTTGTATACACCGGCATCATTTACTTTTTATACAAGGTGGTCAAGGTTATTTACAATCATTTGATGTAAAATTTGATAGCTTGGTTTTGTCATAAAATTCGAGTAAATTTCTTTTAAAGTTTGAGTTTAGTCAATGGAATAATTGCAGCCACCTAATTTTACATTCAATCGTCAAGATTAATGTGACCACCTTGGACCTAATTTTTAAGAACATATAATTTCTAACATGAAGAACATAAATATGAAAAAATAAAATTAAAAGTAAATTACAAATATTAATTTTATGAAGAAAAAATTTGGACCATTCATTTGAACTATTTTTAAATGGACCACCCCTTTGCTTTATACTTTGGGAGACACATTTCTACATTTGCGTCCCCCGACCCATGGAAAAAAAGAAGAAGATAAATCTAGTGTTTTATCTCTAATATTGGTCAAATATGTAGGGATACGAAGTTTGGTTGGGAAGATATATTCATTTTGATGGAATTATTTAAGGGAAAGATTTTGAATATAAGATTAGTTTTGGGGATTTACCCTCGAAGTTTTTAGGGGTATTTTGGTTATTTTAATTTATCAAGAATTGTTTTTAATATTTATGCAAGTGTGAGTTTAAGAGAGGAATGGGTTCCCCAAATTTGGTGTCAAAATATTTTTTATAAAAAATTAAAATAAAATAATGTATAGGCATGCCATTATGATTGGGGTCATCTAAACCGTCTATTCAGATTGGATGGTTGGAGCTACAGAGATGAGGAAGTATATAAATGTCTAAGGCTGGGAAATATAGAAAGTTTTTCCTAAAAATCGTTTTAAAATTTTTCGATAAAGTTAAATGAGAAAGTTGTATACGAATGGTTTTCATTTTTCTAAAAATATTTCTTTAATATTTTCTTTAGGTGCACCTTATTGAGATGATGGTACATACCAAATTTCATATTCATATGATTTATAGAAAAAATAAAAATTAAATACTTTAAGATGTTAGATGCAGACAACATAGTCAATGGCTCATTTGTGACATTTTGATAAAAGTAACCTCAGTTGTCCGTTTTTATTTTTATTTTGAATGGTAACCTCAGTTGTCCATTTTAATAGGAGGATGGATACGCAGGGAAGTATATAAGATAAGTTTTCCCATCTATTTATTATATTTTCCCCAAGTTCTTTTGTATCTTCTTCTTGTATTTTTTTATATGAAGTTTAAGTTCTACTGTATACTGTTTTCAAATAAATGTAATTCATTCCTCTTTACTTTCTTTAATTTGGTCAAATAAGATTCAATTGATGTATTTCACTTTCATTTTGCATGATCCATGTTAAATCTCATTTAAGATTGTAGCAATTTCATGACTTCGATGGGTATTTTGAAATTCAATGAAAAGTTGTGAGTAAAACAATAAATTATAGATCTCTTACGTGTATTTTGATAAATTTCCCTTCATTTTAACTGTGTTCAGGAATTTGCCTCACGGTACTTGGGCAAGTGCAAGTATTGTAGAGGAACAAAAGCCCTGAAAAAAATGAGAAGTTGAGTAAAATCAAAAGCAACATTGAAAAGTCCAAATAATTTTTAAAAAAAATATACAAAAAAATGGATCTAAAAATTTTCGATTCATGGATAGGAACATTTAAAAAATTTTAAAAAATAAAAAAATAGAAAAAAATTATGGAAAAAAAAAACTCACCAATCTTTGTCAAAAACATTTGAATCAAATACAAGAAATTTATACAACAAATACATTTTTTTAAAAAAAAATTATATACCCCAAGATGTACATGCAACTCAGCCTCACCGATATGGGGAGACGAGTCTTGTAACACTGTTTTAACCTAGAGATTGTATATTACGTGACTATTTATCATTGTCATAAGGACGTGACAACACCTTACCATTAGATTTCAAATTAAATGACTTGGGGTACGTCTTAGAGTTTAATAAAATTTTTTTAAAACTTCTAATCTAATCAACGACATACTTGTAACCCCCGATTTAAAATCTAACATACAAGAATCATTGTGTCTTCCTTGTACTAAAAATGAAATAAATTTTTTTTATATATTTTTCTTCGAGGCCAATATTTAAAACTAAGCTTTTCATGTATTTCTCAAATTCGTTAGAGTGGATTATCTTTGTTCCAAGCATTGAAGAGGATTTGACATGGAATTTGCGGATTAATAGGGAGAATTGCCGCAAAATGCCGATCGGCCAATTTTTAACTTGGCAAGTAACCACATATTGTCTCCAAAAAAAAGCCTTAACATACGATGGACTATTTACCATTAGAAATGAATTATTTATGTGCAACAACATGGAGCTATTTACCATTGGATTGTTACCGTAGAGGGTGAGGTTTGTATAAGGCACACTCTTTATACTGTAGAAGTAGGTGCACTCCTAAATGTTTTTTGGAGATTAGTTTTCGGGTGGAAATCTTATGATGTGCTTAAAAGTCTAATTTTATCCCTAGTAATGAAATTTAAAATTTTAAAAATCTATAAATCGAGCAGATCTATAGACATTCGAAAATCTTGAAAATAGACAACCCATATAATTTGTTGCAAGATATACTATTTTTAAAACTTATATTTTTTTTTTTTTTTTCAAATGTTTAGCCCTTCGTATAGCCAACCCCAAATAGTTGGGATAAGGCTTTGATGCTGATGACGACCATGATGATCAATATATATTGAGGTCAAGATGATAAATTGTAGGGTCTTCCTACATCAAAATTCTCTGTTCTAGATTATTTTTGAGGTTCACCTTACTTCAATAGGATAAAACTGACACTGTATTTAAACTTTGTACATATTTAAGTAGTAGGAAACTACAATTGATATCCACCATCTGTTATAAAAAACAAACGTTCGATGCATATGTATGAGAGGTGTATCATGCAAGGTACACTAGTGATGCATGCTATAGACATTTGTTTCTTACCATGGATGGTGGAGATCAACCACATAACTGTCAATCGAGAACTAGGTTGTATCTTTTCAAGCAGCGGTGGTACAATTCCTGTGGTGTACAATATGTTTAAACGCCATACACCCCACTGGTGTAGAGTGTGTATGCATACCATAACGAGTGTTAATGGGGTTTGTTTAGATAGAAATGGTACATGGACATGTTGGAGACACCAAAGAGGCCAATTCATTGCCCATATAAATGCAGCATATAAACAGATACCTAGATTACAGTGTCTCACGTTGTACATATGAAACAATTAGTAGTTAGATAGCCCATAACTGGTACGCGTCTTTTAAAGACCAGATTGTGACCAGCCCCCATGGACCACTTGGTTGATCTGAATCGACCTATTGGAGACCTCACAGCTAATAAAATAAGCGCATTGTTGATAAAAAGGTCGTTTATCTTTTGTACAATAAGGTTACAATCACTTTTTATCTCTTAAATTTCAAAATGAGTTTTTCTTAAAGTGTCATTGAATAGAAACAAAGTTTTAAAAAAAATTCTCAAACTTCGTGACTCACCCTAAACTATAATTTGATATCTAATGAATATAAATAGTTGTGACTTCCTAGTATAAAAGACAAATAGTCTCTTTGTAGACAATCCCTAAAATAAAAATGAAATGAAAAAAAATTGCATAAAGTCATCTTCCAAATGTTTTGTTTAGTGATTTAAATTTAGAATTATCTAAAAACATGGTAAAAAGCTTGGATGATGATAATGATCGAGAAACATAGGAAACTTGGAAAATAATGTAAATTTAAGTGGAATTCAGCCTTATGTTGTCTCATGTTCTTTTTTGACAATATTCGAAACTTTTTATTAATCAATCAACATATTACAACAAAATTATAATACTCCATGAGCATCAACAACAGCGATCAATGTTGACTTATGTTCTAACTGAGATATGGTAACTAATGTTCCCATTGAGACGTGGTGACTTATGTGAGAATAGATATGGCGACAAATGGTCATATATAGTGACTAATGGCATGTCTGAGATATGGTGGCTCATATAAAAAGACAACGAGTTATAGTCTAATTGATGGTGTAGCCCTCGACAAAGAGGATTGGAAAAATAACATTTGTATAACCGACCCCAAACAGTTGGTATAATACTTAGATGATTATAATGATGTATTGGGCAATTTCTAATTCATAAGTAAAGAGCTTGGCTTGATTATCAATAATAATAATAATAATTATTATTATTATTATTATTATTATTATTATTATTATTATTATTATTATAATTATTATTATTATAATAACAATAACAATAACAATAACAATATAAAAAAAAGTTTATATAGAGCCAAGGCTCTTAACAATCAAATTGGAGCCAACCTCAAAAATTTCGCTGGAAGAGAATGTTTGAAGCCCAAATATCCTCTCAAATAAAGCATATTGACATCAATAAGCATAGTCACGAGAAAAAATGAATTTCAAGTTTTGGAAATTGTACATCTCGTAACGTATTTTTGGACCGTCAATTGTCAAGATTTTCATAGATATGCTCGATCTACACTATTTTTGAAGATTTAAATTTTATAATTAAAAATAAAAATATATTTTAAGGCCATCACAAAGATTTCTAGTGTTGAAACTATATTTCTCAACATTATTTGAAGGTGGGCTCTACTTTGATTGTTTAGAGCCTAGACTCTATACAAACTGCACCCATAATAATAAGGGTGTGGTTTGTATAGAGCCTAGGCTCTAAGCAATAAGGCACGCCTTCAAATAGTATCAAGAAATGTGGTTTCATACTAGAAATCTTTTTAACAGCTTTAAAACATATTTTTATTTTTAATTATAAAATTTAAAGCTTAAACAATAGTGAAGATTGAGCATATCTATGAAAACTTGAAAATTGACCGTTCAAAAATAAGTTACAAGATGCACTATTTCCAAAACTTGAAATCTATTTTTTTCTCATGTCCATGCATCGTGGATATATGGCATCAAAACAACCTCTTCTAATGAAATTTTTGAGGTGGGCTCTAATTTCATTGTTTAGAACTTTGGCTCAATATAAACTTTTTCCGAATAATAGTAATAATATTAATAATAATAGTAATATTCATAATATTTATAATAATAATGAACTTGGCTACCTCCAATGCAAAATGCGTATTCCATACTCAATTAAGGGATTTTTAAAAGGAAAAAGTTCATATAAAGTTGCAATCTTAAAATGTAGAATTACTTATGCACCTCAAAAATCCATCGGAGGGGCTGCCAAAAAAAAGTATGACTATTAATATAGTAATATAAGGTGCTCATAAACACCATTTTCTAATTCGGATGGCCAGCCATTGATTAGATTCAAAATTTCTCAAATTTTATGACACCCCAAGCCATCCAATTTAACATCTAGAATGCCTTCGGTTTTATAGGTGAGGTTTGTATAAGTACCAACCTTTTATATTATTGAAGTAAAGTGTATATCAGTACTATGCCAAAAATGCAGTTTTAGTGCTATAAAGGCTTATGATGATATGTAAATCTATTGTTACCCCAATTATGAAATTTAAAGTTTCAAAAATAGTTAGGAATCGAGCACATCAATAAACACTTGAAAAATATTGAAAATAGATGGTCAAAATTGTGTTAGAAGACAAACTATTTTTAAAACTAAAAATCCCTTTTTTTTTCTTTTTTTTTAAGATGTCTATGAATATGGAGGACGAGATTAAGGAGTTGAGGGTTTTCCAGCATATAAATAACCTTCTCTAGTGAGTTTTTAGGTGCACCTAACTTATACAGTATAAGGTTGCACCTTACATGAACCTTTTCCAATATATATAATCCCGCTTTTGAATGACTCTAGTCGTGGGTTGCAGTGAGGCGTCGGCACGAGGTAGAAACGGCAAATTTGTTATTTTTCAACTAAATAGGGGCAAACATGAAAACCAAAGGAGTGTGGGATCATTATGTTTCTTCCTCTCTTCCCAACATCACAATCGATGCCACCACCACCCGCCACGTGACGCGACTGGGATCGCTCTCAGCCGTACGATCCCATCGTACCGCATGAGAGGGGACGGCTCGTCCCCGCTGTCTCGCACGTGCTGAAGATCCGGTCTATCCTCCTCGCACACGCGAATGCCACGTAGCGCCCTCGCCTTCCCTTCAACGGTCAATGGCCCCCTAAATAATTTGAATTTGAGGAGGAGAGGGGTTTCCTCACGAGAAGGGCAGAGAGAAAGGGTACAATTCCTAAACTGTCCCTTCGATCCTAATGGGCCTGGGCCCCACTCCTGTACCATCTGTCGGGCGCTTACCTGGACGCAACAAATCGGGAAGATAAAAAGGAAACGTACGAAACTACCCCCCTTTCTGTGAAATGCCATCAATATCCCGACAGTATCTTATTAACCTTTTCGTTCAAGAAAAGCAGGGCTAAGCACAGGGATAATCAAGGATTACAGGGGAAAATTTAGTCATAACCTCGCAAATACTGGCAGTAAACGACAAGGGTAACAAGGGAATGGCATTAAATCATTATGTTCGGGCAGGAACCGTAATTAGACACGGTGTTACGTCGCTTTCAAGGGGCTGTTCCGGTAAATTCGTGAACGCAATCGAGAAACAATTTCCCGTTTAATAATAATGTTTCTGTGAGGCGGCCGACTCATATGTACATATACGGCCTCCCACCAAAATTATTTTAAAATGATTTGTTTTTTTTTTTTGGGATAGATTCATCGTACAGGCCGGTCATAAATATGAAAAGAAAATAATTTTTTTAATATTTTTATGCGCTGTCCATATCTAATTTATAGACAATAACCTTTCTAGATAACGTCCATCTTTTGGATGAATGTTCTTAAGTCAGCGGGCTCTTGTGCCCCGGACTCACAAAACAATCTTCCTTAAAATATCAGAAAAAAACAATAAAAAAATAATAATAAGAATGAAGGGGACAGAATATATTTTTATTCAATAAAAAATTTGGAGTAAAAATGGAAAATATTTGTTCGTGGGAAAGAGAAACGCTTATGAGTTGCTTTCCATGCAGAGTGCAGAGGGAAGGAGGGGGTCCAGTGGAATAATTGAGATATAATTACAGTGGATGGGTGGGCTCTTAACAACAACCCATCATCGCCCTTTTTATATTGTTTTGGTTTTTTTCTTTTGGAGTTTTCTGAACTTTTTTATTTGACATACGAATTTTTCATTTATTTCACTCACAGATTTGTGTTTCCTTATACAAACCTCATCCTTTTCTCACGAGTTGGCATGTTCAGAGTGGCTCCTTTAGCCCCTGCCCTGTGCCATGCCAGCCAAGGTTTTGATAGAGATTTGCATCACCATGAATCTTTCTTACAATCACAACAGCGATTTCCATCACTAAAGCGGCTCGCGAATGCACCTACTCGGCCCGGCCCTAAAAGGCCCCGCCTGGGCCACATAAACTGTGTAACTCAAGGCGGGGCTAAGCCCTAAACCCAGCATATGCTTGCTTCGGCTTAATCCCGCCCGCTCTTTTTTTTCTTCTTTCATTTCTATTTCATTTGTTTTTGGCCCACCCTATACTGAATAAGGCCTATCATGACCATAATTAGGAAGTCGGAGAATAATAATATATCGGCAAATCAAAACATTGTTGATGAATCAATTTTATTTTAAAAAGTCAAAGGCAAAAATTGGGTTAAACCTACATATCGTTAAAAAATAAATTAAGGTATAGAATCATGAATATTTGGGATTTTTTCAAAAAATAAAAAGTTAAAAAGTCGGTTACAAATAGACCATTTATCTTTTGTATATAGATGTCACAATCATTCTTGTCCATTAAACTTCAAAATGGGTGGTTGTAAGAGTGTCATTAAATAAACATAAAATTCTAAAGAAAAATTTCAAACTATGTGACCCACCCCGACTCATCCAATTTATGTAATGAGTGAGAAAGATTGTAACCTCCATGTACCAAATAGAAATGGTCTACCAAATCATCCAATTTATCTAATGAGTGAGAAAGATTGTGACCTTTATGTACCAAAGAGAAACGGTACAGTCCAATATGAAATTATGATTTGTAGTGGGATTGTATACAAGGAAACCATTTACCTTTAGTATAGAGAGGTTATGATTACTTACCATCACCCGATGTAAAATCTAATCACTTGGGTTTGTTATAAAGTTCGAGAAAATTTCTTCTGAATTTTGATCCTGGTCAATGAAACAAATGCCGCCATTAATTGTGACTACATTGTACCAAAGGTAAATAGTCTCATTATATACTTTCTCTTATTGCATATACATTATGTATATAGCCAATGAAAATTAATTTTATGTCCTTACCAAGTGTCATTAGAGTATACTTAACAAATTTTTGTCTAAACTTAGTTGTCACAAAAAAATATATATTATAGATTTATTG
Organism: Amborella trichopoda; assembly: GCF_054954075.1. Taxonomy (NCBI): domain Eukaryota; kingdom Viridiplantae; phylum Streptophyta; class Magnoliopsida; order Amborellales; family Amborellaceae; genus Amborella; species Amborella trichopoda. The sequence goes on from NC_142347.1 coordinate 40,337,508, forward strand.
AGAATATAAAATGAAAAAAAAAAAAACAAACTAAGCAGAAGAACTACATTAAAAAAAAAAACAAGGACCGTAGACGAAGGTATATGATTATTTTTAAAAAACAAAGTAAAAAAGACTTAGTATAAAATCTCAGTTAACTAAAACAAAAATAAATACCTAAATATATAAAATAGTGGTTCATCCAAAATGCAATGTCGTATACACTAGAAAAATAAAAATATAAATTTATCAAACATCTCTATGCATAAAGAAAACAACAAAATACTCAAGTAAAATTAAATCTCACACAAAATTCCTAGCGAACGAAATATTTAGTATCATTGAATCTCTCTTGCTCTTTATGAGAACACTTTGGGTTTAAAGAAAATAAATTTTTTTTATTAAGTTGCTCTTCTTCTAACTCTACCTACTATTTAGAGGGAAAAAGTTTATATAAGTGCAAAGCTCTAAACAATTAAATTAGGGAACACCACAAAATTTTCACTAGGAGAGACTGTTTTGATGCCCTAATATCTTCAAATTGATCATCTCGACCTCAAGATGTATGGAGATGAAATAAATAGATTTCAAATTTTGGAAATTGTACATCTTGTAATACATTTTTGGACTGTCAACTTTTTTAAAAGCTTTAAATTTTATAATTTGAGATGAAAGCATATTTTAACGCTATCACAAAGATTTTTAGTGTTGAAACCACATTTCTTAATACTATTTGAAAGTGGCTTTACTTTGATTGTTTATAGCCTCATCTTTATACAAACCACACCCTAAAATGAAATAACTGAATGCGGTTTCTAGGAGGTTGCAACCTTAAACAATCCAATTAATGTGCACCTTAAAATTTTATCATAATATGTAATTTTGTTGTAAAAAATTCCTAGTATTATCTTAAAATCTATTTTCATACCTAGTTAGAAAATTTTAAATTTCAAAAATAGTTAAAATTAAGTAGATCTATAAATATATAAAAATCTTGAAAATAGACGGTCTAGATAATGTGTTGCAAGATGCACTATTTTCGGGACAAAACCGTTTTTTTTAAAAAAAATTCATATATCTCAATGTCAAGATGATCGATTAGAGTGTTTTTTCAACATTAAAACAACATTTTCGATAAATTTTTGAGATAAATTTGTGATTTGACACTTTAAAGTTGCAACTTTGTATAAACTTTTTCTATACTAAATTGAAGAACAACATTAAAAAATAAGACCCAAATATGTAAAAGAGGGGTCCATCCAAGATGCAATATACTACATACAATAAAATAAAATAAAATAAATAAATAAAAAAGTTAATCAAACTTCGCTGTACATAAAAAAAGCAACAAAAGCAGAATCAAAAATTTCTTCCTGACTAGTATCAATGAATCTCTCTTGCTCTTTGTTTTGATATCTTATTATTTTGATAACTATAATGCTTGCATCTTTTCGAATATTTTCTTATAAGAACTTATTGGTGAAATCTTTGATGAAATTTTTACACTAAATTACGATTCTTCATTTACTTCGATTGTTAAAATGATTATTTTTAAACCAAAATTCAATAATATCAACTTACTAAAGAAAGGAAGTCATAGAGCACAAGTTTTACTGAAAAGCTTTTTCTAAAAAAATAAACACAGATTTATATCGATCTCATTGAAAAAAGCAATTTGTTTTTTGAAGATCTTTTGAAAAACCCAAAAGATCTGAACAGATTTTGAAAAATCACTTCATCTTTTTTTTTTTTTGTCAAAATCGTGTTTTATTGAGACATTACTATGATTAGTACAGTGAGGGCCACCGCAGGCACCATTAAGTATGATCGACGAATACAACGGTCATTCCAAAGGACACGCAGGTCATTGTCAGGGAAGTTGGGGTGATATCCAATCAAACCATCTGACCTTTTTGTTCTCTTCTTCATAGTTTTCTCCTCGCACGACCCGTGAAAGAGTTGAAATCACTTCAATTTTTAGAGATTTTTTTTTTTGACGAGTTTTAGAGAGAGAATTGAGAGACTGCAAACAAGAGAGAGAAAGGACCTTTATTCTTCTTTTTACTGACTGTTTTCTCTTGCCTTTCTTCATTATTATTTATTACAGTTCACAAATAAATGATCACTTAAATATTTATATAATGAACCACCATTTTACATAGTACATCAAAGAAGCCTGTAAATATAGGCCCAAAGTCAAGCACATGGCTTCTCTCTCATTTAATTCCAATAACATAGGCACAGAGCGAAGAACAAGAATTGAAAAAACCCAAGAAAAAGGAGATAAATAGATAAATTTCTTGACTTTTCATTTAACTTAGGAAACCTCGGCTCTTTAACTTAACTTCCGTATAAATAAACTTGACTAAGATTCCAAAAAAATTTGCAGAAAACCACCATGAATCGTTCGCTTTTTATCTTCAAAATCTGGGGTTCCTTTTTTTACATTACTCAACTGTTACTAATATTGGTATCTATGGCTCCTTCTGTACAATGATCTCCCAGTCTTGGACGCTTCAATGGTGGGCCTGCGATTTCAACAAGAGACTTCTGACTGTCACAGCTTCCACAAGCTGCAATGTCGAGAACTCCATTCGGGCTTTGAGGAATTCTTGCCTCTTCTGGATCTCTAAATTTTAAGCTTTTGACCATGGAGGCCCTGTTAAGGACGTGGACCAGGAGCTCTGGCATTAAATTGTAACAACTCCAGATCTCATTCTGCATTTTCATGGCAATAGAACCCAGTAAAAAACTGAGAACAAATTACTTTTTCATGGGTAGAGATAAAGGGAAAGCGAAGTGGGTTTTTCATGAGAAAGGATAATTTTTCAAGAGAAAGAGGAAAAACAAAAAAAAAGAGGATTCTTGTGGGGAAGAAATAATCTTCATATAAAGAGGAAATAAAGAAATAATCTTTCAATAAAGAGAAAAGAAAAAACAAATGAAGTGGGTTTTGCGGGTGTTTTTGCGACAAAAAATCTTCTTTCAATTGATCGAAAAGAGTAACAAAGAAGCGAGTTTTGTGAGCTTTCTGGTGAGAAAGCTTTCATGTTGTTGAATATTTGAGAGAAATAAATAAATTGAGTTGTGTGGCTGTTAATTTAATTTATTCTTCTTGAATTAGGAGATTACTTGGCTCACGCCATTGCCGAAAAGAGAAGGCAATGCATCAATTTTCGGCGAGAAATCCAAGCTTCCTTCCGCTGCGCAAAGGACCGATGCTGCTGCTATTGAAGAAGGTCGAAAACCCAAGAAATCAATCACTGCAAATTATTCAATAGCAAACCACAAATATCAAAATATGAAACAGAGAAATTAAGATTAATCACTGATCAATAACAAGATAATGGAGTAAATTTACTACCAGTAACAAAATGTTGGTAAATTTAAGGGTTTTTTTTTGTCTTTTACCTCGATTTGTGCTGAGAATTATCTCGGTGACTTGCTGGAAAACGCCATTAAAAAGGATCGGTTCAAGCTTTGAGGTCAAATCAAGCTTGCCCAAAAAGTAGTGGACAAAGGAGAGTGGACTGACTGATACCATCCTCCATTTGAGGATCGCCATTACCAAAAGCTCCATTCTTCTCACTGTTTTGGCGTCAAAAATGAACTTGGGTTCACAGACCTGCAAATCCAGAACAGAGGGAACACTTGTTTCCTCCATTTTCGCGGCCAAGGAGATGCAAGCCACTGATAAAAGCTGAAAAGGCCAGCCATTCCCATGCTACGAACCAACAAAACAACAAAAAACCCATGTCATAATTCCGACCAAAACCACGGGAAAAGCCGCCGGGATACCAGAAACTTACCCGAATTTGGTGTGCCGATAAAAACCGGTCGAAATAGCTCACCGATAGGCAAGCAGTTGAAGGTCCAAACCGGTAATAAGTATGGACCTTGAGGATCCAATTAATGGCGACATGGCGAGAAGAGGCGTCCAGAGTTCGGTCTCTGAACCTTTCAAGATAACCAGATTGAGGCAAATAAAGGGTTTCTCTATCAATGAGCAAAGCTACAAAGTCGGCCTCTGGTTCATCCGGAAAACCGACCTGTAAAAATGAGTTTTCAGGCAAAGTTGCCGGAATCGGAGAGCTCCACGCGTCGTCGCTTGTGTCCCAGTCCATGGCGTCTTCGCCACAAAGGAAGCTCTCTAGGCTTTCTCCTGAGGCCGCCATTTTTACGGGTTTCCGATTGTCTGATTAAACATCCGATGGGTATCATTCGACGTGAAAAATCTCTGCAACTTTTTTCGGTTTTTGTTTTAGTTTTTGTTACGAAATATTAATGTGCATTGGAGAAAAGGAATGAGAAAAAATAATATTGGAACCAGATGAGTCTCCTGCTGTGTAGTGTTTCACAGTTAGAGAGAGAAAGAGAGAAAAGCACCACCTTTAGACTTTATAGAGCGAGAAAAGTAATCTTAGAGAGAGAGAGAGAGAGAGAGTCAGAAAAGTGTGCCCTTTTGCGCAAGGCTCCCCCCTCCCCTCCTGCCCCAGCGAATGAGCCGACTCTACATTTCCCGGCTTTTATTTATATTGGCGCCCTTTTTTTTTTTTTTACTCTGTGTGAAGTTTGTATAGAGCCCAGGCTCTAAACAATCAAAGAAAACCACGCCTTCAAATAGTGTAGAGAAATGAAGTTTCAATACTGGAAATTTTTGTGATCGACTTAAATTGTGTTTTCATCTTTAATTATAAATTTTAAAGCTTAAAAAATAGTGTATACTGAGTATATCTATAACAGCTAAAAAATCTTGAAAATTGATGGTCCAAAATGCATTTATAATATACATTATTTCCAAAACTTAATATCCATTATTTTCTCATGTCGATACATCTTAATCTCGAGATGATCATTTGGGCATCAAAACAACCTTTTCTAGGGAATTTTGAACGTTGGTTCTAATTTGATTGTTTAGAGCCTCGGCTCTATCTAAACTTTCTCCATTTACTATAGGCTTATCTGGAAATGTACTAAATTTTTATCAAATGACCAATGTAACGTCTTATCCAATATACTTTTATCATGTATTATGCCGAAGCCTTTCGCCCTCATACTTCTTGAAATTGCACTCAGGCCCAATGTCCTAAAATGGATTGTCAATCACTGATTGCTGATCCAGAATGCAATTATCCGGGTAAAAAGTACTAATTTTTTTAATAATAATAAATTAAAAAGTTCGATTTGGCCGATTCATCATGTCATTAACATAAATAATTTGATTCCCACCATGTTAGGTCGATTCCTAGTTATTGTAAAAGAACGGTCTCCCTACCTAATGTTAAAGACACGAAAGATATAAGAAAAATATATATTTATTGATTATTATTAATATGGATATATAATACAACCAGATGTAACTTGCACAATAAGATAAATTACAGTCAGTAATTTTTTATATATGATATATATAAAAAAAAATCAAAATCTATAACTGTCTCTACACTTTTTCTCAAACTGAGGTTGGTTGGACAACATCAGTTCGTCAATAAGATAATCATAACGAGCATGAGTCATTATCTTGATAAAAATATATGCAAGTTGTTGATATGAGGTAATATGTGGGACTGTAACTTCTCCGGCCATAATTTTTTTATGAATGAAATGACAATCAACTTCTATATGCTTTGTGCGATCATAGAACACTGGATTTGAGGCAAATCCGCATGGACTCGTAAACTGGAGATAATAGTTAGAGGAGAATAATAAGCCATTATGACATGTACCCCGTAAATAACAAATGATACGATGGACTGTCGAGAGATGGATACAACGAGGATCTGCAACAATTGGTAGACGACCTCTATTGCATGAGATATATTCTGACTAGTCATAATGAGATAAAGTAGACTTGCCAACCAGTTATCTATAAATAGTGGGATCTGGAAGTTTGTTTTCATCATCATTTCTATATTTTATTGTTAGTGTGGGAAATTGCTTTTAGAGCCATCATAAAGATTTTTGCTCCGGAAAGTGCATTTTGGATGAGCATTTGAGGGTGAGGCTTTCTTTTGCTTTCATAAACCCTAGGCCTTATAAAAACCTCATCCCTCCAATATTCCGATCTTTTAACTATTCATAAGAAACGGGTTGTGCATTGAGATGGGCCGTTTGGTCTTTTAAATTTATTGTGTTATTTATTCCCTTTTCTCTCTGTACTTGTGCTTGGCTAAATTTAAAAGAGGAAATAAAAATAGAAAACCGCTAAATTAGAGCTGATTCTTAGGGGAGCTTACTTAAAACTAGCACACACGTGCCGGTAAGTAGGGCCCTAAAATCTGTATTCCTCCAAGTGCAGCTAAAATATTAGGGACCCTCTTGCTCGTGTGCACTTTAATTAATGAGCTATTACTTGTCAACAAAAGATTCACTTTATTAATTGGAGAATAAAAAAATTGCTTAACTTATTAGTTCATGCAAAACTTTTCATCGTTGAGTATTTGAAGTTGGTCTACTAGATTTATTATTTGGTGATTATTACTTCATTAGTGCAAGTAATATGTTATTCTCCCACATGTTGTATTCTTTTTTTTTCACGATTTTTTAAATTAAAAAGCATTCTTAAAAAAGATAAGTTAGAAATTCACACTGAAGCCATGTGATGATGAATTTGTAAGTTCTTAAAAGTTTATTGAAAATTTTAGAGTTTAATTTTTTTGTGCTTTATTTTTATCTGTATTTATTTGGGCGGAATAGTTTAAAATCTCTTCGTTAAGCTCAAAAGATTGTGTGCTCATGAGGGAGCATATTGTGCATTTACTACCTCCAATAAGACCAGTGTATTTGAACCTGGATAAGTGGGGCTGATCGTTCATCCACAAATCCATGTCAGTCATCGGAAATCTTGGATCGAGTCCGAATTATTAATTTAAAATAATTTAATAAAGTCAAATTAAAAATAAGAGTTTATGGAATGGAGATCTAAGGGAACCTACGAAAAACATTCGACAAGCTTAAAAAAGGAAAAAAGAATGCATAATAAGAACGATTGTAGGGAGTAACCATTGAGTTTCAGAACACCGAGTGAAACCTTGACCCTAAATTTAGATGTCACTTCACAAAATTACTTATCAACCTAATAAAAAAGAAAAACAGCCCAACCTACTTTGTGCACCTAAATTATTTATCTATTTATTTTGATGATCAAGTTAATGTTTAAAAAATAAAATATTTAGTAGATTATAATCATCTGGTGATTATAAAGTGAATCCCAAAATTCTAAATCCAAAGAACACTCCTTCATAAAGCTTTGGTCTGACCGACCAAGTGTACAGTGTACACCCACAAGAGTACCCGTATCAGGTTTCCATAATATCATTAGTCAAATGAAAGTGACATAGATTTGTCTTCTATTATTACAGGGTGTTGGAAAGTAGCTGACGTAGTATAAAGTATCGCTCTTACTTATAGCGTCAATAGTACCCAATTCGGATTAATAACTTGCGTGTTAAATCAATATTAGCTGGAAAATGTATCAATATAAGCTGGAAAATCTCTCTCTTGAGAGCACGTTTGTTAAAGAGGAAATCTTTTATCCGGATATAGATTTTTTTTATGCAATGTGACCCATTTACTTTTGATACAAGGTGGTCACAATTACTTACAACCATTTGATGTGAAATTTGATAGTTTGGATGTGTCACAAAGTACGAAAAAATTACTTTTGAAGTATGAACTTGGTAATGAAATAATTGTAGTCACCAAATTTCACATCTAATAATCAAGATTAATGTGACGACCTTGTACCAAAAATAAATAGTCTCATCTTATATTATTGTACAAAAAGTGGCAATGTTGCATGGTAGGAAGCCGGTTTCCCATCTCTTAAAAATCCCTTGAGAGTGCTCTCTTGGTAGAGATTCACTATTAGGAAGATGAACATATTACAGTATACAAATAATATCCAGGCTCCTTATCTACAACATAGCATTATGGCAGGTTCATTGTTTACAAACTTGGCCGAGTCCCATTGGACTCGGCCATTGCCTAACCGAGTACTGGGGTACAACTTGTATTGACTAAAAAATTCATAAATATATATATATATATATATATATTTATTTATTTATTGATGCTTTTAATAAGGGTGCAGTTTGTATAGAGTCGAGGCTCTAAACAATCAAAGTAGAGCTCACCTTCAAATAGTATCGAGAAATGTGGTTTCAATATTGAAAATTTTTGTCATAGTTTTAAAATAGATTTCATCTCTAATTAGAAAATTTAAAGCTTAAAAAATAGTGTAGATCAAGCATATCTATGAAAACTTGAAAATTGTCGATCCAAAAATGCATTACAAGATGCACTATTTCCAATGCTTGAAATCTATTTTTTTTATATCCATGCATCTTGATATTGCGATGATCAATTTGAGGATATATAGGTATCAAAACAACCACTTCTAACTAAATTTTTGAGGTGGGCTCTAATTTAATGTTTAGAGCTTAGGCTCTATATAAACTTTTTCCTTTTAATAATAACTTGTGAGGTTTTTTTTGGTCACATGCCCTATTTTTTTAATTTTCTTTTTTTTTTGGATTTTTCTATATATCTCAAAATATAAATCAAAATTTTCTAGATGAGTGCTTTATACACTTTTTCAAATTATTTTAACCTTTTTATGTTGTTTTATGGTGTGATTTGTTTTTATTATTTTTATTTTAAGTTCATATTTTTAACTTTTTAAGGGCGAATCCGCTGAGTAACTCAACTCAAGCCAAGGCCTTAGCCAAACATTGGTGTACTCTCTCTCTCTCTCTCTCTTGTTTTCATAGGGTTAACGCACCGCCTTGCATTATCAAATTTACCTTAATGGTCAACCCATGTGTAAGACAAAGCCATTACTCCCCTTCTCTAAACACTAATACAAAGAATAGTCTCTTGTTTTCATGTGACCTATGTTATCGTAACACATTTGGTAAACCCTTCCACTTTCTTTAACCCGTGACACATTCTCCCTCTTTTCATGCAAATCTTTTAAAAAGTGAGAAGAATAATTTTTTCTATCACCTTCAAAAGCTGGTGCCCTAAATTCCCCTCGTCTTTTCTTTCTAAACCCGTAGAATTTTAGAAGTTTCTTTCTTTATTGCTCTTATACTTGGATTTGTCTTTGGTGTAATGCTAATGGCGTGCCAAATGGTCCCCTTTTAAGGGTCTCGAAGAATGTGTTAAGAGCCTTTCTCTCGCCATAACGGGAATCCGTCAAAGATTAACAAATAATTAATTTAAGAATTAGGATTAGTTGAACGTGAAATAAATACACTTTTGAAACTCCCCAAAAAGGGGTGTCCTTTGGCTTTCCCTTTGTCCAATTTGTAACGATTCCAAGGTCCCCCTTGACTTTCTTGGCACGTGAGTGCTCCAACAGCTAGCTCTACTTTGGGGAGATTAAACAAGGATTAAAGGATCTAATCCTTGTTTAAAGCTCCCACGTGAAATGGCCACAATATCTACTAATATATAGCAAACCATGATGCTCTACACACCATTGGTTGAGACTTGAAAGGATTTCGTGCATGTATACTTCACTTATAACTAGAGAGTAGTAGTGGCAATGGGCCGGGTGGCCTGTCCGGTCTTAAAAAAACTTGGATGGAAATAGGTCCTGTGGCCTGGCCCGGCCTTAAGAAACTAGCGCTCGCTTGGGCTAGAGCAAGAGAGGCTTGGCCCAATCCTTATTTCTTTAACATTTTTGTTTTGTTTTTCCTTCAATTTTATCGGCCCGGTCTAATGAAATTAAGGCCATACTTGGGCGGCCCCTCAGGCAACAGGGCCTAGGAGGGCCTGTTGCCAGCAGTACTAGAGGGAGAGAGGTATTTTTCATTGCTACATTGATGTCCTGACATCCATGCGGCGACCGCATAGACCACTTGGACAGGTCGCCATAAACCTAGGGAAATACTAGAAACTTTTTTGTTTTCGACTGCAATGGAGGGATAGGGATGGGCTAGGACTAGGGCGGGCCTGGCCATAGCCCGAGGCCCAGCCCATTGCCAGCCCTACTAGAGAGAGAGGTGTTGCCTTGATGTTCTGGCATCCACGTAGTGAGCACATAGGCCACTTGGACCTGACAACATGAGACGTTTTTTCGTTTTCAACTGCAATGGACGGGTATTGGGGATGAACTTAGACTTTCACGAAAGTTTCCTCGTCTTTGATGGAATTATGGCTATTCTATAAAACAGATAAAGCAACTCAAATCTTAAAAATACTCTTTATACATTCAAATTGCACGGATTTTCCATTGATTTTCTCTCCATTATGAGTTATTGGAGATGTACTATTCTCAACAAGGAATTTGGTTGGATGATGAGTGAACCAGCCGTCCACGTCCACGAGCATGCCACCTCCGAAGTGAATATTGTTGACTAAGCCCATAAAAAAAACGGGAAGTTGCCGGAACCTAGACTTCGATGATATTTCTTTTAACCTTTCAAAATTTGGAAATCTCTACGTTGGGAGGTCAAAATGTAGTACCCAAATTGAAGGAATCATACGCAAAATCTTAGCCTTAGCCACCAAGATTTAAGGAGTTTTAAGTTTATCTAAGGTTGGCAAATGGCGGGCCTGGAAAGCCAAGTCTAGGGCAACAAAATTTCGCCAACTTGGACTGGGCTACCTTGGCTTGACGGTAGGGCTTTGGCCGAATCTGGGCCAAGGGCCATGGCCAACTTGGACTCTGTTATATGTTAAAAAAATTCCATTACGCATGCCCTTCCTTGAACTGGGTCACGGCCAGGACTTTAGGGATCCAAGCTAGGTCGGGGCCAGCCCTGACCTGGCCCATTGCCGCCCTTAAGTTCATTTCCATTTTTCCATTGGAATCACCTTCTTGCATCCATGGGATAGCTAAAAAGCCGGAAGTTCTCAAACCTTGGTGTGGGGCAATGGATTAGATCAACCATATGAGTCAAGGGGTCAACAACCTAGGTTTGGGTCCAATTGATTACTGGACCCGTTTGGTCCAAATCCAATTTACTTGGATCAAATTGGGTTTGGAGCTTGGGTCAAGGAATAGTTGGACTTGGGGTAGGGTTAACTGGACCATATATATATGTGTGTGTGTGTGTGAAAAAAGTTGAGATTAGCTCACTATCTCATATGAACTCAACGGACCAGATCGAATCTGGGCCGATCTGACCATCACAGATGTCCGATAATGCTTGAATATATATATATATATATCCAAATTACTTGAAATTTTAAGTGTGTTTTTTTTTCATCAAAGAGCACCTAATAAAAATATAAAAAAAATTATTCGTAAAAAAAGGACCAAAATGCCCCTAAAACTTTTCAAGGGTATTTTAGATAATTTATTTCATGTAAAATATTGTTTTTGATATTTTTCGAAGAGTCACATATTTTTTATAAACACACGCTTAAATTTTCAAGTGATTTCGAATTGTAGAAAAAGAAAATACAATTCAAACATTCGTGATCGTCAGATCGGCCCAGATTCAATCTAAGCCATTGGGCTCATATGAGCTAGTGGGCTAATCCCAGCTTTTTATTATATATATATATATATATATATATATATATATATATATATATAATATTACAAAACGCCTATAGGTGAAGTTCTATAGTACTCGACCTACGGTTTTATCATCGTTCAAAGTTTATCACATGATCGCATATGTATGGTAATGTTTGAATTTTAATTTTTTTTTTACAAATCATAATGATCTGAAATTTTGAATGATAAAAATTATTCAAAATACCCCTATAAAGTTTCAAGGATAATTTCATCATTTTATTTTATAACTATTACTTTTTAAATATTTTATTTTGGTGTGACTTGGTCATATGTACGTGCGCCCAAAATTTTAGATAAATCTAATTAGTACAATAATTATAAAAATTCAAATACTATCGAACAACTGTGACCGTGTGATGAACTTTAGACGGTGATGAAGTGTAGGTGAAGTACTGTAGAAGTTCACCTATATATATATATATATATATATATATATATATATATATATATATATATATATATATATATATATATATATATATATATATATATATATATATATATATATATATATATATATATATATATATATATATATATATATATATATATATATAAGAAGCATCTACGCAACACCTATGGACGAAATGCTATAGTGATTTCGCCTACACGCCAATCGCCGTTCGAAAAAATCGAACGGCGTGCATTTTTCGACCACCACGGACCTAGCATGTCTGTGGTGGGTACCGTCACGGACATACTAGGTTCGTGGTGGTTCAAAAATTCACGTGGAACTGTAACGGACGGTGCCATTCGTTGCGGGTCCGTTTAATAAACCGCCACAGACATAGCAAGTTTGTGACAGAGGCGAAACACTATAGCATTTCGCCTATAGGCATTTTTTAGGTTTATATATATATATATATATATATAAAGTTATGTTAGGGCACTTATACATATGAGTATTTTCTAAACAACTCATCATTTTTGGACACTTGATATTCTTACCCTATTATGCGGTCGTTTTTTTAGGAGTATTTTAAGTAATTAATCAAAGTAAAATAGAAATTCAGAAAGAGAAACATTAAATATTTTTAGTGCCTGACACGACTAGTTTGGACCACCCGGCCCATTGCCACCCCTAGTCTGGGGTCAAGACGCCTAAGGCTGATGAATGAGTCCTTGTAGAGTTGTACCACTAAATCAACCCACTCTCAGAGAGAGGTCTTGCTCAAAATTTGCAGTGAGGAAGATCGAGATCAATCTCGAATGTCTAGAACTTGGATGCACAGAGACCCGGCCCTTATGACTTACTCTGGAGATATCAGTTGCTTCCTAGTGATAAAAGGGGAGTTAGCTTTGAAAATAGAGTGGTTTGGAGCCATATGCTGCTCAACCTATTTAGGTCAAAGATATGGTGCTTGGATTGGGACATGACAAAGTTTGTGTAATTGACTCAAGCGCATAAGAGTTAATGTGACAGTGCCAAATGCCTGTGCAGACCTCCCCTGTGGCCTACAACATTCCTACTTTTACGCACACAAGGACAATGCAATCGCTAGACTAAGGGGTCTCCATACATATTACTCCATTCAGTGAAGTAGAGCAAATAATTCCATGGAGTACAATTTGATGAAATCAAGGACATGACTTCCAGTTCGTTAAAACTATTATTTTAACGTTTGCTGTGAAAATAACTCAGGAGCTGTAAGTTGACCAAGGATGATTTTGAGAATATTTCTTTGGTAAATAGGGCTATGATTTGTTTCGATCGGTCGCTGTTTATAATTTGTATGGTTTGTCATTTATGTGCACCAATTTTACAAGTAAATTAAAAATTTTATGTCAATGCTAAAACAAAATGAAATACCTTTTGTATGGGATTTTTCAAAATTAACTTCCAGGATATTTTTCTTAGAAATGGGGCATCTCCAATAATTTCCAAAGATTCACGTACCAATCGGGGGAGAAATCTTCATGTCATCCCTGTTTTTACTTCATTCTTGGAATAAAAATCTTCCAAATATTAGGTGAAAAAGTTTTTCTTTGAAAATGAATCTTCTTCACCCCTATCATCTTCTTTCCCTGCGATCCCATCCCCACCTTGTCTCTCTCTCCCCGTTGAACCCTGAATCATCTATCTTTCCTTCAATTTTCCATAATATATATATATTTTTCTAACAGCCCCTCGGTAAATATCTAGTTATTTGGGTCAATGATGCACTCGAAATTTCATATCAAAACTCTTTTAGGTTTGGGGATAGCTAAATCGCTATGCCTATATTTTCTTCTAAAAATTAGGGTATTATGGAAAATAGAAAATTAACTTTTTTGATGGTCACCTCTTTGAGGGTTATGAGAATGGATATCCAATATAGAGATGGATTTCCAAGAGAGAGACATGGCCGTCGAAAGAGAAGCGGTATTCCCATGAGTTTTAGGTAGGTTAACTTTCACTTCTAGCGAGAAAAAATCTTTATATTGCTCTTGAGGTTGTCTTTTCGGTAGCGGCATTGTAGTGGAAAAGAGGTTGATCGACGGTATTGCTCGGTCGGGAGAGTAGGTTTGGAAGGGAAGATCGGCGATGGTCTTTTACCGATGTTTAGAGATAGATATTATATCTTGTAACCTAAACTGTAATCTTCATTGTGATAGTGGATTTCTAGTTGCCGAGGCTGTGGATGTAGTCCTACAGGATGAACCATGTAAATCGTGTGTTGTTGTGGTATGCATTTTATGTTTGCTTTATTTCTCGCACTCGATTTATAGTTGTATTCATCTACTTCGCATTTGGCCAGTTGAGTACACAATCTTGGGTGGGATCCCGGTATTTGGGATTCTCAGTTCCGCAAGCTAAGGGGCTCCTAAGAACCTTACAATTGGTATCAGAGCATAATGTATGTATGGGGCTAAGGTTTGCATTAAGAAAAGATGAATAGTGGAGTTTAATGGATACGTGGTTTTAGGTAGAGAAATATGAAGGCAAAGTGTTTGTAAAAATTCTACAATGGAGGCAAGTAAGAAGAAATCAAGAAATATCCATAGTTTGAGGTAGCTAAATATGAAGGCAAAGTATTTGTGAAAGTTCACAATGGAGGCAAGTATGAAGAAATCAAGAAATCTATTCAATGAAGGTTGTAAAGGCAAATTATGGTGATTTTTCTATCGATGTGGAGATTGTTGGGTTTGGTGATTATTTTCTTCTAAATATTAGGGTATTATGGAAAATAGAAAATTGACTTTCTTAGGAACCAAGAAAGTGATATCTTTATAAGAGAGTGAAGGAGGACATAATACTTATCTTTTTAAGGGTCACCCCTTTTGAGGTCATGGGAATGAATCTCCAATTTAAAGATGGGTATTCAAGAGAGAGACATGGCTTCCGAAAGAGAGACGGTATTCCCATGAGTTTTGGGTTGATTAACTTCCACTTCTAGAGAGAGAAAATCTCTATATTGCTCTAGAGGTTATCTTCCGGTAGCAGCATTGCAGTGAGAAAGAGGTTGATCGATGGTGTTGCTAGGTCGGGAGAGCGGGTTTAGAAGGGAAGATCGATGATGCTATTTTACCGATGTTTAGAGATATATATTATCTCCTATAACCCAAACTGTAATCTTTATTGTGATAGTGGATTTCTAGTTGTCGACGCCGTGGATGTAGCCCTACAGGGTGAACCACATAAATCGTGTGTTATTGTGGTGTGCTTTTTATGTTTGCTTTATTTCTAATACTCAATTTATAGTTGTATTCATCTACTTTGTATTTGGCCAATTGAGTACATTGGGTGGGATCACGGTATTTGAGATTCCCAATTCTGTAAGTTAAGGGGCTCCCAAGAACCCTACAATAAACTCGCCAAGATTTTTCTAGCCATAAAAATAACTTAGCATATGTTTTTCATGTTTGGAATGAGGGAAGTCAAGGTAGGGCACCGATCGAAATTTACCACATACACCAGCTACACATTATTATTTTTCACTAATGACAAAGACATGGAAGATCCGCATGGTTTTTCATGAATTTGTGAGGGGTCAGATATATACGATGTTAGATACTGTCTAGTGTTACATTTAAATATTGAGCGTTAAAGGGGGATCTAGTGTTATGAGTACACAAGAATAGAGGCAATGGGATCTACAAAGAATATTTAAAAAAATGACTTTTTGTTCATAAGGTGTCCAGAATTTGAATTTAAATTGCATTCAGGCAAAAAAAAATGTCTAAAAACTATAGACCATATCACACAAAGGACAAAATAGAATATCTTTAACCATGCTCAAGTGCTCCTCTTATTTTGACATTTATAAACTTATATATCTCAGTCATGCATGGGCAAAGGAGATTTAAGTATTTGAGACTTGAGTGGAATCCTCAAGACTGCTAAATGTCATTTGCATAGATCGAAATTTATGATTATTCTAAGAAAAAATATAAAGGGAGAGAAGTCATCATTATCATTATAAATTTTTTATAATTAATTAGGATCGGCTACACGAATCCTGGTTCATCATTTTGTTCTATTAAGGGTCATACCCCATATCTTTTTCCACTACTTCCAACCATGTCATTTTCGGCGTACCTTTTGCTTTTTTGTGTCTAAAAAGGGTGAGGAACTTAAACTTTCTCTTAACCCGTCTTATGCCCAGGTAAAAGGGCTGGGTTGTGTCAGATAGACAGCAAAAGTAAAATTTCACGAAAACTTGACAGAATGGGAGAGAAGTAAATCAATAATAAGAACTTAAGGTTACTAACAATGAAAGGTGAGATCATTAAACAAATTTTATGTAATCAAGTGATAAGCTTCTTCTATCAGTTAAAACATAAAAAATTTGCTGGTAAATCAAAATATGAGTAACAATTGGTGCTTTAGATGCATGGGAGTGGTACACATGGGTATTTTAATTTGTCATGTTGATGAATCGACAATCATTCGAGTTGAATTACCAAAAAAACAACTCATTCAAGACGTTTGTGTATTCCTCTATGAGACAATCTAATTTCTGTGGGGTCTTGGTCTAAGATTCTTCTTGCAAATGACTATTTCACCATAATTTTTATAGGAAATTCTGGAAGACGAGCACATATTATTCTACAAAAATATTACATATCGTTAAACCCTAAGGTAAAACTCTTTAGAATTGTTATCAAAGAGTCCGATTTTAGGGGGTGCAACGAGTGTTTTTCAAGTTGGATCAACTATCAAACTAGTGAAGGGTCTGGTCTAGTAAAAACTGAATCGAATGCTTCTCAAACTAGTTAGATTGAATTTAGTGAAAACAAAAAAAAATAAAACAACATCTAAAAATATGAAATGCATAAGAAAGATTGCCAAAATTTATTAAGTCGAAACAATCAAAATGGGCTGATTTCACCAGCCAAAATTGGTTTCAAACCTACTTTTTGTTTTGGACTAGATTGTTCAAGTTACAGGTTGACAGTCCACCCAATTGGATCTGCCAGTCCAATATGGTCTTGATAACTATGCGTATGACCTCCTCAGCCTAACAACTAACCCTAACCGCGAAATGAAATAAAGTAAAAATATCATATGCAAGAATAAATATTGTCAATTTTTTGGCATAATAATAATCTAAGCATTTAGGAACTCAAAATTTTAAAAAATATTTCTGAAAATAATCAGCTAGTGATTTTCAAGTAGATCCAAACGTTAAGAATTGAAAACTACCCACCGTAGCAGCTATTTTGCATGAGGGAGTAAATGCACAATGTAGTCCTCACTTGTGCCACAACAGCCCTTATTTTACTTATTTAATATCCAATTGCTCCTTCGTTTTTGCAACTTGTAAGTCAATGGGGTTGAGGTCATGGTG
Organism: Amborella trichopoda; assembly: GCF_054954075.1. Lineage (NCBI taxonomy): Eukaryota > Viridiplantae > Streptophyta > Magnoliopsida > Amborellales > Amborellaceae > Amborella > Amborella trichopoda. The sequence continues at coordinate 40,354,794 of NC_142347.1, forward strand.
GTAGCACCACCTAAGCCTCAGCTAGAGCCCATGTTTCCATCCCCACTGACACATTCTAAAATCACCAACTATTTCTAAAATAAGTAGAGGCCCATTGATTCAACCGTTTTAACCGGGCAACTCCCCGACGGGAAAAAAAAGTGTTGGCAAAAAAAAAAAAAATCCAAAAAAAATTGTAACTCCCATCTGGTGCACTATTTGACACTATTGTATGGAAAATTTTAACATTTCTCATGTTCATTTGTGAATTGTGAGTAATATGAAATCTTGTGTATTTTCATGAGCAAACTGTGTAAAGGTGATCTCTCTTAGTGGACAAAATTTTGAGATAATTATTTTCGAATTCCTAGACAGAAAGGTGCATCATCAAATGCATGGGAGACGTTTTCTAGTGGTTGTGCTTAGTGGGCTGGAAAGTTCAAGTTGGAATAATAAGGGAAAAAAAGGTAGGTGTGTAGTTATGCAAATTATGATTTCATGTTCGTTTGTCAAAGTGTTTGAAAATATGTTCTTTGACCCCCTCTCTTATTAACAACTAGTACTTAAATTTTTTTTTTTTAAAAAAAAACCCCCATGAAAAGAAAAGAGTACTAGAAATCAAAAGGAGTTAGGAGAAATCCTTAATTGCCACTCAATGACTTGTCAAGTTTCTCATAAGAGTATCAAGGTGAAGTGGAGGCACCACCTAGGTTTCCAAAAGTTGAATCAATTTGTGATGGGATTCATAATAAATTTAGTTGTCCTATGGTCTCATCTTTGGACTCATTTGAGTGGAATTCCATGTTGGATCGTGTAAGAATTGGTTCCATGTATTACTTCGCAGTTGATTTTTAAGTGCAAACACTATTTGTATTATTATCAGTATCATTTTTCATATTATTAGTATTATCATTATTATTAGTATTATTATTATTATTATTAATATTTTGGAAATAACATCCTCAGTGAAGCTATGAATCCTCCATGTCTTGGAAGGATGTGGTCCACAGAGGTTGGAATGCTTTGTACATTTAAGTAGTATATTTAAAATATGGAAAATTATATGAGGAGATATTTACTTTCAGTACAAAGAGGTCAAAATCACTCTTATTTCTTAGACTCAAAGTTTTAAATTTTTTATCGAATTTCATGACACAACAACACAAGCCAGTGTTGTCAAATTTGTTTCATTTCGGCTAAAGAGGTCGAAGCCTTCTGATTTTAGGCTTAGACCGAAGTGCAGTAAAGCCTAGTGCTGCCATTTCAGTCATGTTCGGGCTGCTTCTACCCGTTTCAGTTAGATTCGGGCTAACTCAGCCAAAGCTTTGACCTCTTCGGCCTAAGCAAAAAAATATCTATATAAAAGTATTTGATATATTTTTTTGAAATTTTTATTTTTGAAATTTTTATTATTTTATATGTAAATATATAATTTATTTATATTAATTTTTTTTAAAAAAAGCCTTCCCCAAAATCGGCCGAAGCACTAAATTACTTCATTTTTTTTCCAGACCAAAGAAGACTCCGAAGCGAATCTGACAACATTTACCCAAACCATTCAATTTGACATCTAATAGTTAAGAGTGATTGTAACCTCCTTGTAGTAACGATAAATATTATCGTAGTATATTATCCCAATAAATATTGCAATTAGTAATATCACATATACATCTATAAACCACTATTGTTTTTGCATACCTGGTAATATTTGGGATGACGCGTTGACAACTTTTGATTTCATTTTTTTTCCAGTCTTATAATTTAACCAAACAGTAATTTGGTAAACTATCATTTGTTGACTCTAGTGGTTAAATGATGGGAGTTTCTACAAAGAGACTATTTTTTTACATTGAAGTTAATCCTTCCCACCATTCAGATCTCAAATGAGACCATTTACTTTTTGATATAAGGATGTCAAAATTACTTATAACCAGACGTGAAATCTCATTGTTTGGGTGTATCACGAAATTCAAGAAAATATTTTTGGAATTTGGAGTTTGGTCAATGGAATAAATACAACCACCCAATTGTACATTTAAGGGTCAAAATTAGCTGTGACCACCTTGTATTAAAAATAAATGGTCTCATTGTATACTTTTCTAAATTGTAATATGATATTTTGGCAGTGTAGCATATGATGTCGGTAGTGCCAATATGTTTTGGTGGTGGGAGTGATGTAGCAGTGGTGACAATGGCAAATGAGTTTTGGTGGCGAAGAGGTAGCGGTGGCTGTGGCGGTGGCAAAGGTGGTGGTTGTGGAGCATTGGTGATTGCAATGATGATAGTGGTGGTGGTGAGGAGGTGGTTATAGATCGACAACTAATTTGTATGTTTTGCATAATGACTTGGGGTAACTTTGTTTTAAAAAAAAATCAAATTTCGAACCCTAATAGCAATTGGCAACCTATACAAATGTGGAAAAGCTAGTACACCTTGAGGTCAAATCACAGTTTATAAAATTCGAAATTGGCTTAACTTGTAATTTAGCCTATAATTAAACAGAACCTTAATCGGCAATGATTTGGAAAGATATCATATTTACTGCAATGGTCTTCTGATGCAATATGGGAGTTTTGACTTTATGAGTGCAATATCCAAACTAGTCACAAAAATGCGGGTTTTAAATAAGGAAAAAGTTTACATAAGTGCGAGGTTCTAAACAATCAAATTAGGGCGCTTCTAAAAAATTTCATTAGAACAGGTTGTTTTGATGCTCAAATATCCTCAAATTGATCACCTTGACGTAAAGATACATGGATATGGAAAAAAATAGATTTCAAGTTTTAGACATAGTGCATCTTGTAGTGCATTTTTGGACCATCAATTTTCAAGATTTTCTAGTTTTCATAGATCTGATCGATCTACATTATTTTTGAAGCTTTAAATTTTATAATTAGATATAAAAATATATTTTAAGGTTAAGATTTTCAATATTGAAACCACATTTCTCGACACTATTTAAAGGTGCACTTTACTTTGATTGTTTAGAGTTAGCTTTGTACAAAACCATACCTTTCAAATAAATGGTAGTAATCTATAAAAGCATTTAATATAAGGTGCAGCTTGTATGAGGTTGAGGCCCTAACCAATCAAAATAAAGTGCACTTTCAAATAGTGTTAAAATATTGGTTTCAATATTAAAAATCTTTATAATACCTTAAAAATTTATTTTTATCTTTAATAATAAAATTTAAAGATGAAAAATAGTGCAGATCAAACATATCTATGTTGAAAATTTTAAAAATTTACGGTCTAGATAATATACTACAAAATGTATTTTTTTGAAGACTTGAAATCTATTTTTTCTCATGTCCATACATTTTGAGGTCAAGATGATCCAATAGATGATTTTTTAGCATCAAAACAACCTCTTCTAATGAAATTTTGAGGTGGCCTCACCCCTATATAAGCTGAAATTTTGAGGTGCACCTTAAGGCCTCACCCTTATATAAGCTTTTTCGACCCTAACTGTGCCACGTAACCTGTGAAAATATGGACGACTTTAAAAAATTGTAGATTTAGTTTTAGAGTTTACTTTCTTTTCTCTAAGAAATGATTACTTTCAGAATCTTCATGAATCATTAACATTGCAGTAACCAATTATTATGAAAAATATTCATGGCCCACCAAGCTTTGCATCAAACCACACACCAGACTCGATTTTGTGGGATCCTACCAGCTTTTGCTTTTAATCACACTTAATTCCCATGTATAACTGTAAATGAAATTCCCCATTTGACCCATTAACATACCTGAAAAGCTAGGAAATAACTGTAAATGAAATTCCCCATTTGACCCATTAACATACCTGAAAAGCTAGGAAATAACTGTAAATGAAATTCCCCATTTGACCCAGCTCTAGTTGCTCACCTTTTGTGGTGCAGGGAGCACAGTAAAAGAGAGGCACTATAGTCATAGTTTTACATCCACAGTAAGAAACGGGTCCATGACGCTGTTTCATATCCCAGCTCTTCGAATCGGCTCCAATCGGGAATCGGTCCGGATCGAAGAAATTCGGGTAAGGTATCGTCATTAGTGCAGCCTGCCCCTAATAAAAGAATTCCCCAACATCAACCCCTATATTAAATTTTAATATTATAATTTTTATTTAGAAATTTTTTTGGAGTGCTGATTTAGACTGAATCCACCAATCTGAGATGGATATATGGTACGGATCAGCCTGAACCGGGCTAGTTCTGGGGGGCAAATTGCTGGATCTTGATATACTATGGGATTTAGATCGCCCACGATGATTTTCAATTTGAATTGGGCAATTTTGATCCGAATCGACGACTCTTCAAACACTACAATAACGAATGCATAAAAGGTAAGCTAACTAGGAAGTTTTGTCCCATGTCTCGTCGAATACCATCGGAGGTGTTGGGAGCAGGTCTTCTGTTTGCCCACAATCTTTGAGTGATGCGACAAAAAATTTCCTTCTATAATTACATGTGAGATTGTCTACAAATTTAGGTGCGGTTGTATAGAGCCTAGGCTCTAAACAATCAAATTAGAGCCTACCTTCAAATAGTATTGAGAAATGTGGTTCCAATATTGAAAATCATTATGATAGCTTTAAAATATATTTTCATCTTTATTTATAAAGTTTAAAGTTTCAAAAATAGCGTAGATCGATAGATCTATGAAAACTTGAAAATTGACCGTCCAAAAATGCATTACAAAATGTACTATTTCCAAAACTTGAGATCTATTTTTTTCTCATGTCCATGCATCTTGATGTCGAGATAATCAATTTGAGGATATTTGGGCAGCAAAACAACTTCTAGTGCAATATTTGAGGTAGGCTCTAGTTTGATTGTGAGCATCGGTTCTATATAAACTTTTCTCTTTATCTTTTATACAAAGAGGTTACAATGAGTTCCACTCATCACATGTCAAATTGGATAGATTGTGGTTAGTCACAAAGTCCGAGAAATATTTGTTTTTGGAACTTTGTGTCTATTTAATTATACTCTTACAACCACCCATTTCAAAATTTAAGAGACAATAATGAATGTGACTTCTTCATACAAAAGATACATGATATCTTTGTAGACAATTCTGTTTCATAATGGACTGGGGCCTTTATAGTAGTATTGTCGAGCCCCATGGTGAGGTTTCCGACTCTATTCTCATGAAAGAGTAAGGGCCCAAATCCCTACTGACTTACCAGTATTTGGGGAAGGGACTGGAGTCATGGTGGTAATACCTTGCACCTCAGTCACCACGTTGTGGTTTCCATTCTTACTACTAACACTACCACTAATACTTTCAAAAAGCTAACTCCTAATTTACTTGAAAATGAGTAGGGGCTGTCTTCTTCACTGAATTACCCAAAAAAAAGAAAAAAAAAAAAAAGAAGTAGAAGAAAACCAAACTTCTTGATGCAAAGGCTTGACTTCCATGTCATTTGAGCCACAAATGGGAGGACGGCTATAGTAACATGTCTTATTCTTCCTTTTATAATGAATAATGTTGCCTTTGAATTTATATTGTTAATAGCAACCAATATTTAAGAAGAAAAAAAATCCAATATTTAAGCAGGAGCTGATTTGAATCGGGAATTGTCGTTCGGAAATCACCAGGACCGATTTTATTTTTGGAAAGTACATGGAACCTGCTCAACCAGTGGCTGAATCGCTTAGTTGTCTTGCAAAACTGGGCAATCATCCGACAACATGAACTGGGAATCGTGTGGTTCCCTCAATAATTGAGTTTTTCTTTTCACTTTTTATTTTTTTCTTAAATTTTTTGTCTTTATTGATCAATGATTAATCAAGATTATTACAATTTGGGCTGTATTAAGCCTGATTCGGGTCATAATCACACATATACATATCCCAACCCACTCCTTTGAGAATTTGAGACCACATTCTTAAATTCTTTTTTAGGATTGTATATTATGAGAGAATTTATACTTGGTTTAAGGATGCCGTAATTATTCTTAACCATTATATATCAAGTTGGATAGTTTGGGGTGTCATAAAGTTTGAAATTTGGTTGTTTGTTTTTTTTCTTTTATCTCAGTCTAGACAATGACATTCATACAACCAACTGTTTGAAATCTGATGGCCAAGAGTGACGGTAACTTCTTCTATCAAAAGTAATTCTTTTGTAAAAATATATCATTTTTTTGCTTTTTTGTACAAACTGACAAACGATTGAATTACTCCCCCATTTGTCAATGACATTCATTCAAATTTGATCACAGTTATCATAATTCCCTACTTTATGAATAATAAACGATTTTGTTTGATAAAAAATGCTTATTATTTGAAGAAATATAGACTAAAGCCCCAAACCATTTCCCTTTTTATTTTATCTGTTTTTTTTTTGGCCATTTGAGCTAAATTCTTGAAAAGATCTTTAGATGTTGGGGTTTTCTTAACCAAATATTTTGGGGCTCTCTACAATGGGTCGGATCACATCGACAATAAGTAAGTTAAATTTTAATTAAAAATATTTATTTCAATTTTTTTTTGCCTGTGTTTAGGGTTTTTTAAAAAATGAAAAGAAAAAATGTATATAGAGCTCTAAACAATCAAATTAGAACCCACCTCAAAAAATTCAACAGAAGAGGTTGTTTTGATGCTCAAATATCCTCAAATTGATCATCTTGGCATCAAGATGCATGGACATCAGGAAAAAAAAAAATGGATTTCAAGTTTTGAAAATAGTGCATCCTGTAACACATTTTGGACCATAAATTTTCAAGATTTTCGAGTTTTCATAGATTTGATCGATCTATGAAAGTTTAAATTTTATACTTAAAGATGAAAATATATTTTAAGGTTATCACAAAGATTTCCTGCATTGAAACCACATTACTCGACACTAGTTACAGTTGTGCTTTACTTTGATTGTTTAGAGCTTCGGCTCAATACAAACCACACCCTTTAAAAAATACATTTTTTATCAGCAAACTGTTAATTTTTTTAAGGATTCAATTTGATATCCTGTTAAGAAGGATATTCGATAGTTGTTTATTTGTTTTGTTTTATGAAAACCTTTTTTTTTTTTTTTTCTTTTGGGAAAAAAATCTTGTTTTTTAAAAACCATATCTTTTGATAATATAATGTTGAAATTTGCTAAGGATTTTGTTTTAAAGTGTGTTAGCAAGGATCTATAGTAGTTTTTTTGGTTGTTTTTTTTTACGATCTGTAGTGATTTTGATTGTTTTATCGTTATTATTTTTTGGTAAATCAATTTTATTTTGCTTAATTTTATAAGGGGTTTTGTTTGAGGGTGTTGTTAAATTATTGTGTTTTTTGCTTTTTTTCTTTTATGAAAAACAGTGTGTATTTAGTACTTGTAAAATAAATTAATTTTGAGTATATAGTTGTTAGTATTATTTGTGGTTATATAAAATTATAATAATCAAAAAATTTTATTATTAATTTATATTACATAATTGTACTTGCCTTAAGTGAACTAGGATTCTCGTTATTTTTATAATTCTTATGTTCATTACAGTATTTTACTTTTATCATTATAACAACATAGATTGATTACATTTAATTAAAATTTTAATTTAATAATTACTTATAATTTGTTGAATTTTTCATACTTAAGAGTTATCTTTGTGATATTATAATTTTGGGGAAAAATTGGTTAAATGAATAAACTGCTTTACAATTTCATTAAAGTGGTCAAGTGCTCACGTTTAACACTAAGGCAGTTGCCTTTTAGTTTTAATTGATATTTACTCTAACATGGCCTTACTGAAGATATGACTTTGAATAGAGCAGAATGAAGAACCATGATTCACGTAGCCGACCCTAATTAATTGGAAAAAGGCTAAAATGATGATTTGTTCTAACAATGATTTGCTATATATATTTTATTTATTTATTTCTCTATATTTATGTAGGTTTAACATTTCCCATCATAAAGAAGACCGTACATGTCAACATGGTCATAAAACATCCCACTGAAAAGGATAAATAAGCATGTAACTAAAGTGGTAAGATAATTAGTAGTAGAGTGAATAGGTTTAAGCACACTTGGGGCTGAATAGTGAGGTTGTAGTATGTAGATGCATCTTAAAATGTGAGGAAGCAAATATTGGCTCTTCTTAATGCCAATAAGGATAAAAGGGAGATGTTAAATGAGGAGATTGGCAACCAAAATTCATCTAGTGGGAGGGGAAGGGATGTAGAATTTGTTCTTTGACATAGAGCTTGCACTGAGAATAAGCTTGGAAGATCTACATTGCCGGGAAAGCGTTTCGGATATGCACAGAGGAGCCGGTATGGGTATTAGGCTGTGATTCAATTGGTTTGTAATGGAAGCGATAAAATTAATTTTTATTATTTTCTACAAACATCGGATTGAGCTTAAATTTTGGACTTTCGTGATTTCTGTCATCACACACATTAAAAATATACAAAAAATAATTTTGACACAACTAAGATGACCAAAATATTCCTAAAACTTTTAGAAATATTTTGGTCCTTTTATTTTTATCAAATTATATTTTCATATTTTAACAAGTATGCAGACACACTAGGAAGTTTCGTCTTGATATGATTTCTAAACGAATAATACAATTCAAATGGTGTTACACATTCTGTACCACTTGATAAGATCAAACTACTGGACAGGAAAAACTAGTCATATCTTTTTTCTATGATTCGCGCCACAAAAAATTTAGTCAGTACTTTTCCGGGGATCAGAGTATGCGATAAAACTTGCTTAACAAATAATGGAAAGTGGGTTCATTGTGGATTTTGGTTCCCAAGAAACTTATTTCTTGGTTGCGAAACCACCAACTCCATGACTTTAGTTAATGACTACAGTATTCAAAATATTCCAACAACTAGTCACAATTGGGACTTCATTCGATTCTATACAAGGAAATAAATTTAAAGGAAATAATAAAATTTCAATAGGGAGCTGGCTAACTATGAAATTTGGGAAGGTTTTGGCAGCGTTTGATAACTTTCACTGCAATTTCTTTGGGAAAGTCCCCTGCTTTTAACTTTCATGGATTCTGGGAGGCAAGTAAAAATTCATAGCCTGAAAGTCCATGTTTGGTACTGAGAAAGCTGAAAACTGCATGTTTAACTTTTCTTTATGTATTTCATTTATCTGATGTGCAAAATTTGGCACTGAGAAAGCTGAAAACTACATGTTTAACTTTTCTTTATGTATTTCATTTATCTGATGTGCAAAATGCATATCTTTGTGACCTTCAAAATTTTCATGGCAAAATTTGTAGAAAAGTCTACGTGACCTCTGAGGTTTTCAGAGCAAACTTTCCACAGCACTAAAAACTAGCAAAAATTTCCACAGCACGCAAAATAGCATCAACCTAATCATACATCTCATCTAGTGTCTTTGCCACAAAGATTGGATTCTATGGTATAAGTCATTCCCATACTACATCTCGATGAGGAGCACAATGCACCCCATTCATAAAGCAATAGATGAGATTTTGAATCAAGAATGAAAATTCAAAACCCAAAATGTGATTTGCTTAGGGGCTTACTAGTCAGCAGCTGCCTAGGGTTTAACTAGTTTGGAAAAACGGAGCACTCGAGGAGAGAGACCGATGTGTGAAATTATAGTAACCTGTTCTGTACAATATTTCCTTTGGATTTTCTTTCCTACCATGTATACTTATATTAGGAAGGCTACTAGTTCTACACTGTTTTGTGACCCTATAAAAGTACATATTTCTCACACTCTTTCTGAGTTGATTGCTGAAGAGACTAAGATCAAGTCTCTTAATATTGTTTCAGAGGGAGAATCATCTTTTGCTGCCACTCGAAATTTCCAATACAAAGACCTTGGACAAAGTTCTTCTTATATTACCCTGCAAGGATATGTCATCTGTTAACTGCAATTATTGCAAGGAACTTGGGCATTTGAAATACACATGCCCAAAGAAGAAGAAGAAACCTGTTATGGTAGTTGTTGCAGAGCCAAGTCAGCCTTTCGAAAGATGCATTCATGATCAAACTGTCGTGCCTGCTGTTGCTGTTAGTTCTTCCGTAACTCTCACAGCTAAGCAGTTACAGTCTATGCTCTCCCAATCCCGACTTCCTTCTCAATCCAACTTGTCCACTGCAGGTAATAATATTTATGTTTCTTGGTTGATAGACTTGGGTGCTTCTAGGCACATGACTGCTAATGAGTCTATTTTAGTTAACTTCTCTGACACTATTCACACTGCCAATGTGGCCACTGTGAAAGTCTTTCAGGTTGCCTCTATTACCATTGCTTCTGATCCCTTTGGTAAAATACACATTTCTGATGTTTATCATGCTCCATCTATTACAATGAATCTGCTTTCTGTTGATCAAATTACTTGCTCTAATTGTGATATTATCTTTTCTCCCTCTGGTTGTTCTGTACAGGATCGGTGATCAGAGAAATTGATTGGGACTGGGCATAAAACTTGTGATCTGCACTTTTTAGACTTCCTTTATTTGAAAGCACCTCCATCTGTTAGTGCCATGTCTGCTCTTGATATTAGTACTTTTTGGCATCAACGTCTTGGTCATGTTTCTGCTTCTATGTTACAATTTTTATTGAGTCGTGGTGTTCTTGGTCCCACCGCTAATAAAGTGTTTGTTGATGTCAAACATTATGAACCGTGTAAGCTTGCTAAGTCACATGCTTTGCCATTTAATCGCAGTAGTACAAATTCTACTTCTAAATTTGATCTTGTGCATACTGATGTATGGGGGTCTGCTCCTAATTCTTCAAAAGGGGGTTTAAGATATTTGGTTACCTTTTTATTGATGATCCCACACGGTGTACTGGGTGTTTTTTTATGAATAGTTACACTGAATTGTTTGATGTCTTTACCAAATTTTACTCCTATGTTAAAACTCAGTTTTCTACTAAAATTAAAACCTTGCGCTCAGATTCTGGTGGGGAGTACATTAGTGAGATGCTTCAAAAATTTCTTTCAGATAAAAATATTCAACATAAAAAATCTTGCTTTTATACTCCTGAACAGAATGGTGTTGTTGAACGTAAAAATCGTCACCTATTAGAAACCACAAGGGCTTTTCTTTTGTCTTGCTTTGTTCCAAAGTCTTTTTGGGCTGAAGCAGTTCGCACTATTGCCCACGTAATAAACATTATGCCTTCTTTTGTCTTATCTAGGTAATTACCCTTTGAGATATTGTTTTTTCACGCCCCTGATTACTCTACCCTTCATGTTTTTTTTTTATTCTTGCTTTGTTTTGTTGCCTGTATTTGAGTGAGACAAATTATCAGACAAATTAATGGCCAAAGTTGCAAAGTATTGTTTTTTGGGATATCATGATTATAAAAAATGGTATAGGTGCTATGATCCAGAAACAAAGAGACTTCGAGTATCTAGACATTTTGTATTCTTTGAACACATTCCTTTTTACTAGACATCAACTGTTAACAGTTCTCCTTCTGATTTTGCTTTTCTTATTCCTTTTTTTTATAATGATTCATCACCTTCTGCACCTCAGTCTTCAGATTCTATCTCTGAAACAAATTCCCAGGAGGCAGATCATTCTGTTGCTGCTCCAAATCATAGTCAAGCACATGCACCTGCTGATCATGTACATACACCTGTGCACCATAGTACAAGTATCTATGTTTCACCTTCTTGATTTGCTAATTATGAAACCTACTTATTTCGACATCAAACCTTTCTTGCCTCCATTCATTTTTATTTTGAGCAACAAACCTAAAAAGAAGCTACCAACTGAGTGGAATGGCAGCAAGCAATGGCAGAAGAACTGTTTGCTCTTGATCGGATGCACGCTTAGGATCTGGTCCCTCTTTCAAAAGGAAAGAATGCGCTTGGTTCTCGATGGGTATATAAAATCAAAACAAAAGCAGATGATAGCTTTGAAAGATATAAAGCCCGTCTGGTCGCTAAAGGATACAATCAACAATATGGAATTGACTTTGCCGAAACCTTTTCCCCGATAGCCCATATGACAACTATTCAGACACTTATTTCGATTGCTTCCATCCGGCAATGGCATTTATATCAACTAGATGCCAAACATGCATTTCCGAATGGTAATCTAAATGAAGAAGTATATATGAAGCTACCTCTTAGAGTTACAGATTCTCAGAATCGGGTATATCGGCTACGCCGCACCCTATATTGACTCAAACAAGCACCCAGTGCTTAGTTTAAAAAATTTCATCATGCAGTCGTGTCGGCGGGATTTCTACAAAGTCATCATGATCTAGCTTTATTTGTGTTTGATACTATTACTAGTCAAACACTTCTGTTACTCTATGTGGTTGATATGATAATATCAGGTGATGATCAGGGCACCATTCATAAGATTAAATAGAAACTCAATCAAGTATTTGAAATGAAGGACTTGGGGCTCTTGCGATATTTTCTTGGACTAGAGGTTGCTTATTCTCCTCGTGGCTATCGTTATCTCAACACAAGTATGTCTCGAAAATTGTCTTCCAAGCTCGCCTCATAGCTGATACTAAGAGAGTTGATACTCCAATTGAGTTAAATATCAAACTTCGTGCAACAGATGGTGAACTACTCCCCGACAAGTGGTTGGTAAAATGATATATCTGACTATCTCTCTCCTAGATATTGCTTATGTTGTGCATCTAGTTAGCCAATTCTTGAGTACTCCTTGGTCGGTTCACTTAGCCGCAGTCATAAGAATCATTCGTTATATCATAGATACTCGACACCAGATTCTGCATTTTTCTTGGTGAATCTTTTTTATCTTGGAAAAGTAAGAAGCAAAAATGTATTGCCCTATCTACAACAAAAAAAGAATATAGGGCAATGGTGCAAACTACAACTGAAATCATTTGGCTTCGATGGTTGCTTGCGCATATGTGTTTTACTGTTTCCATTGCCACACCACTTTATTGTGATAATAAGAGCACCATCTACATTTCAAAAAATCCAGAGTTCCATGAACGCACCAAGCATATTGAAGTTGAATGTCACCTTGTTCGGCAAGAATTTTTGGTAGACACCATTTCTCTTCCATATATTGCCTTATCCGAGCAACTTGCTGATTTCTTCACCAAAACACATATTGCATCTCAATTCTCTCGCTTCTTAGGAAGGTTACTAGGTTTACAATGCTTTGTAACCCTATAAATTAAGGGTCTAATACACAATACAACAATACATAAATACATATTTCTCAGAGACCAAAAGAAGAGAGAGAGAATACAACAATACAGAAATACATATTTCTCACATGATGGAGACCAAAAGGAAAGAGAGAAAGAGAGAGAGAGAGAGACGAATGAATGTATGATTCATACAACATACAACGGAAAATACATGAGAAAATCATCAATAGTAGAAAATACAACAGAAAAATCATCAATAGCAGTAAAAAAACTTCAATATAACTCAATGGTTTTTCTTGGAGATGCAACAGAGTGGGCAACTGATGGTGGATTGAGTAGAGGTCAGATAACTCAGCGGCTGGCATGGTTCCCTTTTCTTCTCTGAGGGCTTTGAGATAGCTCAACACCTCACTTTTTACGGCTTTCAACTGGTGTGATCCTCTTTCTTCTCTAAGGGGTTTAGGGGCTCTTTGAGATACCTCAGCAGCTTACCTTTTAGGGTTTTTTTGTTGGCGAGAGGGTGGGTGTTATTTTCATTGAAACTTGTCGTGTGAGGCCACCCATGATCGGCAACTTTCCTTCATAGAAATAGTGATTGGGGAAAATTTTGGTTCTGACTTTCCTCTTTTTCTCGGTTTCCAAACGAGTTCAATGAACAATACAAGGGAAAGTCAACAACTTTCTCCCCTATTATGTAGTTATCAAACGCCGCATTAGGAAGGTGATGACTAACATTTAGGATTTATTTTCAATTTTGTAAGAAATTATTAGTTCTCAATACTTTAATCAGCAATTATTTATAAAATACTTATGGTACACTGTTAACTTATTACAAGAAAGGAAATCAACATATGTCCATGCTATTTTGATTTTGTTTTACTCATGTCTTGGCACTAACAAAGTGGTATTAACATTTCGATTCCCATGAGATTAAAAGTTAAGATTGAGATGGATTATTGTCATCAAGGGATTAGGATATACTTCTTAAATTGATGGGAGATATCTTTCTCTTAGTCTCTATGGGGTGAGAGTTTATAATAGATATGGATGGTAATAGCTATATAATGCCTTTGTCTATAAATGACTTATTCGCTAGTGGCTTTAAAGGATTGAGATTCTAAGGAAATGTAACCCTCCCATTGATCAATTAACATGGTAAAAGTTTTTTCTTTCTTCCATGAAGTACGAGACAACCCTGGTTTTTGCCTAACTTAGGACCCAAATGACTTTCTAAACTTCTAAAATCTAATTCCTTCTCAAATTCATGAATTTGGACTTTTGAAAATTGTGTAGAATTGTAGATAAAGAAATTCCTATTAAAAGTTTTAAATCTATTAGGGTTACTTAGAATCAATTCAGGACAAGAACAATCAGAACTCATATGAGATTAGAACTATCATGAATCCAAAACACGTTAGAAATCTATCCAAAATACATCCGTGTCGTGATAGAATTCATGCTTCCCACAAAATGAAGAGAGACGTAGGAGCAACACAAATCGCATTGCAAGTGCCAGAGAATCGGTGATGCAAATTGCATTGCTATCTATCCGACAATCCTGATTAATTCTAATAGTGATTTGAAGAGTAGTTTAGTCTTCAAAATGAGGCCCAGCCTATGAGATTGGATAGTTTAGATGTAATAAAGGTTGAACTTGTTATAATATGAGCAGTGCCAGAGTTTTAAAAATTGGACCGTCACCCACCGGTCCGAGTTGAACTGGATGGGTCATTAAATTGGACCAAGGCAACTTGGCCAATTTGAAAGAAATAAACAAAAATAGAAAAAGAGAAAACAAAGAAAGAAGGCAAGAAAAAAGGAAAAAAAGAAAAAAAAAAAAAAAAAGATATAATAATGGATTGAAAGCCAAATATTTAATACGATTATATACAACGAGACCATTACTTTTGGTATAGGGAGGTCACAATTACTTACAACCATCCTATGTGAAATCTAAAAGCTTGGGTATGTCACAAAGTTTCAAAAAATTTCTTTTGCACTTTGAGCTTGGTCAATGAAATGCATCCATCAAATTTCACATCTAATAGTCAAGATTAATTGTGACTACCTTGTACCAAAGGTAAATGGTCTAATTATATACTTTTTCTTTAGATAATTACAGTTTGGAGATTGTATACTAGCTATTAATGTGAAATCCAATACCAACCCATAAATTTTACTTTGTACTTTGTGATCAGATAATGACACATCCTCAACCGCTGGTTTTTAAATCTAACGGTCAATGATGATTGTGACATCTCTCTATAAAAAAAATATGATATTATTATATACCTTTCTATTTGTAAAACTTGAAATTAATTTTTTCCTACTTCCAATGAGATTTGTCTTTGTGGGTTTGGGAGAAAGAGGTCCAAAAACCAGCTAAAAACTTCCAATGAGATTTGTCTTTGTGGGTTTGAGAGAAAGAGGTCCAAAAACCAGCTAAAAACTCTTAATCGATCAAGAGATAAATATGTGGCTTGTGGTTGGTGATTTAGATAGATTTGAGGCAGGCGATTCCAAAAGGAGAATAATGGTTGATGGTGGATCGAGAGAGAGAGATGAGAGAGATTTTTTCCTACGCGTTAGGTGTTGGTACGTATGTGGCCATGGCCTTTAAACGTGTTATTTTTCTCTATCTTATAATTTAATGCTTATCACTAAAATAAATATGCTTATTAGAGAGAGAAAGTATCGTTATCTAACGAGTAGAAAATAACCACCCACCTCCCAGGATTATAGGGCCACGTTTATCAGAAATTTCAGGAGGAAAGCCGAACGTTAAAGAACGGCCTCCTGCCATCCCTCTTTATGAAGGGTTTCATGATCATGGAGAGATAGATCACGAAATCAATTTTGAGTTTTCATTGTTCTGGGAAAAGGCCTAATCTCTGCTATCTCAAGTCTCGCGACACCGTCAATAATCTTGGGAGAGGGGTCCATCTCTTCCCTCAAGATTTCAACATTGGTATCAGAGTGAGGCAGCTGTAAATTTTCTACTCTCAATTTTGGCTCTCTACTGCTGTCACCTGAGTTGTGAATCACGATTGCCTGAGTCGTAATTTTTTCCATTGTGAGTCACAATTGCCTGAGTCGTAATTTTTTCCTTTGTGAGTCACAATTGTCTGAGTCGTAATTTTTCCATTGTTAAGGATTTTTGGTGCACGGTACTTTACTACCCCTATCTTGACGCTCATATATATTGGATGATAACTTTATTGATAATTTTACAATCTTGATGCTCTTATTGATAAAGTTATTGATTCATATATATATATATCTTTTTTGTTTTTTTTTGTGCATAATCCTCTACTTTATTTCACCTTCTTGCCTACGTGATTCATATATATCTTATTGATAAAAATTATTGACACTCATACATATATAGCCATCATATCTGAATAATTCATTGTTCCCATATGTATTAAGTCGGTGACTGATAGAGTTATTGCTAGAATTTTTAGAAAGTCAAAACTATAGATATTTTTAGAGGCATTGAATTGTTGCTGGAATTTTAGAGACAAGACAAAGACACATGTAACTGCAGCCAATAATTTATTTTTATTTTTATTTTGCTGCTACATTTTTTTTTATATGCTTTAACTAGGATTTAAGGATATTTCTACATATTCTATTTGCATAATAATTGTTATTGTTTAGCACAATTATCATATGCTTTGGTCTCTTTCAGTGATAAAATTTTATGATTTAGTGAGCACAAGTTTTTGTGATTATGTTATGTCATATTTTTGTTGAAAAATATTAAATATTATTGTAGAATCTCTCTCTAGAGCTAAAACATATATTTATTAAAATTAGTCTTTTGCAAGATTTGAGATAAAGTAATTGTTGCCTTTATTGATTTTTTGTTGCATCACAGCAATGCGAACATAAACTATTCGAGAAAATTTTTCTTTGAGGTTATTGCTCACTAAGAGTCGACAAACTTATTGATTTAGCTAGCAGATAACCCTTTCTTAAACATAATTAAAATTTTGAACTTATGTATTGCCTAAAAATTCAAAATGATATCTAGGCTAGTCATGTCAAAACTATCCAAACTTGAAAAACTCAATGGGGCCAATTTTTCTATATGGAAAAGAAAAATTGGATATATTCTTTTTCAAGATAGGGTAGATTACGTCCTAGAAACATAACCACGAGTTTTAGAGCCTAATGCCAATGATCAAGCCAGAAGGCGACTTGAAAAATGGTTAGAAGATGACAAAGTAGCTAGGACTACTATGTTGAGCTTTATGAAAGATGATTTGATTAGAGTCTTTAAGGATCACACCACAGCTCAAAGCATGATGGGTATTCTATCTGAAAAATATGAGGCCACTACTGAGACCCATGTGCAATTATTATTAGAAAAATACAATTCTTGCAGAATGAAAGAATCGGACTCAGTAAACAAGCATGTCAATAAAATGACAATGCTCGCAAATGACCTTGCTGCAGCCGGGAATCCAATCACCGATCGCATGCAAATGTCCATTGTCCTCAACAGTCTCCCTCCATCTTGGGAGTATGTTGTAATTGCATTGAACCATTTTGCACAATGGATAACCATGTTGAATATTCTCATGCATCTTTGTATTGAAGCTGAGAAAAGAATGAGGAAGAAGTCAAATGAGCTGCACTTTTCCCAAAGTTCATCTTCTCAGATCCTCAGGAAACCTTACAATAATAAAAAAAATAATAGATATAAAGAAAATGGAAGAAATTTTAAAAATCAAAAGAATAAGGTTGAGAAAGCATGTTTTTATTGTAAAGAAGTTGGGCAAATCAAATTTAATTGTCCTAAGAAGAAAAGCAAAAATAGGAACCAGAATAACAATCATGCTCGAAATAATCAAAATACGAGAAATTACTTGATATGCGTAGTCTTATAATCAATAGTTGCCGACCATGACTTGAGAAATTGGTAGGTCAACTCAACCTCCACTCGACATGTCTCGAAGACTACGGATGGATTTACAAAATTAAAGGAGATTGCAGTCGGTAACCAGCGGATTTACATGGGAAATGACACCTACTGCGATGTACTAGATATCGGTACTTTCAAGCTGTGTTTACCAAGAAGAACAAATCTCTTATTGACTGATACATTGTATACGCCCAATATGAGGCGTAATTTGATTTTTGTCCCTAGGCTAGACGACAAGGGTTATGAAATAAGATTCAGGTCTGGTTAGATTACCATTAAGAAGTATTATAGAGCATTGATGTACGATACTAAAGTTGACAATTTACACCGATAGAATATTAATAAAAGTTCATTTCTTTGATGCCTCTTTTAATGCTTATGTATGTATGGATGATCCATATTTATGGAACTTAAGATTACGACATATAAAATAAAGACAAAATGAACCAAATGGTTAAAAGAGGCTTGCTCCCTAATTTAGGAGAAATTGTGTTCAAAACACGAGAGTCATGTATTTATGGTAAATTAACTAAGAAGCCTTTCGCTGAAGGGAAAAAGTCTAGTGAACTACTTAGTATTGTTCACTCTGATATATGTGACCCATTAAATGTGAAAACACATAAAGGTATGGAATATTTCATAATATTTATGAACGATTATTCACGTTATGGATATGTATACCTAATTAGTAAGAAATTAAATGCATTAGAAACATTTAAAGAATATAAACCTGAGGTA
Organism: Amborella trichopoda; assembly: GCF_054954075.1. Classification (NCBI taxonomy): domain Eukaryota; kingdom Viridiplantae; phylum Streptophyta; class Magnoliopsida; order Amborellales; family Amborellaceae; genus Amborella; species Amborella trichopoda. The sequence continues at coordinate 40,373,512 of NC_142347.1, forward strand.
GAAAATCAGTTAGGTAGACATATTAAAATTCTTCAAATAGATAGGGGAGGTGAATATTACTCCGCCTTATTTAACGAATTTTATAAGGAGCATGGTATAATTCATCAAACAACTATGTCATATACACCACAACAAAATGGCGTAGCTGAAAGAAGAAATAAAACTCTAATGGACATGGTTAGGTCTATGATGAGCCATTCAAATTTATAACTTCGTTTTTGGGGTGAGGCTCTCAACACTGCAATGTATATAATTAATCATGTTCCAACTAAATCTATAGACTTAACCCCATATGAATTATGGACAGGTAGGAAACCTGACTTTACTATCTTGAAAGTTTGAGGTTCTTGGGCACATGTGCTTATACCACCACAAAATAGAGATAAATTACAAAGTAAAATTATAAAATGCTCTTTTATATGCTATTCAAAAAGTTCTAAAAGATATAGATTCTATAACCATGATACTAGATCATTAGTAGAGAGTCGTGATGCTCATTTCTTAGAAAATATAGATGAAAAAAATATTTTAAATAAGCCTGTTGACTTACATGAAATTTGATAAACATAAGGGTATGGAAAACCCTGTTACTCAGACTCCCTCTACATTTAGTGATAATGATTCAATTAAATAAAGTATACCTGACAGACTTAAAAGAACTAGAGCCTCATGTACGACTTTAGAAGAATTTTATGTATTTATGAATGAAGATAATTATTTTCCTTTGAGTGAAGATACAATAGATGAACCTCAAAGTTACAGTGAAGCTATTAGCTCACATGACTCAGCTGAATGGACTAAAGCCATGGATGATGAACTTGATTCTATTGAAAGAAATCAGTTTGGGAGTTGGTTGACTTCCCTAAAGATAGAAAAGTCATTGGTTGCATATGGATCCTAAAGAAAAATCTTAATGTAAATGGATCCATTGATAAATATAAGGCTAGGTTGATAGCTAAATGATTTAACCAAATTGAGGATATAGATTATGTAGAGACTTATTCTCCATTTATAAAATTTTCAGCTGTTAGGATTATCTTGGCATTAGTTGCATATTATGATCTATAATTATTTTTTATGCATGTCAAAATACCTTTTTTAAATGGAGAATTAAAAGAAGATATATATATGAAACAAGTAGAATGATATGTAATTAAAAACCAAGAAGACAAAGTATACAAACTTAAAAAATCTTTATATGGTCTAAAAGAGTAAAATAATCACTGAAATTGGTCATATAGCCAAAAAGTTAGACCATTGTGTATATGCCTAAAATAGTGGGAGCAATTTTGTTATATTATCACTATATGTGGATGACATTTTGATAGCCGATAATGATATTGGCATGATTAATCATACCAAATCATGGCTAAGTTTCTATTTTGAGATGAGAGGTATGGGAGAAGCCTCACATGTATTGGGCATTAAGATAACAAGAGATAGAAGTTCAAGGCTTCTATGTTTTTCTCAAGAAAATTATTTAGAAAGTACTTTAAAGAGATTTAAGATGGAAAAAATTGCAAGCCCATAGATACACCCGTTTGTAAAGGCTTGAAATTATCAAAGAAAATATGTCCATTAAATGATAATGATAAAGCTGAAATGCAAAGAATTCCATATGCTCAAGCTATAAGATGCATAAATTATACTATGTTATGTACGAGACTTGATTTGAGTCATGCATATGGTTTTGTAAGTAGATTTCAGAGTAATCCTATGATGGCTCATTGGCAAGCCAAAAAAATGATACTTAGGTATATTCAGAAAACTAAAAATTACAAATTGTGCTTCCAAGCTAACAACTTAGAGGTTCTTAGTTACTCTGATGCATATTTTGCAGGAGACCCAGATGATAGAAAATCAACCTCATGATTTGTATTCCTCTTTGAAGGTAGATGTGTTTTTTGGTCTAGCAAGAAACAAAGTTGTGTAGCTCGGTATACTATGGAGGCTGAGTATATTGCTTGTAGCATTGCTACAACTTATGTCGTATGGATTAAACGCTTCATAAATGATTTGAAGCTGGATATAATTGACAGACCTGTTAAAATTTTTTGTGATAATCAAACTGTTATTTCATCAATTAGAAATGAAGCATATAGTTCCATGAGTAAGCACATTGAAATTGATTATCATTATATTTAAGATATTATTGAAAAGAATGAAATAACTGTAAGTTATTTGCCATCTTCAGATATGATTGCAAACCCTTTAACAAAGGGGTTGAGTGCAGAAATATTATCAAAGCATGTAGCTTAGATGGGACTTAAGAATATTTAAGTCTGGAACTCACAAATGAGATCTTTTTTTTTGATGTCTTGGTCATGTGAGGAAAAACCGCATTAGTGTGAGAAACCCCATGATATGACTTTAGATATTTTTTGTTATGACATGTATAACCGCACTAGTGTTAAAAGCCTTATGACAAAAATATGCTCATAAATTTTAAACTCATTAAGTGGTAAAAACTTTATGATATTTCAATATATGTAGCCCTCATGGCCAAGTGGGAGATGTTGATACGTGTGTGTGCCCATGGGGCCTTTAATCGTATCATCTTTCTCTCTCTTATAATTTAATGTTTATCACTAAATTAGGGAGGCTTCTTAGAGAGATAAAGTATCGTTATCTAATGGGTAGAAAATAACCACCCGCCTCTTATGATTACAGGGCCATATTTCTCAGAGATTTCAAAAGAAAAACCGAACGTTGGAGAATAGCCTCATTTCATGCCACTGTAAGATGGGTTTCATGACCATGGACAGGTAGACCATATAATCAATTTTGAGTTCTCATTATTCTGGGAAAGGACCTGATCTCTACAATCCCAAGTATCGCGACACCGCTAGTAATCCTGAGAGAGGGGTCCATCTCTTCCCTCAAGATTTCAACATTAGGGACTAGTAAGCGGATGAGCGCCAATTGCATTTCTTTTTAATTTTGCTAATATTCTTCTATTGACATCACCTTGCACAATTTTTGTTTTTTTGTTTTTATATTAACCTTTAGAAAAAAGTTTATAAACAGTCGAGGCTCTAAACAATCAAATTAGAGCCCACCTCAAAAATTGCTTTGATGCCCAATGACCTCAAATTAATTATCTGAACATTAAGATGCATGGACATGAGAAAAAAAAAAAATGGATTTCAAGTTTTGGAAAAATGCATCTTATAATACATTTTTGGATCATCAATTTTCAAAATTTTCAAGGTTTCATAGATCTGCTCGATCTACACTATTTGTTAAGCTTTAAATTTTATAATTAAAGATGAAAATATATTTTAAGGCTATCACAAAGATTTCCAGTTTTGAAACTACATTTCTCGATACTTATTAAAGGTGCGCTTTACTTTGATTATTTATAGCCTCAGCTATGTACAAACCGCACATACATGTACATATGGACATAGAACTATAAACAAGTGTTCTATATTTATCCATTTCGCATCACAACAAAGTAGCTTTCAATGTTTCATCACAACGGTGTTTCTATCACAATAGAATATGGAATTACCAACCAAAAAAACTATTATATATATATATATATATATATATATATATATGAGTAATGATCCTATGATATCCTCCCACACCCATGTGTGTAAGACCTCAAAGGATCACCATTAAATGTGGCACAGATCTTTAGAAAAGTTATCACATGAGTGTGGCACTTTACTTTTCTAAAGATATGTGCCAATTTTAATTGGTGATCTTTTGGGGTCCTACACATATGGGTATGGGATATGGGAGGGTCTTACAAGGTCATTTCCCTATATATATATATATATATTTAGGGCAGTGATTTTATGCAACCGTTGTATAGTAATATGATGCAACTTTAAAAAACCATCTTATGGCCATTTGTTTGATCCAAATTTTGAAATATACACTTTTTTCATTCTAATGAACAATTACAAAAATAAATAAATTTGAAAACACAACATAGAAAGTATTTTATTATCCCAATTAACATAGGCCGTTCATTTTTGTGAGATGCTTAAATGTAGGCTTTAGAAGGGTTTTTTCATGTCTAAATTTTTTGGATGGCTTTCTTATTATTAGATGAACAATGTTAAAAAAGAAAAAAATGATTTTGAGTTTATAAAGGCTAAGATCTTGAAATTCACAAAATAAATTGTCTAAATTCGTTTTTTTTAAAGGGACTCATTTTGACCATATTTAGGGTTCAAATTGAACTTTTCTTTTTTGGGGGAATTGATTATTGAGATGAAGAGAGTGTGTGTACAAAATTTGAGGTCATACAAATACCATAAACATGGTTTTCTAGAAGTGTCGTTGCATTATACTATCATACAACTGTTGCATTGGATCATTGCTCATAAATATATAAACTCATATATATATATATATATATATATATATATATATATATATATATATATATATATATATATATGAAGGCCATTGAACAATAATTTTTTGGCCTTACCTAGTGTCATCAGAGTAATACTTGATAATTTTTTGTCTAAACTTTCAATAAATCCAGCAACAATATTTGTCATAGATTTATTGGGAGTATAAAATGAAACAACAACAATAATACTAAACAAAAAAATTGTATTAGTAAATAACAAAAACCATAAACCAAGGTATATGATTATTTAAAAAAAACAAAACAAAAGAGACCCTCAACGTAGGATTGCAGTTAACTAAAACAAAGCATAAAGACCAAATATATAAAATAGTGGTCCATCCAAAATGCTATGTTGTTTTCATCAATAAAATAAAAATAAAAAAATATGAAATTAATGAAACTCGTTTATCCATAAAGAACGCAACAAAACGTATACACAAATTCAAATCTCACATTGAATTCTTAGATGCCTAAATCTTTAGTGTCACCGGATCTCTCTCTTGCTCTTTATAAACACGCTATAGGTTTAAAGAGAATAAAACATTTTCTTTTGGGCTACTATTCTTCTGACTTTATCTATTGTTTTGAGATATAAGATTGTTTTGATATTATATTATTTTAGAGAATATATTGTTTGTATTTTTTCATACATTTTTTTAAGGGAACCTATTGATGAAATCTTTGATGAAAAGTTTTTGTTAAATCAAGATTCTTAGTTTTCTTCCATTGTTAATGTGTTTATCTTTTAACCCAAATTCAATAATATAAAATAAATGAAGAACTAAAGTTATACAAAACAAGTTCTTTTTTAATATTTTTTGAAAAAATAATAAAATACATATTTATATCAGTCCCATTCAAAAAAATTGATTATTTGAATTCTTATGAGAATCCAAAAAAATCAAACACTTCTTTCATAAAATCCTGTTGTAAATATAGACTTGTTAACTATGCTAGTGCCGCCTAGTACTCGATCTATAAGAGCCGTTATTTAATGACCCTAAACACATTTATTTTCTGAGACGTTAAAAGCTAATAAAGGAGGTCCTACCGGGAGTCGAACCCAGGTCGCTGGATTCAAAGTCCAGAGTGCTAACCACTACACCATAGAACCTATCAATATCAATGTTGAATACAAATAGATATTTGTATAAAAAACTCGATGCTGTATAACTTTTGTTCCTTTTTTAGCATTTCATCGTTTTGATTTTTCCACGAATGCTTAACATTGTTTTTAACATTTCCTTAATTTACTCATGATTATTTTAGCCATCCCGGTTTTTTCACTACTACTTTAGCCTTCGTTTTTTTTTTCAAACCCCATCCCCCTCCACCCCAAAAAGGCCAAACAGGCAAAAAAAAAAAAAAAAAAAAGATAAAAAATAAAAAATTTAGGCCCTCTTCCTTTTTTTTGGTTGTAACCTTTAAAAAGGTGAATGTGGCCTGTGTGTGTGTTTTTTTTTTTGGATGTCTTCATCGTTGTACAATTTTTTTTTTTTGGGAAGCTCGAGGGACCTCCAATGCACTATTAGTATTTCACAACTACTTAACTTTTAAAATGTCCACAAAAGAGGAGTATTTTGAAATTTTAATAATAATTAAAAAATATGTCACGACCCCACCCCCTACCGTCCTACCATACTTTTCGGAGGGTAACAGAGCGTGGGATTGCGACCAAAGGCAGCGAATGCCACTCAGGTGAGAGTGTGCTCAACGCTTTTAAGACAATGAATCAAAGCAAACCACGAAAGAAGAATAAAACTCCAATCACACGAACACAAACTAAAACTAGACAACCAAGCTCCAGACTTCATATATATACAAGGAGATCCAAAAGTATTACAAATAAATCCAAAGCTCCAAAGGCCCAATAACATTTACATGATTTAAAAAATGGACATTGACTATATGGCTACTGCCATCCAAAACGGACAATTGAAATTAAAAACTTCCACAAAAGCACGGAGCTCCAACCGCAGGCCACTATCGCTAAACTATCCATCTTCCACCTGCGGCTCTCACTCTACAAGGATGAAAGATGAAAGAGTAAGCTATAAAGCCCGTTAAATAGATCAAGTTGTCATGCCCTCTTGCCAATTAACATTTTCTTTTATAACAATACACAAGATGTTATGCAATTCTTATCAAACATGAGCCATGTGTCGAAATCAACTCTACTAGTGTGTAGTGCAAAATTCATACTAAAACAATGAAAAATCAGAGCAATCATATATGATACTAAACAGAGGTTCATAAAGTTATTCCGCCAAGCAAGTCTTAACAGAATCGACATATTTAGGCAAGTAACAACAATTTACAACAAACTCATTCCCTGGTTTCCTCTACTCCCGAAGTAGAAGCCCTATCCATCTGACTAAGCCAATCACATTGCTTAGGACTTCTACCATCACTCAGGAGAGAAAACAATAGGAAATGGTTTACCTATTTTGTAATATCTTCACACACACAGTCCCCTAGCGCGCTTTGGGGCTTTTGATAGGTTGTAGCCTTACAAGACACGACGTCCTCCTTACACCCTTTTGGTGATAGAGGTTATACTACCAAAGGATGACCCAATGTGTAGTGCCCACATAAAATTTGGGGGGTGCGACCCTCCCAATACACACCATCCCAACTCTCGTCCTATCATAGGGAGTCAGGAAAAAAAAAAATTCAATTGTCGGCACAAGGTCTGACCACTCAGGTCTTGTTCATCACATAGCACTTAGCACCTATCACTTATCACATAGCAGACCACACAGGTCTTATCACATGGAAATTATCACATATCACTTAGTGGGTCTCAAAATCATGCATACATATCACCATAGAACATGTATTATAATCATTTTCACATCTCATACCTGAGCATGTCTTACTATCATGCTCACATATCTCATTAACAACACATTGCCATGCTTACGTAAAACATCGGCGTGTCATGCATACAATCATATTATTATGCTTATTAGTTTGAGAGACATCATCATGTCGTGTCATGCACTTAATTGATCAACAAGCTCAGTAAAACGCAACTTTCGTGAAGAGAATAACCCTTAAATATTGGCCTAGCGTTTGCCGAACTGTTGGTGATTTCGAGTGAAACTTATGGTATTACACAGCAGCAAATATAGGGTGATATCTTAAATCTGACATAATTTTCAAACTACAGAGAATTTCATCATGCTTCAAAAACCATTTTTGAAATAGACTCGTTTATTTTTCATTTAAAAGTAATTTGACTCCATTCTTATATATTTGGTCAATAAACAGTTTCACACAAATACTTACAGAGTTCCTAAAAAATCATTTCACAATCCCAGCATACCACAGAAAATGACTCATAACTTTCAAACCAAAATAGATATTAGGAAGAAGTCTTTTTTATCTTAAAATAGACTCAAAGAGGTATTTTCCCACTAAATTTCGTGATCAACAGAGATATTTTTTATACTCAATTAATCACACAAAAGGGAGTCAGAGTTCTAGAAAATTTATGTCTTCACAGCAAAATTTTCTAGTGTGACATCCTAGTACAAAAATGGAAATAACTTCCAATCCATAAGAAATTTTATCATAGTTCCAAAACAATTTTTATATATTTCATTTAGAAGTAGTTTGAGCTCATTTTGATATATTTTGATTAGTGCACAATGGTACACAAAAACACACAAGGTTCCTAGAAATTTATTTCACACTTATGGCATACTTCAAAAATGACTGATAATTTTCGAACCAAAAGAGATATTCACATGAGGCCTTTTCCATCTTAAAATAGATTCAAATGGCACTTTCTCATTAAATTTCATGATCATCTGAGATATTTTCAATGCTCAAATACTTACACAAAAAGGAGTCATGGTTATGGAAAAACAGAGCACATACAACCAGATTTCATATTCTCTATCACATCCCTATTCTCAGTTACATCCCTATTCATGCTTGAAATTTCATACTTGTAATAAGGTAATTAAACAAAAGTATGGAACATAGAACTAGATCCACTTATAATACTAAATGAGACGCCCAAGTGCTTCACACAGGTTTCTCTTCAAAGGCCAAACTCCAAGAATGGCTCAAGCTCAAAGCTCTAACTTGGAGAGAGGGAGGATGTGTGTGAGAGAGAGCAAAAGTTTCATGGAGGGGTCTGAAGGTGAGGTTTAAATAAGCAAAGAGAGCTGGCGGCAGCAAGCAATAGACAAGTGGCAAACTAGGGGCATACAAATGCCATAGGGCACGCAAGAGGCATGCAAACATTCATGGACTGTCGCACACTCGGCAACGTCTCGAGCTCGGCAACGTCTCGAGCTCGGCAGCGTCGCGAGCTCAGTAGCATCACGCGCTTGGCGGCGGCAACGTGCACGGCGGCATCGCGCACGGCGGCAACGTGCACGGCGGCATCGCGCACGGCTGCAATGCGCACTACAGCGTCAGCGTGCTAGATCACCCTTGCTGATGACTCGCCAGCACACCACCATTACACCGAAAAAGTCCGGGTCCTTACAAAATACTTGTGCTAAATATTTGTTAAAGGGAGTGATATAATGAAACAATATTAAAAATCATTTTTAAGGTCATTTGTTTGACTCAAATTTTTAAATATAACTCTTTTTTATTCTAATGAATAATAGTAATAGAGCAAAATTTTAAAATACAACCTAGAAAGTTTTTTTTTTGCCCATAGCCCATCAATTATAGTAAGATGAATTGATCTAAGGCATAGAAGGATCACTTTCCTTTCCAAAAATTTTAGATAGTTTTATTGTCATTAAATTAATAATATTAACGAAGGAAAATTTGATTTTAAATTCGTAAAGACCTAGATTCTGAAATTCATCAAATGGATGATCTAAATTTATTGTTCAATGGGATTCATTTTGACCACATCTAGAGTGTATATTGAATTTTATTATTTTAAAATTTAATTATTGAAATAAAGAGAGCGCGTGTGCAAAATTTGGAGCAAAGCATAGAGATTTAAGTAGTTCAACAAATGTCTACATCCACGGCCAACAAACTTCTCTTCGACTAACTATATTTGCTGCATGGTTTCTTCGATCAATCTGTAGAGCATTGGCATCTTGCTCTAGAGACTAAATAAATATCACCATTTTCATTTTCTGTGGAAGATCATTTGGATGCAGTTACAAAGTTGCAGCACCAAGCAAATGTCTCATGTGCCATTAGAGCAAAATGATGCTTTTGAGTTGTAACCCCATCCTTGATAAGCAGCATGTACCATTCAAGGGAATTCATTTTTTCATGCTATTGTCAGGCATGAAATAATGGCCTGTTTGTGTATAAGGCCACCACATAGGTGGCTTGCATATAATCGAAACAGGCCCTTAGTTTTAGTTGCACCTACCTCTTGGATCACCTGGCAGTACCTTAAGGGTTTTTTTTTTTTTTTTTTTTTTAAGGCTAACAATACCTAACTTTAAAAATAACCAATTACATTTAGGATAAACCTATTGCATTTATGTGGATTACTTTTGCCTTGGTAATAACATAGTCAGGTAACCAAGTGCTACATTTGTAAGTGACATGTTGAAGCGACATTTCTCAGGCATCTCATATTATCCTATAGAATATGAAAAATATTATTAAAGGGATTAAAATGTTCCAATTAATATTAGATGATTTACTTTTTTTAGTTTCATTTTGCCCAAATATATCCTCAAAAATATTCTTGAAAGTAACCAAATTGCACGTGTTTAAGGTTGGTGAATTCTTAAAAAAAATAGGGGCATCTTAATATATTCTGATGCCAAAAGAAGTATGCAATGGACTTGATACACAAATTTGGAATGGAGAACTACAAAAGCAATCTCTGTTGAAGTTAATGGGAAGTTGAGAAATAATGCAGGAGAGGAACACGCATATGTACAAATAGCTGGTAGGGAGTGCAATATATTTGACTTGGACTTGTACAGATACCTAAAAAGCCTCATCTCGAAGTAGATCGGCATATTTTGCGGTACGTGAAAGGTAGGATTGACGATGGGATTCTCTACTACTGGGGTTTTGCTGAGTGAAGTAGTTGGCCTTTGTGATGCAAATTATGCGGGTAAGTCGACGATTCGGAAATTAACTACAGGGTATGTGTTCAGGCTGCGTCCGGAGCGATTCCTTTACACAGTAAGAAGCAACCTATGGTAACCTTATCTACGACAAATGTTGAGTAGTGAGCAGCATCTATGGCGATTCAAGAGAGTGTATGGTTCGTGCAGCTTATACATGACTAGCAGCAACATACAGAAGTTGGACACTGAAAATGCCATACGACATTGGGAGAATCTGGTGTTTCATGCATGGATGAAACACATTGTGGAGCAGCATCACTTCATTCCAGAAAAGGTGCAAATTTGATAGATTGATGGAGGCCTAGGGTTGGGAGTTCGATCGGATCAACCAATAGACCTGAGGGTTGACTGGATTGGGCCCTAGTTTGGACTTAGATTTTGGACCCGACGGGTCAGGTTTGGGTCTATTTGACTTTGATCCGACCTACGTTGGGTCCGTGTCTAAGTCTTCATCCAGCTTAGACCTTGTTGATCAGGTCGGGGTCAACTCGAAAACCATTTGTTTCTTTTTCATCATTGTTTTTCTAACGATAAAGCCATCTAAAAAATTTGGAAAGAAAAAAAATCTTTCTAAAGCATAGATCTAAGCGTTGTACCGTACTGGACGACCTATGTTAGTTGAGCTAAAAAAAATACTTTGTAGGATGTATTTTCAAATTTTAGTTTTTTATGATTATTCATTAGAATGGAAATTATGCATGCTTCAAAATGGCCCTAAAATAGTTTTCAAATATTGTTTTATTATATTATTACAAAACAATGCATGATATCATTTTCCAAATAAAATAGCTATATTTTTTTAAGGAAAGTATAGAATGAGATCATTTACCTTTTGTACAAGGTGAGATATTAATCTTGACCATTGGATGTGAAATTGGATTGCTGCAATTATTCCATTGACCAAGCTCAAACTTCAAAAGAAATTTTCTCGAAGTTCATGATACATTCAAGTAATTGTGACCATCTTATATCAAAAGTAAATGATCTCTTTGTATATAATCCTATTCTTTTATATCTTTAATTTATAGACCAAAAACCAATCCAACCCAGTGGGTCGGATCGGGTCAACCTAGTACCGACCAAACCCATTCCCACCCCTACCGAGACCGTCCCAAATATCTTTTGAGCCCACGAAGCCCAGCTCTCAGGTCTTAACATGGGGCCTAAGTCTGTGGGCCCTACCTCGTATACAGATCTTAGGACACGGACGCATTGCGTCGTGCGATCGCACCAAGCTCCCAACGGCGGCAAAAGGGGCACCATTGACACATTGAGCTACGTTAAGACAAACATAACCAACATATTGAAGAGGTGAAAATGAGATAAAATCCTCCATAAATTTGAAATTTTGGATAAGGAATTGTTTGGGGCCATTAGATTTTATCCTCTCATTGGAACATACTATCCATTTACTCCATCGGATAAAACCCAGGACCTCCATTGGATAAAACCTAGGACCTCGAATTTTGGGATGTAACCTCTTCGAACAATATTCTATAAGGTTACAATTATATTTTGAAGGTGCACCTAAAAAATCAATATGCTATAAAGTTACAACTATATTTTGAAGTAAGGTGCACCTAAAAATCATTATACTATAAAGTTACAACTATATTTTGAAGTAAGGTGCACTTAAAAAATCCTACTCGAGAGTATTTCAGCATAGGAGAACCCTCCGACTGATTATCTAGACCTTGAGATGAATGGACATGAGGAAAAAAAAAAAGAATTCCAAATCCAAAAATAGTGCATCTTGTAACAAATTATTTGGATCATCTATTTTTAAGATTTTTAAGTATTTCTTGATCCGCTCAATGTTATACCAATTTTTAAATTTTATAATTGAGGATAAAAGGAGATTTGAAGCCCTCATAAGGTTTTTTATGCCGAAATGACGTCTCTAACTAAATTTTATAGGTATACCTTTACAAAAATTTCTAACTTGTACTATATGGTCTTGAAACAAACAAGGAAAATGTTTATATAAACGTGAGGGCCCTAAATAATCAACTGAAGGCATACCTCAAAAATTCACTAGAAGAGGTTGTTTTGATGCGAAGAGGTTGTTTTGATGCCCAAAACTCTTCAAATCGACCATCTCAACCTCAAGGTATATGGATATGAGAAAAATTGGATTTCAAGTTTTGGAAATAGTGCATCTTATAATATATGTTTTTTACTGTCAATTTTTAAGATTTTCAATTGTCCGTAGATATGCTCGATCTACACTTATTTTAAAGCTTTAAATTTTATAATTAGAGATGAAAATAAATTTTCAAGCCATCCCAAAGATTTCCAGCGTTGAAACAACATGTTTTGACAATAATTGAAGGTGTGCCTTACTTTGATTATTTAGGGCCTCATTCTCTTACAAACCGCACCCAACAAATAATGCCTCGATAATGAATAGAAAATGTTCAATTTTCAAATGGTAAGTAAGATCTAAATATTAGAATACTCAAAATTCAACTTTTTTTTTTTAGACATAATCATCCAGTGATTCAGGCGGTTTCTGAAAGTTTAGATTAAAAATGTCTTCCTTTATTTTATACCGTGGGAGTTGTGTAGGGTATAAGCTCCCCCAATTCAATTTGACAGCTAATGACTGGTAATGATTGTGACCTTCATGTGCAAAAGATAAAAGGTGTGGTTTGTATCTGGCCGAGGCCTTAAATAATCAACATAGGGTGCATCTTCAAATAGTGCCAAAATGAGTTGTTTTACTATTAGAAATTCTTTATGATGACATGAAATTGTTTTCATTTCTAATTATAAAATTTATAGTTAAAAAATAGTATAGATCAAGCAGATCAATGAACGCTTGAAATTCGTAAAAATTAGCAGTCTAGATTTTACATTACAAGATGTACTATTCCAATATTTGAAATCTATTTTTCACATGTTTCTACATATTGAGGTCGAAATGATCGAATTGAGGGTTTTTCAAATCGAAACAACCTTTTCGTAATGAATTTTTGAGATGGCCCTTAATTAAATTGTGTAGGGCCTCACCCTTATATAAATTTTTTCCACGGTCTCATATTTCTTAGCCCTTATTTGTTTTGTAAAATTCTCGGTCGATTTTTTAACATCACACAAATTTTCTTCAAGACTGGCCACTCGATTGGTTTTTTTGGTCGCCGTTAATTTCATGTGTCTCGGAGTATTCGAAGTTTAAACCACAATCTCACTTTGAAACAAAAAAAATCTGAAACAAAAATAAATGGCATCTTTTGCTTTACGTTTTAAAGGCTGCTTTTGAGACACGAAACATTTTGAAATGACTTTTGGTCGCATTTAACATTGCAATGCCCACTTGTTTTTGTTGGTGCCGAGGCCTTTTCAAAAGCATTTCCAGGGCCGGGAAAGGGGTCACTCGGATTTTGATTTGCCTCACCTTGCATGGAAGCATTAAAAAATAGGGTATGTAGTCTAGTAACTTCTAGTTCCTTTCTCCATAAATACAATACATTTTTAATACGGAAGTGCATATGATAAGATTATTTATTTTGATATAGGGAGGTCACAAAAGAAGAAGAAGAAGAGGAGGTCGAAATCGGGTGGATGAAGATGTGTCATTGTTTGATAACAAATTTCAGAATCAAATTTCTCTAACGTTGTGAAACACTTTCATCTATTAGATTTCATATACGATGGCTCAAAGTAATTATGACCTCTTTGTATAAAAAATAAATAATTTCATAATATATATAATCCCTTTTAATATTTTTTTCTTTTAGAGTCTCTTAAGTCCAGTTTGGTTGTCCATGCAGCTTCATCTATTACTGGTTTTGTGGACCAACATGCACTAGAAAATGATCATAATCACCACTACCGCCAGCACTAGTGGGCAAATATGTTTTTCATGTCTTGACTCTTTTGAGAACGACTCTAGTAGTGTTTTACAAAAATAAGAGTTTTTTTTTTTTTTTTTTATGGTTAGAGTTGCAGACATAAATAGTTGTCAGGAACCACTTTCATCAAGCTGGCACACTTCCCATTCTAGCATAACACTAGGGGAATTCCATGCACATAGTTTTGTTCCTTTTTTTGGCTAAATTATTTCCTTTATTAATCACTTTTTGTTTTTTAAGGGCAGCCAGTTCGAACTTGGGATAAGGATTTAAAAGTTTAATACCAAAATTCAGTGAGAGTTACCATTATGATACTATAGGTGGGGAGTTATGTTGTGATATTACTCTGTTTGTCTTTTTATTTGCAATTAATCAGAAAATTATTAGGATTTTAAAGTATGAAATTAATGTATGATTTTAGTACTAGTATTAACATTTTTATTTCAGTTTAGTATAATAAGTACATTAAAAATTTTATAAATGATAATGTGGATAATCAAATAAAACAAAAAAAATCTCCATTCCCAGTTATTAACAATTTTGGTTTGAAAAGTAGTACTGTTATTTGACAATAATATCATTTTAAATTGTTCATAAAGTGCATAGAGAGTGAAGCATTGGGTTTTTAGTCCCACAATTGAAGAATAGAAAAAAAAAGAAAAGTGGTGTATTCATATGGAAATACTCTTTCTATTGTGTTCATAAAATCAAAGAGAGGGGGGACTTGAGACACTTTTGCATGTTGCACGTTTATGAGGGTGTAAAGACAGCGATGCCCGAATGTGAGCGGAGCCGCGATCACAGTCTTTGTGAGTTGTGATGATGCTCACAGTGTAATGAATATCGCTGCTATTCAAAATCACCATCAGCGACATTGCAGGGCGAGTATACGTAGCCGTTATGTACAATGCCCATTGAGATGACGGTTGGGTGTAGTAAATGATTTGAATTTCCCTTTTCATTTTTGGGGTCCATCAACATGGAAAAGATTGTTTAACTGTGGTATAAATAGAACTCAAGATGTCATTTTGTGGCTTTCCGCCACCTTGATAACCTAGCTTTGAACTTTTGTCTCCCTAAAAGTCTAACATTGATGTGCTATACTAGTGCATAGAGATCTAATGCATGCACACAGTATGGTAAGCAGCTGCTAAATCATTAGTCAAAGTCGTTATTAATGGCATTGCTAGCATAGTCCCTCTTAGGGACATTCCCAGACGGCTATTACTATACACTACATACTTAGGGTGTTGAGGCAACTATTGGGTGTAGTGATTGTTGAGTGTTAGTTATAACACTTGCAACAGTGAATGACTGTTAAGGGGTTCATATCATTCAAATGAGGAGTCGCCTTGTCATTGATAGATAGGGTTCCAAATTGTCTTTTCAACTTTTTCTAGTGCATGGTGTAATTGCTATTGTTTTGCATTGGACATGCGAGATATAATATAGTTCTTCAATTTTTTAAGTATAGCCAGGATAAATTTTGCTGAACTATTTTTTTTTTTTTTGGGTAAGTAAAAAGAGGCAAGTCACTAGGGGTTTGGGCCCTGATAGAGATCTTATGGGACTCGACATCACTACCGTCAAAACCGCAGCCATTCTGAAAAAGTAAAACAAAAAATAAAAAAAAAGGTAAATCAGTGCAGATTTGAGCCCCTAACCTAACCTAACCTTATGCCTACTATAGAGGGAAAATAATGTCTTAAGACAATACTCCTAGGATGCCTAAAAACAGGAAGGTCATTCTCTATGATCTAATTTTTGCAAACCCTCATTTCACTTGGCATCTGTAGTTTTCTAACAAGTATTTTGCTTTTAGACTACATGTATTGTATTATCAAAAACGGATTTTATTAAGAAAATAACCAAAAAACTTAAAATTTTGTGAAAATTTGAATTCTACTGAAGTATTACCAAAGTTATTATGGTCATAGTAAATTCATTATCGTCATCATTCGAGCCTTATCCCAACTGTAGTTATAATAAATTATCATGAGTAAATGGAGATAAACTGAATCTAGAAGAGATAATTCTCACTTAAACTAATTTACTTGTGTCTTTGATTTTTATTGTGGAAATATTCATGTTGTTACTACTCTCAATTTAGTCATAATGTCATGCGTAACACTGTTTTATTTTTATTTTTTCATATTTGACATGAAATTAGTGGTACCACTTCTTATAAAGGCACACCGAAACAAATAAAAAATATTTATGATAAAATATTTTCATCATAAACTTAATTGGCCTCATTTACATTTTCATTCACGATAAGATGTAAGTTGGTTTCACATTTTCATTCAAATAACCCAAAAAAAAAACATTTTCATTCAGGATTATTACCTATTGTTTTAAATATGGGTGTGGGTTTTATAGAGCCAAGGCTCTAATAAATCAAAGTAAAGTGCAGCTTCAAATAGTGTCGAGAAATGTGGTTTCAATACTAAAACTATTTGTGATAGCCTTAAAACATATTTATATCTTTAATTATAAAATTTAAAAGCTTCAAAAATAGTGTAGATCGAGCAGATCTATGCAAATTTTAGAATCTTGAAAATTGACGGTCCAAAAATGTGTTACAAGATGTACTATTTCCAAAACTTGAAATCTATTTTTTTTGTCGTATGCCTATGCATCTTGATGTCAAGATGATCAATTTGAGAATATTTGGGCATCAGAAAAACATTTTCTAGTGAAATTTTGAGATGGGCTCTAATTTGATTGTTTAGAGCCTCAGCTCTGTATAAACGTTTTCCTTCTTTTAAATATTTCAAACAATAATTAGAATATTTCATAATTCCAGATGCTCCCATTCCGGAGCAATGAGTGGAGTCTTCCAAATCTCAGATTTGACCTCATCCCAAGAACCAAATGGAATCCAAGCCAAAAAGCGAAAGGGCAGCCACCTTTCTAAGTGGATTTGGACAACTAAGTTTTAAATCAAATTCCGCCTAAGATCTATCCATTTTCTTGAGTTTCAGCCAACAAGCTCAATCCAGAAATAGAGCAATTTACACCATCGAATATTAAACTAAATTACGAATTAGAGTCTTTTTTTACTAGCGCCAACTCAGCACTAGTTTATTTATTAAATAATTGATAGATATTGGTGATATCCAAAATCTTGTTTTTTTAGATATATGTAGCATCTATGATAAGTTTCTATTTAATGGGGATTCCCAATATTTTATATATAAAATAAAAGAGAAAAGAATAGGTGTGTCTTATTTACGTCACCATATGAAAATGTGGCTTCTTTTAGAGAGACAAAGAGAGCCAGGGGCCTGATGTGTACGAGAGGCAAGACCTCCTTTTAAGGAAAAAGAGCGTGTGCATGAGAGGCAAGAACTCCCCTTAGAGAAAAAGAGCGTCATATGGAAATAAAGGTTGTAATGTTGCTTCGTACAGACTAAGAGGCTAGTTTCTTATAGAGAAGCGGTTTTCATGTAGATTTTTAGTGGTTTCCCCTTTTAATAAGATAAATTACATGTTGCTCTCAAAGTTCTCATCCTGGACAGTGGTTTGATAGTGGAATAGAGGCATGAGATCAACGGGTCTAAAAAAGTTGCCCGATGGGATTTATCGATCTTATGTGCCCCCAAAAAGTAACTATGTGTTCCAAAATATGTGATATAATTTGTAGCCCTTTTGAGATGAACCACCTAAATTTGTGATTCTTGTAGCATATATGTTTTATGCTTCAGTTCTCGTATTATGCTCGTATTCTTGCTTATTTTGTTTTTAGTTGGATAAATATACAATCCTAGTTGTATCCAACTTTTGGGGTTCTTGTTTCCACATCTTAGAGTATTCTTAAATCCTAACAAGTTGTATCAAAGTGCATTGTTCAGTACGAAGCCAATGTTTGTGCATTCGGTTGAAGAAAAATAAGTGGCAAAGTTTGCAATTGTTTCATTTGAGGACGAAAAATATGATGGCCAATACAATCTTTCAAACAAGAATGATGAAACAATTTATTTAGCCAAAGATGAAAAATTAATAAAGTTATCCAACGGATGTTGGCATGGTGAGCAGGTAATTTTGATATCAAGATGAAGATTGTTAGATATTGGTGATATCCAAAATCACCCAAAACAAGAAAATCTCATATTATGTAAGATTGTGATTGATATTGAAATTAATATTGACAAATTTCCCAAGGGAAATAGAAATCTAAAAAGATTAGGATTCTTGGTTACATTGCTTGGTTTATGATATGAGTAATGATCCTATGAGACCCTCCCACACCCATGTGTGTAGAACTCCAAAATATCATCATTAATTTGGCATAGATCTCTAGAAAAATTATCGATATCTTTGGCTGCCTTGCAGTCAGTTCTGATAAGAAAATGTTGATTTAGAATATCACTTTGAAATTTGGAAACACAATGAACTATGGCTAATAATTCTTTTTTAACCATGGAATAATTTAATTGTGTAGTATTCCAAGCTTTAGAAGTATATCTGAGTAATTGTTCTTGATTATCAATTTTCTGTTTGAGAATACCTCCTAATCCTTTGTCAGAAGCATCACATTCTATAATTTTGAAAGCAGTGGGATGTGGAAGGGAAAGACAATCAAGAGTTTTTACCTTTCGCTTGATTACCTGTACTGCTTGAGTATGGATATGGGTCCAAGGTGGAGGATTCTTTTTGAGTCTATCATATAGAGGCTTAGAATCGATAGCAAGATTAGGATAAAAATCACTAACATAGTTTAAACATCTTAAGAACCTTTGGAGTTCTTTTTTATCAAGTATTTGATCAGGAAACTTATCAACAAATTGTATTGATCTATCTATGGGAATAATTGTTCCATGATGAATCATATGACCAAGAAACCTAATATTGGTTTTGAATAAAGTAATCTTTTTTGCTGAGACTACCAATCCAGCATTCCGGACTGCATGTATGAAAGTATTAATATATTTAATATGTTGATCTATTGATTCAGAGAAAATCAAGACATCATCTATGTAGACTATCATGAATTGATGATATGCATTAAAAACATCATTCATTATTTTCTGAAATTCAGATGGAGCATTCTTTAGACCAAATGGCATAACGTTCTATTCATATTGACCAAATGGGACATTAAATGCTGTTTTATATCTATCTTGTTCTTGGATTTGGATTTGCCAATATCCAGATTTCATATCAAATTTAGAAAAGATACAAGCTTGAGCAACTCTATCCAATAAATCTTTTTTATTAGGTATAGGATATCTTATTCATTTTAAAACTTTATTTAAAGGTTTATAATTTATAACTAACCTAGGAACTCCTCGTTCCTTTTCAGCATTCTTATTAACATAAAAGGCTGCACAGCTCCAAGGTGAGGAGCTTGGTCTTATGAGCTTTTTATTTTGGAGATCAGTAATCTCTTTGCGACACATATCTAATAGGATAGTATTCATTTGTATTGGTTTAGCTTTTGTAGGTATTTGTTTATCATCAAATCCTTGTTCATATGGTAGACTGATATTATGCTTTTTTCTTTCCCAAAAAGCATTGGGGTGTTCACTGCATATAGAAATTTCTATATGGTGTTGTATCGATTGGATTTTTTGTTGAATTGAAGGAGTATTTATTTGTTCTTCAATAGACTTATATTTAAGTTCTTGTTTTAAGGTGCAAAGAAATCTTTCTTTATTTTGTAACTGACTTTTGACATTATTTAACTCTTTTAATTTTGGTTTATGGATAAAATTAAAATGTATTGGTATATTTTGAATAGTTGAAGATATTCCTATTTGATCTATGGTCAAAGGATATAGTAAAGTAAGGAATGAGACTCCAAGTATTACTGCTTGGCTTAATCCTTTTACCATGATAAATGGTGTATCAAGGCATTGATGATTATTACAAACAGAAGAATTAGATAATTTATACTTGATAAATAATCTACTTCCATCTGCTGTATTTAATATTTGAGTAGTTTTATCAAAATATTTGGAAGGTACTAACCTTTCATTGATACAATTCAAGTCGGCGCCTGAGTCTATTAAGGCTGATGTTTCAAAACTATAATCTTTTGCAACTATAATTTTGACTTGGACAAACCATTTTTGAATTACTATTTTGTCTATTAAATTGACAGAGGGAATTGTTATTATATGTGGTTTGGCTTCTGAAGTTTCTGGAATATCTGATGGTGGATCTGGTTCATATGTCATAAGTTGATCGAATTCCATTTCATCAGTATCAGTAAGTTGAGATAGTTGTTGTAATTCTAAAGATTTAATCCTATTTTTTAATTGGAGTACTTCATTTTTTATTTCTTTAATTTCTCTTTTGAGATCTGAAATTGTAGGCTCTTTTTGAGAAGTATGTTGTTCACTTACTTTCTTCATTATTGAAGCAAAATTGCATTCATTACTCAATTTATTTCTATAATAAAAAATAAAGCAAAAACACCTCCCATCAATAAATCTCCTGATGAAGGCTTGATTCAACCATGCCAAGTAGTGAATCTGTTATTTGGATTAAACCAATGTGTAAATATTTGTAATTATTTTCTTTATGTTTTTCAATAACTTTTTTCGATAGTAGTTGAAAGTCTTCTTGATTCTGAGTTACAGATAAACTTTCTTCTACTGTCTTGATGGCATAACCCATCTTGAATTTAAATGATCCCTTATGATAAATGTCATGTATTGGTACTTTTGGTATATTCCAATTTGAAATATGATCTTCAATATCATTTATTATAATTTGTTCCTTATTTTTCACTCTAAGTGTTTGAGATGAAGTTGTACTGTTACTTTTAAGATTCCTAATTAAATTTTTCATCTGTAGGTTACGGATAATGGCAATCTGGACGTTCAAGAATCCAGCGTTTTCCCTAAGCGGCTCTTCCTGGCCTTGGCGGTACTTTGCAATAGATTTCTTACGTCTCTTGTCTTAACTCTCGAACCAACTTTCTTAGTGGTAAATTTAACTAGGTTTCCTTAGTAATAGTATAACTTGTACTCTAACAGAACTAGTGAATTATTGGGACAGTGTATAGTTTACTGTTCATGTACTGTATAAACAGATTTTACTGTTTGCACAGTTTTTACTGTATGGCTCTGATACCACAAACGCCCAGGATCTACAGTCTGATCCTATTTATCGTATTGGTTAAGGTGATAATTGAATTTAGAGTAGATATGTAAATATGAGGCTATTATATTTAATTAATTCTTGCAGACTTTTATAGTAATTAAGAAGGAACAAGATTAAGCAAATAAGAGGGATAACAGATATGTCTATAACTAACCATTGAGCATAAGTAAAATCTCTAATTTTTATGCTAAATAGTATTTTAAATTGCATCGTACAATTTATATCAAACTTTATTACAAACAACTTGCAGCACACTATTACAAACTATTGTAGCACTATGTAGCACACTATTACAAACTATTGTAGCACTATGTAGCACACTATTACAAACTATTAACAAACGTTTACAGATTACAGAAAGCAGAAAACAAAAAACAAAAAATAGAAAACAGAAAACAGGAAGTAGAAAACAGAAAGCAGGAGACAGAAAACAGGAAGTAAAAATCAGAACGACTTACTGGGTGCATATACAGTAACTGGAAAATAACTTCCAGTGATGCGGGCAATATGAGGGAAGAGAGATAAGATTGCAGTTACACATTTAAGTATAGAGAGAGAAGAGATGGAACCTGGTAATTGAGATTTATAGGAAGCTATGAAGGTCAGGATAGCTTCGGCTATTGTTGTATCTTCGAGGGATAAAAAGCAGCAGAGAAGAATTAAGAGAGTGAGAGCAGGTAAGAGCTCTGAGAAGCGGGGAGAAGCTTTGTGAGAGAGGGGAGAAGAGCAGAGGAACGAGAGGGAGAAGCTGCGACCCTGCATCCAACTGAGGGGGGAGGCCTCTTTTATAATAGAGGTTGCTTCTCGAGGAAGCAAGGAATCAAAGGAAGAAGACAAACGAAATAAAAGAGATGGGACTTCAAAGAGAAACGGACAAAAAAGGAAAAGGAGTGATAAGACCAAAAAGGAATAAAGCTAAAAGAAAAAGAAGTGGCTACAGTGAAAAGCCAAAAAGTAAAAGAAGTGGCTACAGCGAAAGCCAAGTGGCTACAGTGACATTCTGTCGTATATGTCGGTGATCATTGTTCATGATGCTTTTTGTCGGTGATGCTGTCGGTGATCACTGTTTATGATGCTTTTTGTCGGTGATGATGGTGACAACGTCGGTGGAGTTTCTGGATGATTATTGTTGGTACAGTCATCAAGTGTGTGGTGAGAGATATTGGAATCTTTATCAATTATTTTGATTCTTTATGGAATATCCTTCAGGTTCTCTGACTGAATTTGTCCGAGTCATCTTCGTCTGGATCAGTTTCTTCATCTGGATTTTCTATGGGGAGATTGAGATATTGGTTGGTGTGTAGAGGAGATGATTGTACGGTCTCTTCAGAGGAAACTCGTTTTTTCCCAGCTTCAGCAAATATTTCTCTCATTGTTTTTCTAATGTCTCTTTTGAGGCATTGGGGTTTGACTGGAGCATATTTCTGAGATAAGTTGGGAAATCAAAAGAAGTATTAGTTGTATTCTGGCTTGGTTGTTTTTCAGGGGTTTTCTGAGGTATTCTTTTAGGTGTGAGTGTTGTAGGGTCCATATTGAATATGTCCCACCACTTGACAGAGATAGTTTTTCCAAGTCTGGGGATATAGGAATAGTCAGCAGTGGTATCAACTAATATTGAATAATCTCATTTCATTAATTATCTTCTTGGGTAAGTGTATGTACATTATGTGTAGGTATTGGACAACTACAATCATTATCTTTTATTGAACTGGATGATTCTGTATCAGAAGTATTGGAGGAATTAGAGGATTCTGTCCAAATAAGAACATCATCCTGAATATGGTCTATATGGGAATCAGTAGAGGTCGAAGAAGTAGAATCATAATTGATGATATTATATAATTTTGATTTTATTGTTTCATCTAAATGTAATGAATCTATTTTCTTTTTTAATTTACATTGATGTTTATAGTGTCCTATTTTACCACACTTATAACATACTGGTAGTTTTCTCTTTCCTTTTGTATTGGGAGAAAATTTATTGATTAGTTTTCTTTTAGACTTTTTATAATATTTTTTCTTATCTTTATTTTTGGATTTATATTTTTCCCTTTTATATTTTTTCTTTTTCTTATATAATTGTTCAAGCATATTTTTTCTATCAAGATAATACCCAAATTGTTCACAAAAGTCACCAAGTTCTTTACGCTTAGTGATTCTTTGTTTATCTAATTGCCTTTTGAGTTTCATATATGTGCATAAGGCTAAACCCTCAGCACATATTTCTGCTGATAATTCTCCAATTGTATATGAGGAATATATTATGATTCCATTATGTTTCTTTCGCAGTCTTTCTTTGACTTTTTCTGCGAATAAATATGGTAGACCAGCTATAAATTTTTCTTTCCAGTGGTCTAACTGGCAATCTTCTCTTATTAATAATCTTGAGAAAAATACATCCTTATACCATTTATAATGCGATAGGGTAGGACAGCGTAGATTTGAAAGCAGATCTTCCGATCTTACTGCTAATAAAGCTGTACTGCCTATAAAGTGTAAAGTAATGGTATATATTAATGTATTTACTGCATCACTTTCAGTATATATAATTTCTTGGTTTTGTTCATTTCTGGGCGTCCATTGTCTAGTATTTGTGAGGATTCTATTCTTGGTTTCATCATCTACATAGAAATCCCACCAACCTCTTAACCAGCCAGTAAATCCATTTATTATTGCTTTTGCAACCTCTTGATTTGGGTTGCCTGCCATTTTATTTGCAGAGGCAAACATTGTCATGTGTCTCATGACATCTAATATTTTTAATTCAGATAATCCATCTATTGTCCAGTTTACTATTGATCTTCCTGAATAGGATACTACTTGTTGTATAGCTTCTTCTTCCATTTGTATATCAACAGGTGTAGGTCTCTTGTGATATGGTAAAGCTGTTATTGGTTTCCAATTCTTTCCATAGGCTATTCTATTGAGATCTATGGAAGTGGTATCCATAAATGCATTCTCTTGATTTTAGATAGTATCTTTTATAATTGGTTCTTCTGGGAGCATCATTGTTTCATGCTCAGGTAACTTTGCTTTTCCTTTATCAGAAGATTCAGGTGTTGAACTAGTAATGGATGGAGGAATATTTATCTTGGGAGAAGATATTCCTTTGATTTCTAATTGGGATAATTTTGCTATCAATTGATCCATTAAGGATTTATTGTTATCACCAATATGGAATTTATTTTTATTTAACTCTGGAGGTGGTTTGAACATAACTGCTTTAGGGATAGGTGTAGCAGAAGGTTGTTCCTTTGAAACAAGTCTTTCTATTCGTTCTGCCTGTTTACCTAAAGATTGCATATATAAATTTGTATAATTATTTTGTTCCACAATATGAGGAATCAATTCTTGTTTCTTATATTGATTGTGGATGTGGTGGTTCATCCTTGGATGGGATGACTGCTTTCAGTATTAAAATTACAGATCCAAATGAAAAAAGATCTGCCATTACTCAATTTATTTCTATAACAAAAAATAAAGCAAAAACACCTCGCATCAATAAATCTCCGGATGAATACAATTTTGCTTCAATATTGAAGAGAGTAAGTGAATAACATACTTCTCAAAAAGAGCCTACAATTTCAGATCTCAAAAGAGAAATTAAAGAAATAAAAAATGAAGTACTCCAATTAAAAAATAGGATTAAATCTTTAGAATTACAACTATCTCAATAAGATACTGATACTGATGAAATAGAATTCGATCAACTTATGACATATGAACCAGATCCACCATCAGATATTCCAGAAACTTCAGAAGCCAAACCACATATAATAACAATTCCCTCTGTCAATTTAATAGACAAAATAGTAATTCAAAAATGGTTTGTCCAAGTCAAAATTATAGTTGCAAAAGATTATAGTTTTGAAACATCAGCCTTAATAGACTCAGGCGCCGACTTGAATTGTATCAATGAAGGGTTAGTACCTTCCAAATATTTTGATAAAACTACTCAAATATTAAATACAGCAGATGAAAGTAGATTATTTATCAAGTATAAATTATCTAATGCTTCTGTTTGTAATAATCATCAATGCCTTGATACACCATTTATCATGGTAAAAGGATTAAGCCAAGCAGTAATCCTTGGAGTCTCATTCCTTACTTTACTATATCGCATATTTCTAAAGATCTGTGCCAAATTAATGGTGATCCTTTGGGGTCCTATACACATGGGTGTGGGAGGGTCTCATAGGATCATTACTCTTATGATATATATGTAACATCTACGAAAAGTTTTCTGTTTAGTAAGGATTCCTAATCTCTTAATCTCATACATATATATATATATATATATATATATATATATATATATATATATATATATATATATATATATATATATATATATATATATATATATATATATATATATATATATATATATATATATATATATATATATATATGGGAAAAAATGGGATTAGCCCACTAGGTCATATGAATATATGAGCTCCACATTCCAGATTGAATCTAGACCGATCTGACGATCACGAATGTCTGGTAGTGTTTGAATTAAGTTTTTTTTCTACAAATCCAAATCACTTGAAATTTTAAGTGAATGTTCATCAAAAATAGGTAAATATTAAAATATCAAAAAAATATTTTACATGAAAAAATTAACTAAAATACCCCAGAAATGTTTTGAGGGGTATTTTGGTCATTTTGTTTCTCTCATATAATTTTTTTTATATTTTTATTAGGTGCGCCTTGATGAGAAGAATATACACCTAAAATGTCAAGTGATTTGGATCTGTATAAAAATAAATAAAATTCAAGCACTACCAGACATCCGTGATCGTCAGATCCGCACAGATTTAATCTAGGCCGTTGGGCTCATATGTTCATAGGAGCTAAAGGGCTAATCTCATCTTTTCCCATATATATATATATATATATATATATAGAAGATACTACAAAATGCCTATAAGCAAAAATAAACAGTGATTTGGCCGACCTTTATCATCGTCCAAAATTCATCGCACGATCACGATTGTCAGGTAGTATTTAATTTTTTTTTTTTTTTTTTACAAATCGAAATGAACTGAAATTTGAAACCTGTGTTCATCAAATAGACAAATCTACGAAAAATATCAAAAAAATATTTTACATGAAAACATTAACCAAAATACCCCAAAAAGTTTCAAAAGTATTTGGTCAATCTATTTTTACGATTTTTTTTTTTTTTTTAAAGTGCGCCTCACTATGATGCACACACGCTCAAAATTTCAATTCATTGCGTTTTATAAAAAAAAAAAAAAATTGAAACACTGCTGGACAATCGTGACTGTGCGATGGATTTTGGATGGTGACGAGGATAAGCAAAATTATTATTCATTTTCGCCTAAAGGCATAGGGAAGACTTTTCATATATATATATATATATATATATATATATATATATATATATATATATATATATATATATATATATATATATATATATATATATATATATATATATAAGATGTTAGGGTGAACTCATAGAACAGTGTAAGCCTAAAATATATCGGTAATATAATTTTAATATTTTTTTATACAAATTCAAATAACATGAAATTTGGAGGATAAACTCTTCTCATAAAGATGCTCCTAATAAAAATATTAAAAAAATAATTCATATAAAAAAAATTAACCAAAATACCCTCATAATTTTTTAAGGGTATTTTAATCAATTTAAATTATACAAATTATTTTTTTGTTATTTTTATTAAATTCAACCATTCTTGATTAATAAACGCTTCAAATATCAAATAATTTGGATTTATAAAAAAAATTAAAATTCTATTATGAAATACAATTGTGATCATTGGATCGATCTAGATTCAACGAACCTATGGGCTGACAGGAATTTTTTCTCATATATATAAACAATTATATAAAGAAGGGTAAGGGTTAGTTTATTATCATGCATCCTTTAAAATATAAACAATTATATAAAGCATCAATCTCATACAATGCCAGAAATGCAAGGCATGCATCCTAAACTAAAAAAAAAAATTATTCCGAGCACAATAGGAAAACTTCGTTTTAAGTGACCATATGTTTTATTGAAAAAAATTATTTCTTTTAATTATTTATTTTGAAATATTTGCCCGGATTGATAACCTAGATTGCCCATTTAGATTCTGATCTGTTCGAGAAATTCGTGATCCCAATTGACTATCAAAAAAAAAATTTAAAATTAAGTGGCATCAAAATTGGTTGGTTATTTGACAAAACTGGTCGATTTTGCCAAAATACCCGTCGTTGTTCTCTAATAGAACTCGTCAATTCTATCAAAGAATCAATTGAAACCAAATTGGTTAAGTGATTTAAAAAAAAAAAAACAATGAGGAGCCAATTCATAGCATTTCGTCAGTTTGTCAGAGAATCGATACAAATCGATCAGAATTGGGTAGTTCATATAATAAAGGGAACCAGCCGATTCTTAATTTTATAGGATTTGGATCACCCCAATTGATTTCTAATTCAGATTGACCGGCTCCAATCCAAATCACCTGGTTTGACTTGTAACACGTGTTGCGTACCCAGCGATAGAAAGCAAGGAACACGTCGGTTATGCATGTCCTCTAGAAAGTTATGTAATCACAACCTAGACCAACCAATTACGTCAAACCTAACCAATAATTTAGTTAATTAAATCCAAATAATTGATTGGAATAACAATTTAAAAACAAAGCGAAGGCACTGAGTTCACTAACCCACCTCATAGCGTGTTGGGCGCTGACAAAGATAGTGGAAGCCCCACTTTCTGCGCCAAACGTCTCTTTAGAGAGAGACAGAGGAAAAGCGTGGCGACTATATTATAATAGAGAGAGAAAGCATTTTGATATCTTTTTCTAGAGAGAGGGCATTATGGGCTATTTGTCTCTCAACTCACTAAAAACGCAGTCCACTTTTGAATCACACGTGAAGGCCAAAAGCGCAGCCAAAATCACGACAAACAAACACGTTGGTGCAAAGGTACAATACGTTTTTTTAGTACTTGCAATCACCAAACAGGAATATATATCAAAGGTATAGAGTGTGCGATTAAAGTAAAGAGGGAGAGTGTTGTCCAAATGTAGGGAGGGAAGGAAGAAGATAGAAAGGATGCGGTTTTTATTTTTCTATGTGATTGGAAATGGGAGCTTAGCGTCCAACCTCGGCAATGCTTTGTAAAGCAGGGCGCCATTGGCCGTGCCTCGCCACACGGGTACCGCTCTTATGCACGTCTCTCTCCGGCTGCACCAAAATAGGTTACGCAACTAGTTACATCTCCTCTCTCTCTCTCTCTCTCTCTCTAAAATGCACAAACGTAGTATTTAAAAGTTAAATATCTCCTTTCTCTCTCTCTTAAATGTCGAAACCCGGTAATACAAGCTATACAAGCAAATTCAAGGAAACCATCTCCATATACGTACATGTATACTCTCTCTCTATATATATACATATATATAGCAAAATATTATAGGAAAATTGATTAAAATAAATAGTACTTTTAAACAATCTAACAGTTAATTTAACATTTTACTCCTTTTTCAACTATTACATGGTCTAAAAAAAGTGAGGATCTTAATCTTTTTCAACTATTACATGATCTAAAAAGAGTGAGGATCTTAAACTTTCTTTTAACTTGCTCCAAACCAGATTAAAGGTGGTGGGTTGTGATACGCCAATATAAAATTTTATCAAAAATTTTCATAATTCAAAATCTATAAAAAAGATTATTAAAACTTACAATCACATATATTTCGTTTCGATGAGTCTTTTGAAATTCAATGAAAAATGTGTGATAAATAGTTAATCTCTTATCTTAGAAAAATAACCCAACGTTGAACAAAGAGCCCATGCCCCTCTCTCTCCACCTCTAAAACGATTAAGACCCTAAACGGGCTTAAACCAACTAGGGCCAAGGATCTCATCTCTCTCTATCTCAATATCCGTTGCTTTAAGAAAGGATTAACGATTGTTATCATGAACAAAACTTTAATTACATTCTTAAAAAGGGATTGAATAATTTAAACATAATTGAAAGCATTGGCATACATTAAACGTTACTTTCCACAATCCCCAAAACCATCCGACGTTTGGTAAACGTTTGGTAGTTGGAAGTTGAGAGCTATAAGTTTAAAATGTTGTGTAAATGTGGCCGCCAGGTGGTCAAGGTTGGCGAGTGAGCACTACGACTTTGGGTCGCAAAGGAAAACGTGTTGAGTGTTCGAGGAGGACTCATGCTTTCACTCAGATCCCAAGGTGCCACGGCCCACGTGTTTTCATAATCACACAGCAGGAGTTTCAGGAATAGAAGATGAAAATATGACATAAGCAAAGCTTCTCAGAAAATGTTTACTCTCAGTTCTCTGTGTAAAAGCATTTAATAACCTGATAATGGATCTTGCGTTTCTTAAAAGCAAAGCCTATAATAAATATATGAATCTTTATTGGAAAGAAATAGATATGGAGAGTACAGCTCCTGCACCATGAAATTAAATCTATGATAGGAAAAGGCTAGACATTATCTAGTCCATCAAGTTACCGAAGATATTAAAGGTCAGATATTCTGAAAGCTTGGGGAAAGGAAAATATCCCTCTCGTCTGGCTATATGGATTCAGATTTTTGGAAGTCGTTTTTTTTAAAAAAAAGATATATTTTTATTGAATTGAGATTTTTTTTGGGAATTTTGAACGCTCATTTAAGCCAAAATTTTAGAAATCTCAAATCCATCAAAATAGATAGAATTGATATTCAATAGAAATGACCTATTTTTGCTGCTGAAGAATATAAAAAAACTATTAAAATTTTGACAAGAGAAACTATATCAAATTTTTAACAGAGAAAACATATTATTAAAATTTTAGATAGGGAAACTGTATCAAATTATAGATAAAAAAAAGATACAAAATTTTTTTTTGAGAAAATATATGAAATTTTTAGAAAGAAAAACTATCTCGAACTTAAAGTTTTAGGTTGACCATATTAAAATTGTAGAGAGACTATTTGAAAACTTAAAGAAATGAACTACTTAAAATTTTTTAAGGAGAAATTATCACAAATTTTAAGTTTTAGAGATAGAGCATATTAAAATTTTAAAGATTAGAAATTATACCAAATTTTAGATAGAAAAACTACCAAAAAATTTGTAAAGAGAGAAACTATCTCAAATTTTAAGTTTTAAATAGAAAAAATATCCTATAGAGAAAATATCCTAAAGCTTTAACGAGAGAAACTATATCAAATTTTATATAGAAAAAGTACTTGAAATATTTAAAGAGAAACTATTTAAGAAAAATTAGATAGAAAAAGTATCTCAAATTTTAAGTTTTAAAGAGAAAAAGTATATTAAAATTTTAGAGAGAAACTGTTTGAAAATTTTAGAGAGAGAAACTATCTCAAATTTTAAATTTTAGAGAAATAAAATATCTTAAAAATTTTAGAGAGAGAAACTATATCAAATTTTAGATAGAGAAAGTACCTAAAATTTTTAGAGAGAAACTATTTGAAAAATTTTAAATAGAAAACTATCTTCAAATTTTAAGTTTTAGAGAAAGAAAACATCTTAAAATTTTAAAAAGAGTAACTATATCTAATTTTAGAGTGAGAAAGTACCTAAAATTTCTTAGTG
The DNA here is from genome assembly GCF_054954075.1 of Amborella trichopoda. Taxonomy (NCBI): domain Eukaryota; kingdom Viridiplantae; phylum Streptophyta; class Magnoliopsida; order Amborellales; family Amborellaceae; genus Amborella; species Amborella trichopoda. Next base: position 40,404,548 of record NC_142347.1, read on the forward strand.
AAAAAAACTATCTTAAAATTTTTAGAAAAAAACTATCTCAAATTTTAAGTTTTAGATAGAGAAAGTACTTTGAAAATTCAGAGAATGAAACTATATCATATTTTAAAGAAAGAAACTACTTGAAATTGTTTGAAATTGTTTAGACAGAGAAACTATCTACAATTGTTTAGAAAGAGAAACTATCTCAAATATTTTATGGAGAAACCATTTCAAATTTTTAAGTTTTAGATAGAGAGTATCTCAAAATTTTAGAGAAAGAAACTATATCAAATTTTAAGGAGTGAAAGAGTATAAAAATTTTAGAGAGAGAAACTATCTCAAAATTTTTAGAGAGAAATTATTTCAAATTTTAGGTTTTTAAAAGAGTGTATTAATATTTTAGAGAACAACTATCTCAAAATTTTTAGAGTGAGATAGAGAGAACTTGCATTTCCAAAAAAGAGACATTCAGACAATACAATCCAAACAGGGAATTTCCATCTTGTTGATTTCTATCGTACGCTATCCAAACAAGAAATTGACATTTTCAAGAAATCTCAATTCCAAGATTGACTTTTGCCAAGATTGAAAAATCCAAAGATCCAAAAGTCCCAGTATTATAATTTACTAGCCCGTAAAAATGGCTCTCTCTCAAATTGTAAAGGTAAAAGGTCATTCCATATAAGGTTGCTATTGAAGTAAGGTGCACATCTCAAGTCTTCTAGAAGGGAGTGTTCCCACGTTGGAAAGCCCTCCAATTGATCATCTCAACCTTAGATGTGTAAATATAAAAAAAAAAAAAAACTCAAGTCCTATGAATGGTTCATCATGTGACAAATTAATTGAACCATCTATTTCAAGTGTTTATGAATTTATGTTATTTGTAATGTTTAAAAATTTTAAATTGGAAAATGGTTTGATAGAGCTGCAAAACAAGGAAAGCCTCACTTCACAACTCATCCAAAATTACAATTTCAAGCATTGAAAAACCTTTACATTGATATGGACTTTGATCATTATGGTTGTAAAAAAAAAAAAGATTTCAAATTCTGAAAATAGTATATACTATAACAAAGTATCAAGACCATTCATTTCGCCCTAAAAATAAATGTTTACACATATGCAAGATCTATATCATGTTTTTAATTTAAAATTTTATTGTTGGTGTTGAAAATCAATTTTAGAGCCATCATGAAAATTTTTTTTTTTTTTTTTTACTGAAAGTACTTTCTTACTTTTTGAACTAGGATTTGAGGTGAGGCTTTATTTTCCTTTCATAAAGCATAGGTCTTATAGAAACCTCATCCTTTTAAATTTCATAGCTAAGGAAGAAGATAGATTTTCAAACCATCATATGGTTTCTACACCAAAAACACATCTCCAATCAAATTTTAGAGGTGCACATTACTTCTACATTATAGAAATGCCTTACGAACATCACCCAATCCAAAAAGGAGCTACCTAAAACGGACAGAGAGAATTAATGACGATGAATCTGACAGAGAATGATATAGAAACCTGGAAAATGACGGATATCCGTCTCTATAGAGAGCAGCTCTGCTATTAAACTCCAAAAGGATCATTCATACTTGGCATTGAGAAAAGAAGGCTAGAGCCAACAACCCATATTCGGAACTTCCAACTCCAGGACTCATTTTATCCTTTGTTTATTATATATGGGTGCCGTTTGTATAGAGCCTAGGCTCTAGACAACCAAATTAGAGCATACTTTCAAATGGAGTCCAAATATGCGATTTCAATACCAGAAATCTTTGTGATTGCCTTAAAATGTATTTTGATTTTTATTTATAAAGTTTAAAACTTAAAAAATAGTGTAGATTGACATATTTATGAAAACTTGAAAATCTTAAAAATTGACCGTCCAAAAATGCATTACAAAATACATTATTTCCAAAACTTGAAATCCTTTTTTATCATGTCCATGATGTTGAGATGACCAATTTGAGGATATTTGGATATCAAAATGACCTCTTCTAATGAAATTTTTGAAATAGGCTCTAATTTGATTGTTTAGAGCTTCGGCTCTATATAAACTTTTCCCATTATAAATTTAATGAAAAAAAAGCTGGTTTTATCCCAGAAAATATGGTGCACGTATAAAATTTATTTAGATATACGGCGCACCTATAAAATTTATTTAGAATATCCTTTCAGCGTGGAAAACCCTAATATGGCTCCAAAATCCCTTTTCATATAAAATTTAAAATTTCAAAAATTGTACAGATCGCACAAATCAAGAAATGCTTAAAAATCTCAAAAATTGACCGTCCAAATAACTTATTAGATGCATAATTTTTCGGACTGAAAATTTTTTTTTTTTCCATGTCCATTCATCTAGATGTCATGATGATCACTTATCACTCAGAGGATCTCCAACACCTCAACGCCCTCCACGGGATGGTGCACCGTACATCTATATGGTTACAACCTTATATAAACTTTTTTTAGATGAAGTTTCTATAAGGCACAGGGTATGTAGAAACAAAGAAATGCGCACCTTAAGTCCTTGTTTGGAAAGCACTTTCAGCCACATGGGTCTAAAATTAATTTCCACTACCAATAATAAAAAATAAAACTCAAAAGAATCATACAAATCTTATGGATCTTTGAACACCTTATTTTTTAGGGAGAAATAGAAGATCTAGATAATTTGTACTATACACCATTTTTTAGAGTTTGAAATCCTAAATTTTTTCACAACCCTAATGTTCAAGTTGAGATGATTGATGTAAAGTTTATTCGATGCTTGAATTACAATTTTCCTTGAGTCCATCCGGCGAGGCTTTATTTATTTTGATAGGGCTGCAGCCCTATCAAACTATTTTCCAAAAAAAAAAAAAAGAAGACGCAGAGAAGAAAAATTTCTGACAGAAGGAAAAATTTATGACAGGGGAGAAGGGCTCGTGGAGCGTCTTTTGCAGAGGGCTCAGAACACGGCTTTGGGGTTTCCCCACATGAAAGATTCCCTTTATGCATTTCGCCATTGCACATCTCAAAAGACATCAAAACCTTTCAAAATTCAAACTCAACCAAAATTGCTAGGCTACCCTCTCACGAATTTATAATATTTTTCATGAACTTTTCATGAATATATTAAAACAAGATCACACAGAAATTTTGAGTCAAAACCACAGATACGGCTTCAAATGTAAACTTCTGGAGAAAACAGTGCATTTAGAAAATTTGCACATTTCAACGAAAGCACGACAGAACAAATTATAGAGAGGGAGAGTGATTTACCGAACTTAGAGAGAGAGAGAGATTTACCGAACTAACAGAGAGAGAGAGAGATATTTACCGAACTTAGAGAGAGAGAGTTACCTTTGGTAATTTTTCAGAATCGGACCTGGAAGAGGTCTCCCTCCTTTCACCTCCACCGTTCGATCTGGGCTTCTTTTGCAGTGATAGCAGCCTGCTAAGCCTCGCGTACTTCTTCCCCGAAAACTCTTTCAAAACCTCTGCAAAGCAATTCCAATGTTTGCTTAAAGTCTCACACAAAGTACACACGAAATAAATACTCAAATTTTACAATTAAAGATAAAACCTCTGCATTATATACACAGAACGCATCATGAAGATGATGATAAAAATGATAGTCGAAAGTATAAAATAGAGATGAATCAGACGAAGAAACATGAAGAAAAACGAATAAACACTATTGAAATGAGAAAAAGGAAACCTATAATCAGTAAAGGCGAAAGAAAACCAAAGAAGAAATCATCAGAATCTCATTTCCACACCTTCGAAGCTGATGAGGCGATAAACATGGCCGATATGCATGGTATCATCAGGTCTCAGAAGCTTCAGCTGCCTCAGAGGAGCCCCATTCTCTGACTTAGCAGTAGGGGAAACCGTGATCGCTGCAACGTAATGGCCAGGATTCAAAGTCATGATCTCATTAGCACTCACTGACCAATAAATCCTCTGTATTTTACCATCAGGATGTTCTATAACTACTGTTGCAGCTTCAGCGGCTTGACAATTCCCCATTTTCTCTGCTCTTGAACTAAAAAATTAGGGCTTCTGTGAACAAATGGCAAAAACCAGAGCTTCTTAGAGGGAACCGATGGCTGTTTAATGGATTCCTGATCCTTTATGGTAAAAATGGCCGATCATTTACAAAGATTTCCCGGAAGCCATGGTGAGATTCGGGGATTAAGCCCACTTTAAACAAAATCTTTAGAAGATGACCTATTTGGACATATATCAAACAAAAATCACTGCCTTAGGATTGATTTTTTGCCCTAATCTGAAGATTATAATAAGAAACTGAAGCTCTACAGCTTGGATACTTATCCAAACACCAAATTCTTCTGATTCATAAGAGCTTTGCCTTTTTGAAGCACTGGCAGGCAGTAAAAATTAACTTACTCGGCCTCTTATCCTCGTCCACTTAAAAAGGCTTACACAAACGAATCGGCGATTTTTCCGTGTCTTCAAACTATATTTAGAACTATAGTACAGAGAAAGCGGCGGAGATTTCCAGGTTCTTTCCCTCTATAAAAGGACAAATCGGCAATTACTCGTATTTAAAGATTTATTACGCGAATAAATCGTCAATTCCTCAAGCACTAAGCTGTATATATATATATATATATAAGGAAGAATATTACAGAAATAGCAGTTTTCCTCTTACTCAAACAGTCGATTTTCCGTCCCCTTAAGCTCCAAAGCACGAAATAATCGTCATTCCCTGAGGCTTCAAGCTCTTAATAAGAAAAAAGGCAGCATATATAGCATCAAATCGGCGATTTCAATGGCTTTTGAGCTCCAATCCAAGAAGCAATCAGCGATTCTCGAAACTAGAAGAATCCAGAAATGGAGCCTTCAAGCTACGAAAATGGAAAGAAATTGCAGAAATGGAGCATTTAAAATACAAATATGGAGAATCATGGCAGAGGTAGCAGTGGTTCTCTGTAAAAAGAGGGAAGCGGAAACATGGGCTTGGTGTCTCCGCGATAAAATTGATGAGAGGTGATGGGCTCTCAAGAAATAGAGCAGAGGCGTGGGTCCTCGTTTACTGATTGGGCCTCCTAAACACTTTTAATACCTGCTTTGCCCTTGACCAGAACTTAACCCTAACCCACGCTAAGTCTAACCATGGTGGTTACCATCTGATGACGTGGTAGACAACGGTGACGTGACTGGCTTTGGTGAGTCCGGGTAAACACCATGGGCCCACTACATTGGTCCGTTGTTCACCCTCTAAAGAGGACATTAGTTCGTTTCTGGGGTGCTTTTTTTAATAGAAAGTTGGAAATGGACTTTGTAGTCTGATGGGAACAAATTGTTTATTTGGTCCCATGGCCCGAATCACTCAAGGAACGTTTGGTTCTCGTGAAAGTGAAAATATTTTCACACAAAAATATTTTTTATGTGGCTAGATGTGAAAATATTTTCACATCAATTAATTTCAATAAACCTTTTTACACTATTTTAGAGTGGTGTAAAAATATTTTTACACCTAACTGCATAAGAGAATATTTTAGGCTTAAAATATTTTGACATGAACCAAACCTGCCATCAAGGTGTACTGGTTTATGGGAAATTTCTCTTTTGGGAGACAGATTTTTGAGAAATCGCATCCATACCTAGCAAGGCATGAGCCTGCTTTCTCATGGAACGCCAAATTTGCAGAAATTCTGCTCTCATTGGGGTCTGCTTTTGTGATGAAACAAACAGGGGAAGCAGCTAGGACGAAATATCAGTCCCCAAATTCTTGACTATTTGATGACTCAATGCTGTAAGTAGATTTTTTATTTGATACCGGGAATAAGGAAAAACAGGGATCAAGGTTGGAAACTGATATCGGGAACAAGACTATTCTATTAGGCCCGTATTTAACAACATAGATCGGTTACCCATGTCGCCCGTCCACAAAACTAGTTGGGATCGGCAGTCCGAGTTGGTGGATCATGCGGATCCGTTCGATTTGGGCTTAAAAAAAATATAAAAATTTACACATTATTTTTTGGATATCTACCTTCTTCACAACAATTTAGTTTTTATGGGATGAAAAAAATATGAAAAATTTTCAATCAAGATCTACAACAAGGGAACAAGTTGTCAAGCGTATCTGTTCACATGTGAAGGAGTTAGCTCATGTCAAAAAATAGACATATCATTTGTCGAATATGGGCAATTATTGAAAATTATTGTCGAATATGGGCAATTATTGAAAATTTTAAGATCACCTGGCGCCATAAAAAATCCAGATCTTTTATTCAAATAGCATGGTCATTTCCTAACGACCAGAATTGCAAGTTGAATATAGACGACGCCTCAATACAGAACCTGGGGTTAGGGTGTTATCAAAGATAGTATTAGAGGTTTTATTGCTGCATTTGTGAAGCCCTTTGGTATTTCTTCTAATAATCAAACAGAATTCTTGGCTCTTGAAGATGGTATCCAACTCGCTATACATGAACGTTGTTTTCCCCTCCAGAAAGAAAGTGATTCGTCTTTGGTGGTAAATGTCATCCAAGATCGCTTTCGTGCCCCTTGAAAATTACAGACGGTCGTAGCCAATTGTCGGAGCACGCTTTCTGCCCACATGTGGTCCATTTCAATATCTTTCACGAGATGAATATAGTAGCTGCTGCCCTTGCTAAGAGAGCATCTTCTAGCTCTGATGCTACTGTGAGGTGCTATCGGCATCAAATTTTATTTCCACGATGTTATTTCATGACTTTACGCAATTGTCCTACCATAGAGTTGTAAAATAATGCATTGTTTTTATTCTTATCTATTATTAATGAAAATCGGTTAGGGGGCCTTCTCCACTTACCCAAAAAAAAAAGAATCCAAATAAATAGGGGTGGCGCATTATAGACTTTTCATTGTATTACAAAAATACGTAAATATTGAGATATCATTTCCCTATATGAACGTCTATTGACCATTATATTGAAATTACATGAACAAAGGCGTATATAATCATTATGACTATGAATACACGGTTTAAAATAAAGCATACAATTTTGAAAATGCAAAACTAATGCCAAAATGAAATCAACATTGCTCTGCTTCTTCTTGATCACGTTGTTTCCACTCATTGAATTGATCATACAATTCACTGAATTGCTCAATGTGCGACACTGCCTTATTAGTATCTATTTGACTTATCCAAATCCCTCAGGCTTGGTAAATTGTTGCGCTCCTAGCCCGAATATAATAAGACCAATTTAAAAATTAAATAAATTTATATAATCATACTTGACACTATAATACTTTCTAAAAAGGTATTATTCACTTACACTCTATTGTAATAAATCATAAATAACAATTTTTAAGAAATTTATTTATAAAAAAAAGTACAACATGAAGTAAAATCAATATAGGTTAGAAAAAATTGGAAAATATAACATAGACCTTATAAATTACAGCATATGCATCAAAATCCCTAAGAAAAATATAATACTTTATTGACAAGTTTTTCAATAAAATAGAACGAATCAGGAAACCCTAAAACCAAACTTATTTTGAGCTAGATTATATAGTAATCAGTACATCCATTAAATTGGAGAAATATAATCGTAAACAGATTCAATCGATTCATTTGAACCAAATTTCACCATTTGCTTCAATATTGAAGAGGAAATCCATGTTGAGGTAGATTTCAAGAAACCTCAATACATATAAATTTCGAGCAAAGTCAATGTAAAAAGAAAAAATAAGTTCATAAATATATTTCCCTCTTGCATAAGAAATATATACGCTTCTATATCCGAACGCCAACTTTGATTTCAAGACACCCTCTTCAATTTTCGACGGATTTCACTATTTCTGTAATACTAATGCATGAGAACCCGAGGATTTTTTGGGCAGATCGACACAATTATGTTGGTTAATCATAAAAATTAAAACAAGTTCCTTGTAGAAGGTTTGATTACTTACATTTATTATCAAATTTCAAAGAATTTGGTTCTAAATTGAAGCTGCTTTTTTTCACAATTTTGGGTAAGAAAATTCGATTGGAAGTATGTAGATGAATTTTACCTTCTATATAGGGCTTCTTATAACTACATTTATGTTATTGGTGTCAATTATTGGTTTGAAAAAGCCAAGAAAAAAAAAAAACTAAAACTTGCAATTTTCTATTTTTGGTACCAAAAGAGAATGAATGGCTCTACTACAAAGAATTGTCGATTCCTCTGACAGGAATTAGATTTCTATGATAAGAATCCGCTATTCCCTTCTGAAATCCGGCAATTCTAGATATATTAAGGGAACCGACACAATGTCCATGGTTCTAGGTCGAACCGAAGGGTTCTCATCTAACTTTTTAACATTGTGGAACCACGTGATCTATCACCAAATTCCCACATATTTTATTATTATTTATTTATTATTTTTATTCAATTTTTATTTTTTCGACTGATTCTAACCAAAGAATGATCATACCAGCATACAAGCATACAAGCAGGCGTTGGTGCACAAACAACGACCAAAAAATTGGGTCTAGAAGATTGAGAAAACAAAAGCCAAAGATGAGAAAAATCAAATGAAAGGAGAATGTGGAAAATAGGAAAGCTACGAAGTAGGTGTTGGAGAAATTTGGCACTTACACCTTCCCAAGGAAACTATATATCGTCACAAATATAAGACATTGGACACCCAAAGGCAAGCTCCACAATAGGGCTCATGAAGACCTATAACTAAGCTAACCTTATCTTAGGTGTTAATCTACAATAGTCAGGGGATTTTTTCGGCCTTGAGAAAAACTCAAAGACCCTAGAAAATCCTACAAACTCTAGCGTACAGCAAATCTAGAGGGGCAACAATAGTAGCAAATATTGGGATCATTTACCTTTGGTACAAAGTGGCCACAATTAATCTTGTCCATTGGATGTGAAATTGGGTGGCTGCATTTATTTCATTGTCCAAGCTCAAAGCTCAAAAGAAATTTTTTCAAACTTTATTGCACACTCAAGCTATTAAATTTCACATCGGATGGTTATAAGTAATTGTGACCTTCCAGTACCAGAGATAAATGGTCTTTTTTTTTTTTGGTAATTCCGTATATAAATGGTCTCATTGTATACAATCTCTTTAGTTTATGTTAAATATAAAATTTAAAATAATAGCATATGATGCATACTTTCGTGCTTAGCAAATAATTTTAGCCAGGGTTGTGGGCATGACCATGACTTAGACGTTGGTCAAGGGTTGGCAGTAGTTATGGCTAAGTAGTTTTTTGCTGCGGTTTTTCCCACATCGACTTGTTTTTGGTAATCTGGAAATTAAAAAATGAACAAGTGTGGCTCTTTGGCAAACTGGATTTGTGAATCGTTGCAACAAAATTTGACAATTAACAGTTAAAAGATATGATTCATCTATGAACAATTACATTGAATGGTCATGTTCCAACAACTGAAAGAACATTTAGACGCTCTCTACATAAACGACTCAAAACTTTCAAACATATATACATTTTTGTAACAATATCTCTTTACAAAAGAATTTCGCTCTATAAAAAAAAGAATTACCTATGCTTTCCACATTTCTCTATCCTTGTATGTGCGATTATTTTTAGATCTTTTGTTTCATTGTATCATGAAAATAAATCTGTTAGCTATATACAATAGTTTATGTGAATGGAGGACAAATATTAATTTAAGCTCGTGTGGTCTACTTGGAAACGAGTACATTATTGTTTTTCTCCAATAAATATTTTATCATCCACTTTTTTATGATTTAAGAACCCTGTTATATGCAGAAACATGAACCCCATAAGTTGGACCCAACAAAAATTGTATACTTAACTGGCTTAAAACAAAATCTACGAGAGTACAAAATATAATATTATAAATAAATCATATAAAACAGACACCTCAAGAATACAAAGTTATTTACATGGTTTACCCATAAACTACTAAATCCATAGGCACAACAAACTATCAATCTCCCATCTCTATTTTACGGCTAAGCTACTATCTAGGAAGAAAACATTGTGAGCATTGGAAGTGCTTCTTTATAAGAAACTCACTTCTCACTTTGCAAATAGTACATAGTTTCTCTCTCAATAGGAAGCTCACTTCTTATTAAGAGGATGCCTTGTCTTTCACGGACAGGAGGCTCTTGCCACACTTTCTCTAGATGAAGCCACTTTTCCCATATGATGTCAAAAACCAAGGACACAATTTCTTGTCCTCTTATTATATATATATATATATATATATATATATATATATATATATATATATGAGGTTAGAAATCCCATACTAAAGAGGAATATGCAACTTCACATAGATGTGACCTATATTCAATACTCAATATATACAACAAAGAGTTGTAATTTATTTTGATTTGAATGAATACCCCAACTAACTCATAAACTTCTCAATATCATTATCAATATCAATTTTATAACATGGGATGAACATGTATACTACTCCCTTTAGAATATACTGTACATTTGCTCCCATTGGCAAAACAAACTTAGTAGAATTTTTTTATTTGAAATTTTGGAATCCATCTAATTATAACTAGATGATTATTTTCAAAGAAGAAAATTTTAATTTTAATTCTTGAACATCTAGATCATTCCCTCCAAAAATTAGATAGTACTATTGCAATCTTAGGATGCCCTTTTTTCTTAGGTGCATAGAGATTGAGATTTATTTATTTTTCCTATGAGGTTCGTTGCTGGGTTCTAAAGATCACATCCTAAAACTTGGGATCCAAAAGATATCTCAAGGGTAAATTTGTTGGGTGTGTCCTTTCAAATTTTGCCCAAGAGAGTAGATGAATACTATACTCTTGTGGAAGTAGGAAATCTTTTGCCATATGACTCTTACAGGGTCATTTTAGATAGAAAATTGTTTTAGGGCTGGACTGTATTTTTACATAAGCAGTTCGTAAAGCATTCATTTTAAAGATGGATGCAAGTAAGTGTTCCATCTAAAAACAATGAAAACTAACAGTCCAAATGTTTTCTTACGAGAATTATTATTTCTAGTTTTAAAATTTATTTATTTTTCATATTTATAATTTCCATGTTAGAGATTACACGGCCTTAAAAATTAAGTCTTAAAATCCATCTCAAAAATAGATTTATTAAGAAGCTTGCATTTCTACATATGCGGGCTTGGCTGCATAGAAACCTAATCCTTTTGGACAACACTATATCCAATGCACTTATTTGAAAATTTGAGAAATATTTTAATTAAAAAAAAGGGGGGACATTGTCAAAAAAAAAAAAAAACTTTTGAGTTTTGGCATTCGTTTCACCCACATCCGAAATCCAACATCTACGAAAAAAAATACGGTCGAAAGTTTTCTTTCTCTACCTCCAATTCAACATATGTAGAGACAGATCTCTAATTCAATGTGTTGAGAGAGACAAATGGGATTCTAATTTCGTTGTTTATTTTCTATGTCGTTTTCTTGTTATCCATCAGGCCACACGGCTACTATCGTACTTGTTTTGGGTAGGTTAGGTGCGACCAACAACGCCCTAACCACCGAGCCAAGACCCCAAATCCGGGCCAGTAAGCGCATCTTCCGTCACCAAAAAAATTAAAATAGCCCACCAACTACTATGCCCCATAAACACGAAATCGATCCATATTGAGTGGAAGGGAGAGAGAGAGAGAGTCGCAAAGGCCCTCACTAGCAGTGTTCGATTCCACGAACCGGAAACCGGCCAAGATTGGGGTTTGAATAACCCAGAAACGAGTCGGTTCAGTCCACCTAACCAGGCAAGTCCCGTATAGGTCAAAAATTGTCGAAAACAAATACAAAACATTCTTAAAAAAAATTGTAAAAAGCATAACTAAACAAAGCACCCCCAAATGAATTTGAAATGTAGTAAAAATTTTATTTTAAAAAATTTATTTATGCCCAAAGGTATTTTTTATATGATTTTAAAAAGAAGATAAAATGTAGAATAAATATTCATGGCTAACCCACTTTCCGATCTTTGTCAAAATGATAAAAAGACAATTTCAAAATACATTACAAACAAATCCCTTATTTTTGAGGATTTTATATATATTTTTTAATTTTTTAAAAATATTGGGCCAAACCACCTAAAACTGGCTCGGTAGTGGCCGATTCCAATTTGACCGGCTGGTTTCGAGTCAACCCGTCTGAGTTGTCGGAAACTGCTCACAAGAGAGACATGCTAAGGTGGTCCACAAGAGAGAGATACATCCTTAGGCCCTCCACAAACAGAGTGACGATCACTACGAAGCAACGACCACAGCTTTTGTTAACAAGTTTTCAAGGGATGATATCCCCTCAACAACACCATGTGAAGATGGGTTCGAGGGATGTATGTCCCTCAACAACCTTTCTTATGGGTTGCCCCCACTCCCACAAATGGCCATACATGTCCATTCTCACATGCATGCATATCATATGAGAGCTCCCCTCCATACAATATGTTCAATACTCATGCGAATATCATCCACATCCATGTCATGGCAACCTCAGTTACCAACCCCATGATGTCATATGAACCCCTATGCAATGCATGAGCGCCAAAGCATGGCCATGTGCATTTAACACAATCTCTTGGACTGTCGTCCAGGATTTATCATGGGACCCCAACAATAAATCCTAAGACACACAATTGTGAACTGCGTACCCCAAATGTGGGTAACAACTCACTGCCCAAGGGCAGGGCAGATTTGACAATCTGCATTGCTTTTCGAGTTGGAAAATGGTTCGATAGGGCTGCGGCCCTAAGTAAAGCCTAAGCTCATAATTCGTCGAAAGTCACAATTCAAGTATTGATCCTCTCGACTTGAATGTAATTGTTGTAAAAATAATAAGGATTTCAAGCTTTAAAAAAAGCATATAGTGTAACAAATTATCTAGATGCCCATTTAGTACTAAAAACAATTGTTAAAGAGATCTGTAAAATTTATATTTTTTTTGAGTTTCAAATTTACGGTCAATGTTGAAAATTGATTTTAGAGCCGTCTTGGGGATTTCTGTTGTCGAAAATAATTTTCGGACGAAAATTTGAGGTGAAGCTTTATTCTATTTTCATAAACCCTAGGCCTTATATAAACGTCACCCTTTCAAGTTTGTGAGGTGGTAAAATGCGATATTTTCATACCCAAGTGGTTCAAGGTTCAAATCCTCTCATGAAGTACTTTTTAACTACCCCAAAAAATGATGTTTGGGAAAGTGTCCTCAAATGATAGGATGGAGTTTTTATAGGGTTGCAGCCCCATATATTGCAGCTAGGCGGCAGCCATTTGTATCGGCGCAAATATCGCACACTTCGCGAGTTGAGAAACCGGTGCTTCAGTTGGCTCACTTTGTTGTATTAAAAAAAAAAAATAATTTCAAAAAAACTTCTAATACTACATTTTTTTATGCAACTTATCCCCAATTTAAATTTTTTTCATTTTTTTCCCCAAATTACTTTTTTTATAAAATATCCCTTCTCGAACACAAAAAAGAATTTTGATCAGATATTAACGTTGACTGACCGACTCTAGTAGCACATTGCAAGACCGGACCAGTAAACCGCAGGACCTATGTCATTTATGTTAGACTGAACTTGTGAACAGCGAACCCCACGTAGATAAGAAAACATCTCCCGGACCGAACTTCCCAATCGCCGGCCCCTTTTTGATCCAGTAATTTCTACCGCCAGACCGCCACAGTGACCTACCGGACCGAAGCTGCACCCGCCTATAGAACATGAGGAGAGAGGCAAAAAAAAAAAAAAAGAAACGCCTGACAAAGTCAAAAAAAGATTTGAGATCATGGGTTGCATTGGTGAAGAGAGAGGAAGGAGAGTGGCTGAAAATCGGTGAAGAGAGAGGAGAGGGAGAGAGAGAGGGACGGAGGTTAATTATAGAACTCTGAGACAGAGAGGTTAGGGAAAGAAAATGGAGGAGCCCAGTGGTTTGGAGAGAGAGAGAGAGAGAATACATGATGAAGTTTTAAAAAACAAAGTTTTGGTAAAAAAATTAGAGCTAACCGGTATTTTGGTTGTACCGATACCCTAGTCGACTTGGTCAAATTATCTCATCGTCTAAAGTAGTGGATGGCAAGGAGGGCTGCAGGCCTAGTGATTGCCATAGGGCTGCGGCCCGATGAAATCATTTTCCTATGCTTCCAAATAAAAAATAGCAATATCTCCCTCCTTTCCATCCTTGAGTAACCGTTACATTCCGTATCAAGCGTTTCACAAACAAAAGGGAATCTTGATTATTGTGGAATTTATGAGACGAAATATCGTCAAATGCAAGCGATGTTTTTAAAATCGCGTGCGTATTTATGATAGGGTGTGGTTTCAGAGGTTGGAATCTTAAACAATCCAATTAAGGTGCATCTCTAAATTTTATAAGAACATGTAATTTTGGTATAAAAATTATTAGAATTTTTAAAATCTATTTTTATCTCTAATTATAAAATTTTAAAAATGGTTAAAATCAACTAGATCGATATTCATAAGAAAATCTTGAAAATGAACGGTTTAGATAATGCGTTGCGAGATGCATCATTTCTTGGACTCAATTTTCTTTTTGTTTTTTCATATTCATATATCTCGATGTCCAAGTGATCAATTAGATGGTTTTTCAATATTAAAACAACTTTTTCTGATGGATTTTTGAGGTGCATCTATAATTCTACATTTTAAAGTTGCACCCTTATATAAACTTTTTCCTTTATGATATATGATTTCCCTCCATATTTAGGGATAGTTCAAAAATCTTGTGGGCTATTTATGACTTCTCATTTATAATCATATATTTAGGACTGTGAAATTTTTTCATGGATTATTATCTCAATGGGCACATTTGGTAACATAAAGTTTGGATTTTCTAGGACTTGGAAGTTCTACTTTTCTCGAAGCTAGAACTGTTGAGATCCGATAGTTCTAGAGTATTTGTTTAATAATTTGTATGGACGTTCTCAAATGTAGGGATCAGGGTTCACACTGTTCTAACAAAGCTTTACACATAGAGAAAGAGGGGGAGAAAATAGTAAAGTGTTGAGAGTCACATACTCTGGAGGGACGAGGCCAATAAGTTTGTCTAGATCATTGGTTTTAGAATTAATTTAGCAATCTCAAGTCTATTGTTTTCTCTTATGCTAGACCTTGTGGCTCTACCACGGTTAACCAGGCTGAGATTGTTTCTTTACTCCACGGTTTGGAAATTATTGTCACTAAAGACATTGTGGGAGTTATTTTTATTAAAGGAGACTCTTTCAATGTGATTAAGTGGTGTCAGTTCGAGCAACAAAGCCTTTGGATTGTTCATACCTTTTGGTTGAAAATCAGGGATCTTTGGTCATCTCTTGGGCTTTGAGTTTATTTCTCTCGTATCTTTCGTGAAACCAATGATTCAGCGAATGTATTTGTTAAATATGGCATCTCTTTATTTTATTTGTCAACTTTTGATACTTTGATTCCAAACATGTAATTGATGCTTTTTAGGCACTCATTCAATAAAAGTACTTGATATTGTCAAAAAAAAAAATTGTCAACTTTTGATACTTTGATTCCAAACATGTAATTGATGCTTTTTAGGCACTCATTCAATAAAAGCACTTGATATTGTCAAAAAAAAAAAAAAAAAAAGAAGAACCTTATATTTGATATTCTATAGGATAAACATTAAGAGTTATTTTTTTAGATAACACATGGATAAACTTGAACCTTTCGTGGTGTGCCTTCATGGGATAGAGGAGAAAAGTTCATCTCTATGTAGTTCGCGTAGGGAAAGGGCTGGGGTTTTGGTAGTAGTACCTCCACACCCTAATCACTAGATTGTAGTTTTCATTTAGTGTGTGTGGATGCTCTAAATCCAACAGGTTGATTTTTTGGTAAATAAAGTATGAAGAAAATAAAACATGCAACAAACAAGAAAAATAAAGTTAGAAATAAATGACAGAAAAAAGAGAACACCATAACTTATATGGTTTGTCATATATGTGACTACATCCATATGCGAAAACAATCGATATTTTTCCACAAATCAAATAAAGAAAATTATAATGCACTTACTTGAAAAAACGAGAAATATATAACTCAATCTCCCACAAAACCTTATTCTCTCTATAATTTTCTCTCTCTTAAAAACCCCAAATTAGATATATAACTCAATCTCCCACCAAGATTTTTTCTATCTGCAATTTTTTTTTTCTAAAAAACCCCAAATTTTTCCTTTTTTGCTTTATACTTTCTCTCTATATAAAATAACCCATTATAAAGATAAAAGTACAAAAGAGCACCACATATGTCCATTAACTTTTTTTCATAGTTTCTCTCTCTACGGTACAACTTTATATAGAGAAAGAAACACCATATGACAAGAACTGAAAGGATAACTTTATCCTTATTTTTATGAAATCTATCACTATCCCACCAAAGATAGACTCTCATGATCATCTTAATCTAATAATACCTTATCACATAAAAATAATTCCTACCCAATAGGAAATTGGGTTAATGATAAATCTCAAATTAATAAGAAACCAATTCCATCTAAAATGGAATCAAAATAATTATCAACAAATCTCTATCTTGGCTTAAATTCCAAAAGAGATTCACATCAATTGCCTTCTCTACACGCATCCTCACAGGTGCTCACATTGGTAACACATTAATCAAATCTAAGCATAGCTTGAACTTTTGTAATGGAACCAACTTTATCAGTATATCCACGGCGTTATTTTTAGTGTCAATCTTTAATAACAAGATATCACATTCAACTATTATCTCACAGATAAAATGGTATCTGACATCAATATGTTTCGTCTTGGTATGATATATTTGGTTCTTCACCAAATGTATTGCACTCTAACTATCACAATAAATAATAGTCTCATCATGTCGTAAGTCCAAATCATTTACAAGTCTTCTAAACCAATGGACAAGGCATCCACTGTTTGTAGCATCAACCTCCAATTGATTGGAGTTCCTGCAAATGTAAACACATAACCTGTAATAGATTTCCTACAGTCTAAATCACCTGCAAAATCAGAATCAACATAACCAATAACCTTGTCACCAAATTTGTTTTCTCTATCAAATACCAGACCCACATCTAAAGTACCCCTTAGGTAACACAAAATCCATTTTACCGCATGTCAATGCTCTTTTCCTAGATTAGTCATATACTTGCTAACAACACTAACAATATGAGAAATATCTGGACGAGCGCAAACTATTTCATATATGAGAGACTTACAACTTCACTCATATAGGGAACATGCAACATGTATTCTTTTTTAGCATCTGAACTTAGAGATAATGGTGCCGATAATCTAAAATGTGCAGCAACGGACTTTGAATTTTCCCTCTTGAATCTAGTGAGGACTTTCTTGATGTACTCCTTTTGAGATAGCTGCAATTACTCAACTTTCAGTCTCTACGTATCTCTAACCCAAAATGTTTTTTGCTGGACCTAGATCTTTCATCTCAAATTTTTTGGCAAGCTAAATCTTCAATTTATTGATTTTTTTTATATACCCATATCCAGCACATTATATATTCTACTTACCGAGCTTCCATCAACTATATTGGTTGTTTAAGTGTTCGTCTTTCTTTCTCTTTGAGTTTTTGACAATATTTTTTTATATGCCTATTTTATTTGCAATAATAACAATGAATATTATCTTTTCTTTATCTGGATTTAGATCTCAACCTGCCTTGCCCTTCCTATCTCTTTTCACTTCTCTCAACAGATCTCCCTCTAGCCACTAAACAATCTGTATGTGGTTGAGCATTACCTTGTCTCTTCCTCAAATCATTCAAGAGAATAGTCGAAGTTACATCCTCCATCTCTATGGTATTTTTTTCTTAAAGCAGTGTTATGACTAGATGTTCATATGAATAAGGGAGAGAGGATACTAGAATTATAGTCTCATCCTTATCATCCATTTTAACACTAATATTTAATAATTCATAAATAATTTTATATATTTGTCGGGTGTACAATTTTTACTTAAAAAACAATCGATTTTGTAAGGACTTCGTCATAGACAAACTCTCAAGCTTCGACCAAAGACTGGATACCGAAACGTCATTGACGATATTAAATAACACTTCACTCGATAAGTACAATCAAATAGTGCTTATAGCACTCAGATCTAAGTCTAAGTCTTCTCAATCCTCATTAGACATGGATTCCAGTTGCTTCGACTTTCCTTTCAAATTTTGTTGCACTAGCAAATCCCGAACATTGATTTGCCAAATTCTAAAATTATTTTTGCCATCGAATTTTTCCACCTCGAACTTTGCATTCGAAATCTTTATTGCCATACCGACAACCCAAAACCAGGCTCCGATACCACTTGTTGTACACAAAAGCTCTATACTCGATGGGTTGATTTTTTACAAATAAAGTACGAAGCAAAATAACCAAAAAAAAATAAACAACAAACAAGAAAGAAATAACATAAGAACAAGAAAAAAAAAAAAAAAAAAAGGTCGGTACATGAGATTCGATGTTAATCCTATTTTATGAGAAACCTACTTTATCCTTATGACTCATGGTCCTATCCTACTCAAAGTAGGATTCACCCAATCAACTCCTAAGAATATCTAATTGTTTAATAGCAATCCCAAAAATATAAGAAACCAATCCCTTGGTAATAGAAATTGAAGACAAATTATCAATAAGCTCTTCATCACACCCATATCCCACATGTGAAAATCAACTAGCATGGCAAGCAATAATAATGTTTGCATGCATATGCCACATAGTGGTCACTGCCTTTATCTTGCTCCACTTTGGAGCACAAAGCATGTGGACCTGGAACGTGCCTGAATAGGACACGATATGTTTCTCATTGCACGCACAAAGGGCAGGATGAGTGGTATCAAAAAAGCAGTCCTACTTCTAATGTTTCCATATTGCACATCTTTCTTTTCTCTTAAAGTGTCGGAGATGTTTGCATTTGGGGCATGTTTTTTTGATGTGGCACTAAAATGGGATGGTTGTAGTGCTTGGAGGTACAAGTTAGTGGATTTTCCTTTCTCTTTATTAGGTAAAGCTTGGGGGTTTTGTCCATTTGGATAACTATGTTTTTCTGGTTATTTTTTCCTTTTTTTTTTTGTTGGTTTCAGGTTTTGTTTTTCTTTTTTTTTTTCTTTTTTTTTTTCACTTATCTACTTCTAAGCAACCTTATTTCTACAAGTAAGGTTGTAAACTTATATAAACTTTTTCCTTTTGCTTTTAAAAAAGTATTTGGTGTGTGAGCAGATTCAACTATTTATGTAGGATGCTGTTTGTATAGAGCCGAGGCTCTAAACAATCGAAGTACATCACACCTTCAAATAGTGTCGAGAAATGTAGTTTCAATACTGAAAATCTTTTTGATAGCCTTAAAATAAAATTTTATCTTTAATTATAAAAATAAAGGTTCAAGAATAGTGTTGATCAAGCATATCTATAAAAACTTCAAAAACTTGAAAATTGACTATTTAAAAATGTGGTACAAGATGCACAATTTCCAAAACTTGAAATCCATTTTTTTCTATGTCCATGCATCTTGATGTCGAGATGATCAATTTGAGGATATTTGGGCATTAAAACAACCTCTTCTAGTGAAATTTTTTATGTGGGCTCTAACTTGATTGTTTAGAGCCTCAGCTCTATATAAACTTTTGGATCTAAAATTTTAGGATTTTCTAATTTCAAACATGAAGAGATAATGAAAGAGAATAACAATGGAGTTTCCCATAGCTCTATTTATGGCAGATTAGTGCAAGAAAATTTGAGCCCGTTTGGATAACATCTATATGCGACCTGCGAAATACATTGCTACTGTTTTGTTATGTCTGGAAGAAATCTAGAAAATGCATTATGGTCATTTTGGCTTCGAAAATTTGCATGAATTTTATTTCTAGTCATGCGATGTTTTTATATACAGATCGTAATATTTTACTTTTTTTAAGATAAAATGTCATTTGAAACTATAGCTAAAATACTTATGTCATGATTTAAATATTTTATTTCAAAAACTCAATCTATGTCATGATATAAATTTTTACTTAAAAAATCTCTCACGCCTTCTTTCTTCCCAATTTGTTTCTCTCTCTCTCAAGAAATTTTGAAGAGAAAAGAGGGGTTTTTCATGGTTTTCAACTCTATAACTTATTCAATTGAAAATCTTTGGAGAAAGAAAGTCTTTAATGGCTTTAGCTTAAGAAACTTTTCATATCTTATGGATTTTAACTTATGAAGAAAATTTGAGAAAGAAAAGAGGGGCTTTTCAAGCTCTAGTATCTCTTCAATTGAAAACCTTTGGAGAAAAACAGTCTTTAATGGCTTCAGCTGATGAAACTTTTCATATCTTATGGGTTTTAACTTGTGAAGGGAATTGCAGGGAAAATGGATCGTCTGCTCAGGTTTTAAACTACTCAGACATCAATTCTTCTGGTTCTAACCGTAGATTGACAAATGCAAGAAAATTGGTGGGCCTTCCATGGCTTGAGCTTTTGCAATGTCTGATTTCCAGGTTTTTTCTATTACCCATTCATCTTTTACCTTTTTTTAAGCTTACTTAATATTCTCTTATGCTCTTATTTGCCCTCTAAACCCCCACCCCGTAAAACTTTATTTCAATATTTAGTTTATTTCATTTGCTTTTTAATATTTTTCTAAATCATTAATTTGGACTGATCCATACCTCCCTAATCTGGATTGCCTATCCAATCTTCTAACAAAGATCTTCTTTTTTTTGTACAGTAGATCTAACAAATATCTATGGGTGAACAATACATCTCACCGATCTAAGTTTTAAAACGATGAATTTGGGTGTAAAAACATCTCAAGCACCCCCGTACCTCGTTACCATGCTGTAGTATCCAATCTTGTTGACACCACCTACTATCATCTTCAAAAAAGCTAGTTCCCTAAGTTTCTTCAAAAACGGGTAGGGCCCGTTTCACCCACTAGATTAGCTAAAAAAACAAAAAAAAATATCCATGCCTTTCAACAAATACAATTGGACGGTGATGGAGAGCATGAGGATCTTGTGCCACATTCCGCATACTTCTCTTCTGTTACCGTCCGAACCGTTGAGTGGACGTTGATGAGCGCATAACCACAAATATCCATTGTAGTCGGGAGGATTATGACTCACACAGCTCATCCACGCAAGCAGCATGACAAGGAATCGGATATAAACTCCGTAATTTCGGCCGCGAATTTACGCGACTCCGCTAGTTGCCGAAGTTTCGCTATTTTCTGGTCTCCAACGAAATTAAGCAAAGTACATAAAAGAGGACGTTAGCGTGCTTCTCCCAAACCACTCTGTCCGGGTGTGCTGAAATACGTGAATTGGCACGTGTCATGGGTCATAGCGTCCCTAAAACACCAGCGTCGTCGCACGTGTGGTTTGGTGATCCTTTGACCAATCACGAATCCACTTTTTTAAAATTTACAATTTTATAATTAAGGTTGAATGCACATTTTCAAGCAATCGTAAGGTTCTTGACCTCGGAATTATATTTTCCAGAAAAACTTAAGGTGTGCCTTACTTGTTGCATAAGTTGCACACCTGCTACAAACCCACCAATAATTTTTGAAAAGTGCCATGCACCTCGGTAAGAATAATATATCAGTAAATCAATAAATTGATAATATAAATTGGAGGAAAATATAGATATCTAAAAATTAATTTAAAAAATAATATGTACAGATGATATAAAATAATGAAAAAGTTTATATAATTTGTCAAACGCATACTATAGGTTCACCTAAAAAACCCACTAGAGAAGGTGGTTTCTATGCTGGAAGACCCTCAAATCGATCGTCTCGGCCTTGAGATTCATAAACGTGAAAAAAGGAAAATTCTAATCCTAAAAGGAGTTCATCTTCTGACACATTATTTGGATCGCCCATTTTCAAGATTTTCAAGTATTTGTCTGTGTCATCGTTATCATTTTAAAAATTTTAAATTTCATAATTAAGAGCAACAATAGATTTTTATATAATAAATAAACAATACTACATTTTCAGCATAATTTGAGATGCACCTTACTTCAACTTGAGGTTGACACCTTATACAAACCTCACCCATAAAATAAAGTTCCAATTTGTAGTTATTGCGAGGATATAATAAATAAACAATACTTCTATGACATGACTAAGTAGCATTTATCCTATTTGATAATTTTTTTTTTCTAAATTTTAGTTCACTGCAACAATATGGTATGATCTTTTGCTCAAACAATAATTTTACTGAAAATAACAACATCAATAAATGTGACAATTACATTAATAGTAACAGGAACAGCAATTCGAGGTGCATGATTGCCGTTAGAAAAAACGTAAAAGAACCTCAGCACAGTATTGCAGTTAGCAAAAACCCAAAAATCTAAATGCAGCAAAAATCCAAAAATCTAAATATGCGAGTAAGTAGTCCATCCAAATTTTTGTCTATAGTATAGGGCTTTTCAATATAATAAATATCGGACAACCCCACGAATGTCAAAAAATAAAAAAATGAACCGTCGAAACATCAAGTTGGGTGTAAAAATTGAAAAAAAAAGAATAAATAAATAAAGAAGAAAAAAAGATGAAAAATGGGGGGTAGGACCTCATGGTAAAATTACAACACTCATGGGCCAAAGGTAACTTCCGTTATTTTTACACGGTTCATACATAAAAACCCGTTCTAATTATGATAAATAATTGCCTAATTGCCCATATTAGGCATTGGGAACCATAAACAATTAGTCATACTTTGGAAATTTCTACCTCTTTAAGTAGCCCAAGTAAAATATGACGATTATTCAAGATTAGTAAGACTGAGCTCCCAATTGATGTTAACACCCCTACTCTTTCAATAGCAATACGAAACTCTCTTTTTTTTTTTCTTTTTTTTTTTTTATTGTAAACCCTTATTCCTTGTTGCTAACCCTATACAATCAGGGGTCCTTCTGTTATTTAGCCCATTGATGATAATATTCCAAAGTCAAAGAAATTAATACCCACAAGTCCTCAACATGCAGTTACTATAACTATAGCATGGGTATTTCATTACCAAAATTGAAAGGACACTTTAATCCGTCACCAAAATTCTCTTGCCAACTCCACACCATTCGATGGGGATTCGGGTCTAAGGATCCCCATTTTGCACAATTCCCACTTGTTTTTTTTAGCTTTTCTCTCCCCACTATGACTCCCTTGAACGAGCACGTATACTATTCCCTATACTATTCCCTCAGGAGCATAATTTACTTCTACTCCCTTAGGGGACCTATTTGAAAGATTTTTTCAATATGAAATTATAACATCTTAGAATCACTAGATGATTATTCTCCAAAAAAAAAAAATTGAAAATTTCAGTTTTCTAACACTTAGATCTCACCCTCTAAAATTTGGATGATTTCTATTCAATCTTGAGATATTCGGGTCTAAGGATCCCCATATTTGCACAATTCCCACTTGTTTTTTTTCAGATTTTCTCTGCCCACTATGATTCCCTTGAAAGAGCACGTATACTATGCTCCCTCAGGAGCATAGTATACTTCTACTCCCTTAGGGGACCTATTTGAAAGATTTTTTCAATATGAGATTATAACATCTTAGAATCACTAGATGATTATTCTCCAAAAAAAAAATTGAAAATTTGAGTTTTCTAACACTTAGATCTCACCCTCTAAAATTTGGATGATTTCTATTCAATCTTGAGATATTATTTTTTCCAAGTGTATAAAGGCGTAATTAGAAAATATTTTTATTGAGGTTAATCTATATATTAAAGAGTTTATATCCCCAAAATTTAGCATCCTAAAATAAATAGACAGTATACTCCACAAATGTCTTTCGGCCCCCTGAAAACCAATGTAACATGCTGGCACATCCGAAAGGGACTGCTTATTGTGATACATGTAACACCACAAAATGTACAGTAAACCTATCATTTTTCTGTCAATTAAAAGGAACCGCCAGATGATTTCTTTAATTTTTCTATCCAATAAAAAATGAACTGCGGGGATGATTTTTTTTGCTCGCACCGGACTACGAATCCTTTTATTTTTTTATTTATTTTTGGATATGTTAATGGTGGGAATGGAGGGTGAGATTTTATGTTGGAAGCTGATGCCCCCACACCATTTCCTTCTATTTTTAAGTATGGATGGTGGATATGACCTCTATCTGTGTCCTAGTATACACCTTCTCAGAGTGTATATTTCATTGGAAAATCTAACATTCGGGCCTAATGGTAGATGGTGAAGATTTATCTTCTCAGTGACGGAGCGTATATCTTAAACTGTTTATGTATTGTACATTTCCTAACACATTGTCCACCCTCTAGTATATCTTCCAAGAACGAGGTCGGTAAAAAGGATTTTGATTTAGTCTAACCAAAAGATCTAGCCAAAAATTTTATAGCATTTTATTTTAACAAATGACAAAAATTACCTATAACCAAAAGTAATTTGCTCTATATTATACTTTTTGTTTTGGGATTGTATAATACAATGAGACCATTTACCTTTCATACAAAGAGGTCATAATTATTTATAATCATACGATGTGAAATCTGATAGTAAGGGTGTGTCACAAAGTTCAAAAAAATTCCTTTTGAAGTTTGAACTTGGTCAATAGAATAAATGCAGCCATCCAATTTCACATCCAATGGTCAAGATTAATTGTGACTACCTTGTACCAAATGGTCTCATTGTATACTTTTCCTTTCGTTTTTTGATTTTTGTAGATTAGTGAGGAACACAAACCCCTACCTGATTAAAAATAGTTAGTGGTTTTCAAATGCGTACATAGGGATGAAAACATATATCAATAGTTATGGCTCAAGTGGTATTACCATCACGACCTCAACTTCATTCCTAGAATATCTCAAATATTCATTCTTACTGCCGCTCTTGAATATACTTAGGAGTAACAAAATAACAAAAACCAAATACGAGTATAATACCAAATTGAGCATTGGCACCGAAGCAATCATTTAACAATCAATTTGGGGCTCATGTTAAAGAGAATGAACCTCTCAAGCAATAGGTGATAAGATGGGAGAGCATAGATGAAAGAGAGTGGACTTAGGTGGGCTGGTTGTGTAGCACACATTCAATATAGCACCTGTTAAAAAGTACACGTTAGTTCAAGTAGAAGGTTAAAAAAAATACAAAAGGTAAACCCCAAAAGACAAGATTGGAAGTAGTGAGAAAAAATATCGTGACTTATAGCTTCACTGAGTGTATGGTCCTTAATCGATAAGAATAACATACTAAGATTTATGTAACCAACCCCAATTAGTTAGAAAAAAGCTTTGACAATGACGATGAACCCTCAAGTGTCCACTAAATCATCATAAAACATCCAAAACTTGGCCCCTTTTACAATTTCCACTGTAATTCATTACACCAAGTCATTCCAATTGAACTTTAACTGTCATTTTGTTTTAAGTAAAAATAAACAATTATATACAGCAAAATTTGAGTCTCGAAAGTCAAATTCAAACCCATGCGGTGGAAGACAACAGCTATATCATTTGAAATTTCAAATATGTTATATTATAGTTTCAGTTTCTTCAGACGGATGGGAAATGCTTGTTGAGGTTGAAAGGAAGAGAGTAGAATTCCTCGCTCCTCGAATCAGTCTTAAAAGAGTGGAATTTCTCCCACCAATGCCATCCTCTGTCCCTCCTCAATGAGCTCTCACCAAAGCGCATTGTACAGTCCAAAAACACAGCGACAATGGCCGCAACAGTTGCAGGTGATGAGAATATCACATTCATGCTATCATTAAACTGTCAAACAAAACAAAGAAAAGTAAAAATCAAAAAGAAAAGTCTACATATATATATATATATATATATAGAGAGAGAGAGAGAGAGAGAGGGGGGGGGGAAGGAGAGAGAGAGAGATGAGGAAATACCCATCTAGCTTTGGTGTTGACTGGGCCATGACCAGAAACCAATACAAACTCGTTGAAGTATTGGGGCACTGATAACCCAAGGAAGAGTGAGAAGCCGAGGATGAACTTTGTCCTGAAACTATTGAGGTTGCAGAACTGAAGAAAACCCAGCCCTGCAGAAGCTGCAGAGAAACACAACATATAGAGTTGAAATACCCCCATAATATGTGTGAGAGAAAGAGAGAGAGAGAGAGAGGTTCAACACAAAGCATATAGCCGAAAATGGTGACATGACCTATGCTGTGTGAACCTGTACATGATTTATAGAACGAGAGGGTGTGTGTGTGTGAGAGAGAGAGAGACAGAGACAGAGAAAGAGAAAGAGAGATACAGAGAGAGAGAGACAGAGCTTTAAGCTACAAACCGATCATGCTTATGCATTTGTGTGACTGCATATTAAGTTCAAATTCCAATATAACTCATAAAAGCACAAACTCTGAATTAGAGACTAAGCATTATGTCAAATTCACAGAACCAGATGTTACATCGCAACTTGTCCAAGGCAGAAACACATTACACATTATGTGGATGTATCATTCAATCTAAATATTTATGTTCTTAGAGATTCATGAAGGCTAAAAACTAATGAAAAACATGCCACTTTTCAAGCATACAATGGCACAACTGCATTCTTTTAGTTTTAATGATAAATATAATAAAAAATCTATGACTGCCATTATGCAAGAGGAGAGAAAATGTAACTACATCTATCTTAAGATAATCGGGAAGATGTGATAGTGAGAAACTTGTCCAGAATGCTAATAAGTAGCTCTCAGAGGAACGTACCCACATACGCAAAGAACACACAATACAGAGCTGCCACAATAGGTGCAGGAATCGATGCAAAAAGTGCTCCAAATTTTCCTGGGGAGAAAGAGAGAGAGAGAGAGAGAGAGAGAGAGAGAGATTTATTTAGTTCATATGAAAGTAAACAATGTTCATAATTTCAGATTTTATAAGCTAATATAGTGTGGGTGTAACATGCAAACCTACCAAGGATTGAAAAGAATATCATGAACAAAGCTGATATCTGAATCACTCTCCGGCTTCCAACTCTTGTCAATGCTAAGAAGCCAGTATTTTCACTGTAAAAAGTGGAATAAATCATAAAATCTTTTGTCTTAATGGGTGTTAAGTCAAACTTTCAAGCAAAAATCTACATCTTACACTGATGCCGTGGAGCCATTTCCAGTTCCAAATAAACCATCAAAAAGAATAGCCACTCCCTGAAAATCCAAAAATTAGAATGTAAGTTGAAAATAGTTAGTGCAAGAATGGGGGTAGAAAAATAGACTGGGGACAGATCATAAAAATTAGAGACAAAGAAAGAGGGAAATTCCCAGGATATCTCTAGTTCTATCAAAGAATTTCAAGGATGTCTAGTTCCACTACTATGGTGTACAGTACTCCAAGGATATATCCACTGTCTATTCCCTACAAAAGATGGTTGATATGAACTGAACTGGAGCTCCTAGGGAGTATCACCCAAGCACGTCAATCTCAAATCATCCATCAGATGGAACAGATGGTGAATTTGTCTCGCATTATATCATAGACATAGTCTATTGGACTATGGTGTATTTTCCCCCCTAATAAATAAGGCATTCAAGACAAATATTTATACGGAAGACTACTGGGCCAAGATGCCATTAAAAGGAAGAATTCTTCAAAGTCCTTACCTGCCAACCAACACCACGACTGAAAACGGAAGGTGGCAATGGGGTAGCACTCGCATAACGTGAAGCAGCAATGAATGTACCAGTAGACTGCAACCTAATAGAGCAAATTAGGATTTTGACAAGATATTGTGCACAGTGTGTGCAATCAAACCAAGTTAAAATAAGTATCTCAAAAATTAATTCACCAGTAGTACTAACTGGAAAAACATAATATTCTATTGTGGTGTTCAAAATTAACGACTGAATGTATTGAAATTTGATATGATCCTATTGTAGATTAGGGATTCCAGCTGGTAGGAAATTTATAAGCGTATCAAGTACGTTTTGCATTTATTTTTATGGGTTGGTTGTCCAAGTTAATAGGGATTCATGGTGAGATAGATTGGTAGGAAATTTAGATGTTGAAAAGGTGGTATTATGATGGAGTCGGAAGATAACAAACATTTGAAAAGAAGAAATACAAGAGAGCTTAAATATTTAAAAATAAAACTCCAATGAATTGGCCCCTTCAAAGTGGACTGTAAGGAGGTTTGCCTCCTCAAAGGCTATTTCCAATAAGCTTATTATTTATTTTTATTTTTTATATTTGTGCGGTATCATATAAATTGGTATCAGAATACTTTCGTCGGCTACAAGCAAAAATTAAAAAGATCAATCAAAAGTGAGAGGAAATCCAAGATAACATCGCCGTTCATAGATGTCAATTCTTCAATCAATGCACTAAAACGTAGCAATGAGGGGCTACGATCGACTCACTACGACACAGTAATGAAGCCATGAATCTGCTCAATCAAAGCACTAAAACTTAGCATGAACACCATTACCATGGACACCATGGATTTTGCGGAGTAACACTGTGCATTGTCAAAGTGAGAATCCCAACATATAAAGAAGTTCAATAAGAGAAAGAAGAGGATGAGAAGGTGGAACTATCAAAATAAACAGAAGTATGGAATGAGAAAGCCACAAAAGGGAGTGAGGAAAGTGAAGTTGCCAAAGATCTGTAAGGAGCACTGTAAGCAGAAACCCCCACAAGCAAAGTGGCTTTTGAAAATGTAGAACTGGTAAAGAAGATATCCATAGTGTGGAATTGGGAATATCAATAGGGAAAAGAGAAAAAAAAATATCATCATTGATAATAAGGTTGTTTTTAAGTGGGGTAAATGATATAATCCTAGTCCAGATTAGGGATTTCAGGTGGTAGGAAATCCATTAGAATGGTAACAATAAAGTCAAGACAGTTTATGGATATCGTTTATAAGTTGGTTTTCCTAGTTAATAGGGATTTATGGTGGAGTAGGTTGGCAGGAAATGTAGATGTTCAGAAAGAAGGTGTTTTGGTTGGGTTGCGAGATATGGAAGATTTTGAAAGGAGGAAGAATTGAAAAGGGAGAGAGTAGAATGTAGAATAAAATGGAAAGTTGAAAAGAAACCCTAATGGAGAACCAGTCCCCTCAAAGTGGCTTGTAAGGAGGTTTGACCATTTAAAAAATAAAATAGATACTGACGTTTGATAGTTTTTATTTATATTTGCGTGGGATCATTTCAGAATTATTCCTTTCACTATTCAATTGTGGCTGGTTGCCAAAAGTCATTGATATTTCAGATACCATCCATAAATATTACCATTTGAGAATTGGAACTGGTATAGATAAAACAGTGCAGGTTTGATTGTTTAAACTGGTAGATGCACACCGCTCTAGAGAATAAAGAGATTATCTAGAGGAGATTGAGAGAACCTATCTCAATTTGAATGAGAGGAAACAAACACTAAAGCTTTAATTTATTTTGAAGCATTACACCCCAACCTATGTAGAAATATTAGATTACGACAGAGTAGTCCGAATGAAAATTGGATCTGTTTCATCCTAGGAAAGGATGATGTAGACCCAATTTTCATTCGCACTACTACTTCGTAATCTGAATTCCATTCAACTATTCCAATGAGGATAGAATTATACCTCTATTCACTGCAAAACCACCAACAGAAAAATAAAGGTATGCATGACAATAAGAATGGTGTAAGTTGCAACTTCTCCTTTGAATAAATCAAATTGATAAATTTGAAGTTCTGAACCTTAATTGTAATAACAAATTCTCTAAGAGTAAATAAACAAACCTCAATAAGAGCAGCAAAGGAAGCAGCCATCATGGCAAAAGCTTCACCGCCACTGAAAGTAGGTCTTCCCCATTGGAATGGATATGGAATCCTAATCCTGCAGAGAATTTGAAGAAAGATTATCTGAATACAACTTTTCTGAGAGGTCCCCCTTTGCAAGAAAGATCCAGATTGAAAAGCTAATCTCAGGTGAAGTTGACATTAGGCAATCATTTGTTACGACTGATGTTAACTCTCCCTGTAAAACTTGTAACCAATATTAAACATTCAAATGATGTCAATACAGTTTTGTGATTGCCAGATGGATAATGTTTCAGATTAATTACATTTTTTATCAGGACAATAAATTCCACAATACATGGCATGGAGGCTAGTAAAGGACAAGGAAACATCATATAAAACGGAATCATATAAAAAGGAAAAGCAAATGTCAATGTGACCCACGATTAACGGTATTTATATACATATTACATAATGTTTGGCTGTGCAACAAAACCCATCTATATAGTTGAACTATGTTTGCATTCAAATAGGCCAAGAAAGTTCAAAGAATCTGTTAACAAGATTAGTGTCTTCACTCAAAATTCTTGAATATGTAATTAATTTTACAAGAGAGAATTGTGTGACCCTGAAACATCAGATAAATTTTGTGGCTGGTATAACATATCGGAGGCTCTGAGCAGCCAAACAGCCAGCCACAATACAATAGAATTAATGAAAACGTAAACGTGAAACTTAATTCATTGAAATGGACCAAATCAAAGCAACAAGTGAAACAAAAAACCAGGGACGTCATCAACGAGAGGCCCAAAGCCAGGAAGGTAACTATAATTTTACTTTTCATAAGTATAGTTGAGCATCCATAATTAGGCTAACATCTACAATAAGACTAACAAGTATCATTAACTTGAAGTACAACAAAACTGAAAAAACTAGAGATTGACAACAACATCGAAACAAGAACATTACCATGGTGCGGCAGCAATAAGTCCACTAACATCAGTACGACAATGGATCTGGGTTGTTACAGGTCTATGCTTATATGCCCCACCAATAGTAAGGAAATGTGCGTAAAGCCAAACAATGGCTACTGAAGACAAAACAGCGATGCGGAGGAAGATTTTGCACCTTCCACCGAATAAATGTGGAATGTACTGCCATATTAATTGGTAACAAAACATCAAAACCATTAGCATCACAATAATCCTGGAAAAGAAGGAAGAGTTCCAATGAACTAACCAAATTAAACTAGTACGATTCATAACCCAGAAATATTCCATAATTCACAAAACAGAGAGAAGAAGAAACACATAACAAGACGAGTATTATGCCAAGAATTGAGCATTAAATAATTTAGAAGAAAAAGCGAAGGAATATTAATGGGTCAACCAGAGTAGAAAAGAGGTCCTTACTTGAGAAAAGAGAACCAATACAATTAGTTGGATGAGCCCAATCTCAACACATTTTGCTACCTGTAGGCAGGGCCCCATGGAAACCACAATAGTTGTAACAGTTATTTTGTGAAGGCCAAAAACAGAATGTCTCACCTCTACAACCCGAACAACTCTCTCTCTCTCTCTCTCTCTCTCTCTCTCTCTCTCTCTCTCTCTCTCAATCAATCAAATGGGAATCCAAAATTTTCACCCATCCCATTCTCAAATTCACTAACATTTTCTTAACATCATGATATAATTAACTCCCAACGTAAATCTTTAACAAAGGATACAAGTCAATTATTCAAAACCCAAATGCATTTGTGAATCCTAGTTTTGCTACAATGGATATTTGATTTGAATTATATTACACTTGCTGTAATAACAAGGGATTCATAATACTTACCCCAGGAAAACCAAGTAGATAGAGCCCAAGCCCAGCAAGAGTCACCAGAGGAACAGCTGAAAGAGGACTCAAAAGCCTGAGAAAGTACAATATCCATCAGACAAGTTATACGCATGGACAATTAAGAATCAGATTGCAGCTAAATCAATCTCATTTAAGACACTAAGACCAACCTTACTACAATTCTCCAAAATCCACTGAACCCCACAAGAATCTGAAAGGCTGAAGCAGCGATAAGAGCCCCCTGTATCCCTCTCATAGTTTGCAAAAACCTCTGATAGAGAATTAAAATGAGGAACTCTCAATGGAACCAATTCCTCAAATAAATCAGAGAAGTTTTTAAAGAAATAATGCATTGATGGATTCCAAATCCACAAAATGACTAAAAATGATTTCACAAAAACACTAGAAAGTACAACTGCATAAATTAGGTTGAAAAAAGAAGAAGAAAGATACAAAGAACTTAAAGCCCACCTGATGTGGATCAGGAACATTGCTGTACCGGTTGGCAAGAATGATGGAAATAGTGGGAATTACAAAAGTGTAAGACCCTCCTATCACGACAGGAAGACGAGTGCCAAAATAAGTTTGGAGTAATGTGTTGATTCCCGCCACAAAGAGTGCAGTTTGGATCACCCTAGCCTTCTCTTCCTAAAATAACAAGAGTAATAACATTAAAGAAAATATTTGTCAAAAACATTTTTTTAAAAAACAAGAGCAACCCGTTGAAGGAAGAAAAAGAAGAAGAAACAAGCTTTCGTTGATATCTTACGTTTCCTCCTCCCATTTGAGGAACCAAAGCAGTTTGGATTATGACAATTGTGCCAAGCATCACCAAGTAGTGCTGAAATCCCAGTACAAATGCCTCAGCTGCAATGAAATACAAATAATTAAAGGAATGTTTCTCAAAATGGAACAACCAAGTTGAAATTAAAAATGATCCTTGATAAGTTTAATGAAATCACTGAAAAGGGAGAGAAAACGACCAAAACAATCAAATCAGAGTTGGATGCAATAATATGTTCATAAATAGATTGAAGAAAAATGGCTTCATTTTTTTACTTCCTTTCTTTGTAAAAGAATGGTTCAAATAATGCATAGAATGGAAGATAAAATACCATAAAATCACCTACGAATGGTAAACATTTTAAATTAGCAGCTTTCCTTTTCTTTTTTTGAATAAGCTATACTAGCATTTCATTTGAAGCGTATATGACCACGGACTCAGGCATTGAAATGGGCAGGGCCCGTGTCCGTCATTAGACTAGGCTGAATCTCAACAGGACTTGACAGAGTCTTGTAGAAAATAACACAGAAAACTTGGGAACCATTGAGGCAGAAACAGAGCACAGTTATAAATTTCAGCCAAAAAACAACACCACGAAAAACTCAACACAAGAAAGAAAATGGTCTACAAAACAGAGGAATCGATTAGAAAACATTGATAAACACATGTAGAGTATTAAAAAATTATGCTTAGTGAACAAAGTTTGATTATCTTCTTTAATAACAGCACAATAAAACAGAAATTAAACAAACCCAAACAAATAAATAAATCAAAAGACAAAAATTGCACTGTGCTGCTTCATATGAACTAATTATTTTTCAATGAATTTCTACAATCAAAATTGTTAAAAATTTCCATTAAAAATCCAATGTTTCATAGATCAGTTTTTTCTTTTCTTTTCTTTTCTTTTTTTTTTTCATTTTTCTCCTGTTGGAGGCTGGGGTTGGGGTGGCCGCAGCAGAATAGTCCATTAATCACTTTCAATAATAAGAATATGGTCTAGAAAACTGACAAAAAAAAAAGGAACAAAATGCATAGGTAATTCCGATAGATAAATAAATGTAAACTAACTTCTTTCTCAAACGAATTTCTACGAAAAAACAATTAAAAAATCCATCAAGACCTAATCTTTCCTAAACCATTTTTTTGGTTTTGGTGTGAGGTATTGTTTGTAAACACTTTCAGTGAAACGAACACGACATAGGAAAACCAAGAACTCGATAAAAAACAATCTATATGAATTCCTCCTGTAAATCGATATATGTTTGAAGCACAAAAAAATGACTAGAAAAGCAAAAAATGCAATAACATTTTAATAAAAGCAAAATGCAACACTTTGCCTATTTCCAACTGTTTTTTTTTTAAATATTTTAATAGGTTTGTGAACGTGAAAAATACTACCATACCAAATTTGAGCTTAATCAGATGTGTAGAAAAGGAGATAAAATTAAAATATGATTTATGCCATCAAAAAGTAGGACTTGTGTAAAATATGAAATACATAAAATTATTTTGGATTTCTGAAGAAAAAAAAAATGAAGTTTTCTGTAAATTTCCCTAAAATAATTATACTTTTCAAAAAAAAATCTACATTAAATGGTCAAGAGAACCGTCAAAACCCGATACTCCATAAACCACTTTTTTTTTCATATGCCTTTTTCATTTATTAGAAAATGGTCCAGAAAAAAGAGGAATTCCAGAAACCACAATGAAGTTCAGTAAGCAAAAATAAATAAAAGAATTCCTATAAATAAAAAATTGTTTCAAGCACAAAAGAACTCTGATTATCTCATTTAGTAATGCAATAGAATTTCAACAAGCAAGCCAAAAAAAAATTTCTATTCTTGAATCGCATTCTTTATCTTCTTCTTTTTTTCTTTCTTATGATTTCGAATAAACCACTTTAAGAAAATTCCATAAATAAAACACTTAAAGATAATTGAAAATGTTTCCATTAACGCTTTAATTCCAGTGAAACGGCATAAAGAATAATAAATGTAGAATGCCCTAAATTTCCGCTTTGGATTAAAGATGATGTTGATGAAGGCAATAAAGAAGAATGCATCAACCGCATTAAAAACCGCATTACTAAAAAAAAAGTAAAGTGTAACATGTTGCGATTTTGGTTACAGAGAACACCAAACGAGAGAGACGCTTGAGTTACACCAGGGAAACGCCTGAACAGACTAAAATGCATGCATTCATCGCCAAAAAGAAAAGACCATAAAACTTTTCCAATCTCTCTCTGAAAGGCCGAAGAAACAGGGCAGTAAGCTAGACGAGCGAGAGAGATAGAGAAAGTGTATCTAAACTTCTCCTGAGAAAAGCTGAAATTTCAGCAATAGACAGAGAGAATGCAGGAACAGACACTCTACATCACCATTATTTCACGGGATGCCACTATTTCACAGGAAGAGAGAGAGGCTGTACTCCTACAGAGAAACACTGAATTGCGGCAAGAAGAGAGAGAGAGATCTAATTCAAAGAAGTATGACTTCTATGACAATAAGATTGGAACTATACAACACTCCAGAAAAAAGAGAGCTCCAAAACCAGAAAGGCACTCCAAATTGCTCCTCAAACTCCAAAATGAAACAGGAAAAGGAAATACAGAGAGAGCAAATTACAACAGATAAACTCTAAAATAAGAGAGAGAGAGAGGCCTAATTGAGAAAGAAAGTGAGAGAGGCCTAATTGAGAAAGAAAGTGAGAGAGGCCTTACGCCAAGGGGGTGGGCTAGTGAGACAATAATGCACGCCAGGAAGCTGGTCTTTCACTGGATGAGGCTGAAAGTCGTCTTGTTTGGGTTGAGCTCCTCCTCCTCCGCCACCACCCGCCATTTGCCTTTAAAATCCGTCAACCCACAAAAACCAGACCAATATGAATCCTATAATTCACTTTTCTCCCTCCATATGACCCGAAAACCAGTTTTCCCGCACCAAAATGAGACCGAAGCTCACCGGAAAATTGAAGCTCCAACTCAGGAAATGTGTTCTCTGACCAAACAACGACAATAAATAGCACTGAAAACGGCGGCGTATAAAAGGTCGGAAACCAATCCCCAATGGAAGAGGAAACACAGAAATATGGCGCGAAAACAATGATATGGCCGGAAAATGAGATTTTCCGGCCACTTGAAAACGGAAAGAGAGGGAAGGCGACGCCGCCTGTTGAGGAGAGTGGCCCCCTTTCTTATCGTGGTGGAGAGGTACAGAATGAGGAAGCAGGTTGCAGGCAGCATGGCAGGCCGTTTCCTCCTTATTACATATTATTCCTTCTCTCTCTAAAACTCTCTCTCTCTCTAGCTCTTGTTTGAATTGTTTCCCTCTCTAACCCTCTTTCCCCTATTTTTCTCTCTCCATCTCTCTTTCGCTCTCTCTCACATTTTTCTTCCTCTCATCTCCTTATTTCAATTTTTCGTTCTCTCGATTGCTTCTCTTTATTTCAATTTCTCACTTTCTCTCTCTCTCTCTCTCTTCTCTTCTCTTCAGACAAAAATATCGCTGAAAAAATATAGCAAGAGGAACTAAACGGGTGTAATAATTAAAATCGTCGGCGTACTTTACGGGAGCGACAAAACTGCCCCTGCTTCGTGTCCTTCAATTGACTCATGTACCCCTCGTTGATTGTCTTAACTTCGAAAATATACCGTCCGTACAATGAAGGGCGGGAAATGAAAGCAACCCTTGTTCCAGGGTGGCAATGGTCCACGACCTAACCCTGAAGTCCTCGACTCGAGGGGAAGACCCGATCCGGGTGATTGGTCAGGTTTGAAGCCAAATCTTGAACTTGAATACTATTTAGGTTTAAATCCGAAAATATTTTTCAGGTCTCAATATATAAAATATATTTAAATATAATTAAATACATAGATATTTTAATTTTTTACTCAAATCTGATCGAGTCGAGGTCCCACACTATATTCAATTGTTCAAGTTTGGATCCGATCGAGTAAGGGCCCTTGTCCCATATCATTTTCTAGCGTTTGGACCATACCCAACCCGTTGACTTATCCTAGAATATTATGAAAACACCAAAAGAAAAAGTTTGTTGCAACCTTAAAATGTAGAATTATAGATGCCCCTCAAACATCTATCATAAAAGGTTGTTTGGATTTTGGATGTTAAAAAACTCTCTAATTGACGATCTCAACATCAAGATGTAAGATGTATGAGTATATATATAAAGTTTGCAAGTGTGCAAAAACAGTGTATTTTGAGACACATTATCTAAACCATCTATTTTCAAGATTTTCATGTGTTTATAGATCTACTTTATTTGAATCACTTTTAAAGTTTAAAATTTTATAATTAAAAATAAAAATAGATTTTCAAACCATTTTAAGAATTTTTTATATCAAAATTACATTTATGAAAAAACTTAGAGGTATGCCTTAATTGGATTGTTTAATATTAAACTTTATACAAACCACGCTTATATTTAAATATAATTAAATACATAGCTATTACCCATATTTAAATATAATTAAATAGAAATATTTTAGTTGAGTCTGGGTCCCACACTATATTTTCAAATTTGGGTCCGGATCCGGTCGAGTTGGGGTCGAGTCCCGTATCATTTTTTCAGGTCCCCTACCCAACCCGTTGCGTTATTTCTAGAATACTACGAAAACACCCCCCTTCTTTTATGAAAACATCCAAAGTATCCTTGTTTCAAGTGTTTGTGAGGGGGTAAAACAGTCATTCGAATAAAACGAGGTGAAGCTTTTCACTTCCTCCCAAGGGTATTTTGGGTACTCTTTGGGGAGGACTGAGGTGGCTTAGCCGTTGGAATAGGGGCATTTTGGTCGCTTGTACGGGGATTTCAATAATTCAATGAAATATTGCGAAAAATGCTGGCTTTGGTAATATTGTAACCTTTTCTATTTTTATCCTTCCCTTTCATTCACCGAACGTCCCTTTCATCCTGCGTCCTTCGTAACTTCTATGAAATATTCTTCCCACCAACTCACATTAGCCTTTATATATGGAAAAAGTTTATACAAGGTTCCGACCTTAAAATATAGAATTAAAGTTGTGCTTCAAAATTTTATTAAAAAATATTGTTTTAAAGTTGAAAAACTTTCTAATTGATCTTCTCGATATCGAAATGTATGAATATGAAAAAAAATAAAAAAATTCAGTCTGCATCTTGCAACACATTATCTAGAATGTCTATTTTCAAGATTTTCATATGTTTATAGATCTACTTGATTTTAACATTTATTGAAGTTTAAAATTTTATAATTAGATATAAAAATAAATTTTCAAATAATCTTAAGAATTTTTTACACCAAAATTACATGTTATGATAAATTTAGAGATGTACTTTATTTGCATTGTTTAAAGTTGCAACTTTATAAAAACCACACCCTTTAAATATCAGTGCGGTTTCTATAAGGATGAAACATTAAACAATCCAATTAACGCGTACTTTAAAATTTTATCATAACATGTAATTTTGTTATAGAAAATTCTTAGTATTATCTTAAAATCTATTTTAATACTTAATTAAAAAAATTTAAATTCCAAAAATGGTTAACATCAAGTAGATCTATAAATATATGAAAATCTTAAAAATTGATGGTCAAGATAATGTGTTGCAAGATGCACTGTTTTCGAGACTCAATTTTTTTTTTTTTCATATTCATACATCTCAATGTCGAGATGATCGATTAGAGAGTTTATTTAACATTAAAACAATATTTCCGACAAAATTTTGAGGTATTCTACATTTTAAAGTTGCAACCTTATATAAACTTTTCCCTTTAAATATTAACATCACTATTTTTTTTTGAAAAGTTAACATCACTATTTTAACCCACAAGAATAGATATCATGTTAACCCAAAGGAAACTTCAACTTATTTTCATAGGTAAGCTTCATTCTTACTAGTGTTATTTAGATAATTTTATTATCTATATTTCATATACTTGTTTATTCATTTGTTTTATTAGATGGACATAAGTTATTTAAGAGTATTGTGTGTGGTTTAGGCATGGAATAAGTTTATGACAAGTCATTAGCACGTGCATTAGGGGTTGAGAGAGACAGTTGTTTGAAGTTTATTCATTTATATATGTATTTGGGAAAAGAACAAACGCGTTACCTGAATTTTGACTCAGGTTAGAGAGATAGAGAGGAAACAACACCATGGAATGTAAAGTGGAAAGATGTTAAATTACACGTAATAGCTAAAGGACACGCATGGTAAGCAAGCTTTAATTGAAATTTTTTAATTATTATGCAATTATTCTTGAGTAAATACATGGAAACGCAGCTTAGGCCACTCTGCTCTTATGAACTTACAAGGCAGAGCGGCCTAAACTATGCTGAAGACACAATTGTTGAAAAATATTAGACACTATGCCATAAAGAGATGACAAAACATAGACATTTTTTTTCCCGTTTTTGGGGGTAATTTATTTAAGAGTGCGGTTTGTATAGAGCCTAGGCTCGATACAATCAAATTAGAGCCTACCTTCAAATAGTGTCGAGAAATGTGGTTTTAATACGGGAAATCTTTGTGATAGCCTTAAAATATATTTTTATATTTATTTATAAAGTTTAAAGTTTAAAAAATAGTGTAGATCGACATATCTATGAAAACTTGAAAATCTTGAAAATTGACGGTAAAAAAATGCGTTATCAATTGCACTATTTCCAAAACTTGAAATCCACTTTTTCCTCATGTCCATGCATCTTGATGTCTTTCCAAAACTTGAAATCCATTTTTTTCTCATGTCCATGCATCTTGATGTCGAGATGATCAATTTGAAGATATTTGAGCATCAAAACAACCTCTTCTAATGAAATTTTTGAAGTATGCTCAAATTTGATTCTTTAGAGTATCGGCTCTATAAAAACTTTTCCCTATATTTAATGCACTTGCTCCTTGGGCTAGAAAGTTTTCGATACACTTCTAGGCGTAGGGAATTTATACATGTCACTCTCTCCCAACGGTCATATCTGAACGAATGACTGATATAGCCTCAACCATAATATCACAAATGAGCCTTGACCATTTGATTTAGATACGACGGTTTATGATATTTTTTAATGTGCTTTCTACCAATTCAATAAATATGAACTTTGGTACGTGTAATCATCTTAATGGGGCGCACCTAAAAAATATTTTTAAAAACAAAATGACCAAACTACCTTTGAAAATTTTAGGAGTATTTTAGTTATTTTATTTTTTAGAAAATATTTTTTTATATATTTCATAGGTGCGAGCCTATAAAAATATTGGAAGCCCAAACTTTAATGTGAATATGTTTTGGAAAAAAATAAGGGGTGACATTATGATTGAGACCATCTCAACCATCCATTCAAATCCGGCTGGGAGAGACGTGTCATGTAGAAATTCCCTGATCCTAGTTGCATATCAAAAGCTTTCCTTTTATCTAATGTTATCTAATGCACATGCTTCGATTTAACAATGTCAAACAAGACCTAATAGAAGAAATAAAAGGGTGCAAATAATTCTTAGGAAATTATCAATATTCAATCAATTAAGCCCCAAAAATTATTGTTTTAGCATTTCTAAGTCAGAGATATCAATGCAATTCTTAAATTTCCGATCCCAATTGTAAAACCATATTCACTAGGACCCCAAATTAGTTTATTGCACCTTTCATTATCTAATATTAGGTGGGAAGAACCTCTCAGCTCTACCTTCCTCCAGTGAAAAAGCATAGGTAAAAGTCTTAACATGGGTTCATTTTTAGACCCCTCTTTGCACGTTTTTCTCCTTTCGGGAATTGAATTGCTCGAATAGAGTGGTCTGGCGAACTATGCTGCCACGGGAGCATACTATGCATTTGCTCACTCAGGCAAAACACTTGTAAGAATTTTTTTTTTTTTTAATTTGAAATTCAGGATCCATCTAATTAGTTATAGATGATTATATTTTTAAAAAAAAAATGGATTTTTAAATCTTGAACGTCTAAATCATTCCATTCAAGAATTTGATGGCTCCAGTGCAATCACACAGGCTGTTCTAGGCATATAAGAAGCGAGAGTTAGAAAGTCTTTGGCATGTTGCTTACTATTCAATTTTCTAGTGTCTCTGAGCACGTGGGGCGTTTCTCCCTCTCAACTCTGAAGGAGAGGGGGGAGGAGGTTCTCGACGCCATCGGGACATCTACAGTCAATATTTTTATTTGTGGGAAATATCTACCATCCATTTTCAAGTGATGGACTTTTATATATATATATATATATATATATATATATATATATATATATATATATATATATATATATATATATATATATATATATATATTTAAGGTAAAACCCCTCCCCGTTTTTTCAAATAGATCGGAGTTAGAGTTGATATCTCCCATCTATCATAAAAAAAAAAGGGAAGGAAGGTGGATATCAAGGTGTTTTGTGTAGGAGTGGTAAGAGCATGTTTTATGCCATAGTGATAAAGTCAATTATGGGTTTGATTTGTTTGAGCAGTTGTAAAGACAATATATTTTATAATCTATTAAGATGCATAGCATTGTAATCCTCTACTTCCAGTCATAACAATATTAATAAAGGCTGTTCCTTTAAATTAAATGTCAACTGTCTGGGCCAATCAACAACTTTGAG
This sequence comes from Amborella trichopoda, assembly GCF_054954075.1. NCBI lineage: Eukaryota > Viridiplantae > Streptophyta > Magnoliopsida > Amborellales > Amborellaceae > Amborella > Amborella trichopoda. The sequence continues at coordinate 40,445,443 of NC_142347.1, forward strand.
TGCATAATTTTCTCCACATGTGCATTATTCAAACCCCAACTGAAATAGTTAGCACAAAGTCTAAAATAAGGGGGTACTTCTTGTCCCATGCTTGAGGTTATTTCAGCTTACCTACCAAGAAAAATCAAAATTAAAGAGGTTGGGAATGATACTTCTCAAAGACCCCAACTACCATTAATAGAAGAAAGTATTTGTTAACAGTGGTTGAGGCAGGTGCATCGACAATGCTCTCCCAACAAATATAACAGAGGGTGCTTTTAAGTTTGCTAAACGATTTCTTGCTAGTTTTCAATCTCAAATTTTGGGATGTAATTTTTACCACCTGTAGAATAATTTGGGCAAATACATATTCTGAAATAAAAATTTTATATACTAAAAAAACTTATGCCTCAAGATGGAATAGAGACCATCCCCCAATTTTTTTAAGTGCTCGATCTAAACTTCACAGAACTTAAAATTCAATTTTTTTTAAATAATCATTTAGTCAAAATTTTAGGCTAATACAAATATCTAAAAGAAGTATTTTGAGCGAGGTAGAAGATAAAAATAATCATTTGATATATTTTATGTATTTTTTAAAATTTTAGACTAAAAAATTCTCTGAAGTAGGTGTTTTGAGCGAGGTAGGGGATGTACAGTATACTCAATAGGGAGCATAGTATATACGCTCTTTAAGTTTTAACTCTGTAGAGTTAGCTTACAACATTGGATGGTTAACATCACCATAAAAATAGACAACCAAATTTGGACCTTTGTTTTTCTTGGAACCCTCCCTATAAGTTACATGTAATTGAGAAGTTTACTGCGAATTGATGAAAACCAAAGGAAGAAGTACATGTAATTGAGAAGTTTACCGCGAATTGATGAAAACCAAAGGAAGAAGTACATGTAATTGAGAAGTTTACCGCGAATTGATGAAAACCAAAGGAAGAAGTATACAATGAGACCACTTACCTTTTGTACAAGGTGGATGAGGTGTTAATCTTGACCAATGGATGTAAAAATGGGTGGCTGCATTTATTTTATTAACCAAACTTAAAGTTCAAAAGAAATTTTCTCAAACATTTTGACACACTTAAACAATCAAATTTTATATCTAATGGTTACAAGTAACTGTGATCCACACATGAACATATTTGATGCACAGTGGGTGCATTGCTGAACCATACACATGCTAATCTCCAATCCCCAGTCGTCAAGGTGTGCACGGCCATCCATGCACACTCTTCTAAGTTGTAATTAATTCTTGAATTTGGTGTTTTAGCGCAAACTTCGTTGGTATTATTGTATTAAAAAGGGAATGCTACATGCAGTGCGCTAGTCGGATGTTACAAGTGCTCTCCAAGGTCCATAAATGATAAAGTTGGTCTAGGGTAATGGTTCCACTCCACCCTCCATGAGCATGGCTGTCCAGGGGTGGCAATGGACCGGGACCCGAACCAGGATCTGGGGGTAGACCCCATCCCGGGTATGGGTTAAAAAATTAGACCCAACAAGTCGGGTCTTGATCCGATTGGGTCTCAATATATAAAATATATTTAAATATAGTTAAATACATAGGTATTTTAATTTTTGGGTCGGGTTCAATTCTGGGTCCCGCACTTTATTTCCATATCTGGGTCCGGATCTGATCTAACCCGTTGCCACCCTATGGCTGGCCTTGAGTATGGACAGTTTCAATTGCACGTAGTATATACTATTAGAGTGCTTTAGTCTTTATAAGCTTTTCAAAATTTGGCTCAGGAAATTTTCCCTGTTCAAACTAGAACACTGGGGCCGGAGTTCGAGTCCTCATCGGAATTGGTAATCAAACCAATACATATTAATATTTTTTTAGTATTATATGACATAAAATATTGGTTTTATAGTAAATTTAGTATTTTAAACTATTGCATTTTTGCTTTGGTAAAATATTTAATATTATTTCAAAATAATATCCTTTTAAATCATAGTCTTTGAAAAGCAAAATTGTGTATTGTTGTAGAGAGAGAAGTAATGGGTTTTGGTCACATGGTTTAGGATGGAAAAATATAAGTGGTCTAAATATGAGAATACCCTTTTTCTACAATGGTTTAAGGAGTAAAGGGAGAGGAAACCTATGTGGAGCAAACGAAACATGCATGTATATGTGTGTGAGAGGATACAAGGGCATTAGATGATGCGCATGGTTGCATTGGCCAAAGAGGCAACCTTAGTCCGTGCAAGGCTGCGGGTCGGGTTCAACCAATGAGATATGATGTGTAAGTCAAGAAATTAAGTAACAACTCCTAAAGATGCAACTCGATAGTACTGAGAATGGGTCGGATCGGGTTTGGATCCATCAAAATCCTGACTCAGATCCAAAAAAAATACATGGGATTTGGATCCAGTTGGATCCAGAATATTCGGATCTAAAAAGTATGCATAGGATCCGGATCTGGACCCGATCGGATCCAAAAATTTATTTTATATATTATTTTATTTCATAAAATAATTTAAACAATATATAATAAAAAATAATATATAATATATTGTATTTATATAAAGTAATGTATAATTGGGAAGTATTCGGATTGGATCCACTTGTACCGGATCCGATTTGAATTAGTATTAAGATCCAAAATTTGGATCCGGAACCGACAGATCGGATCCAAATCTTAGATCCATAACTAGATCTAGATAGAATCCAAAATTTGAGTTTTGGATCCAAACCACATAAATTCTCAACCCTACACCTCAATAACTATAGCATGGGTTGGCTAGTTAAACTGAAGACTTCTCTGTTTGGGTGTTTTTTTTTACACCCAAAAATCTGCTTTACAGATGAAAGATCGTGAGATAGTTCAAAAGGTGAAACCAAGATTTCACCATCGTATGGTATAGAGGAGTTGAAATGTTTAATCTTCACCATGGTTACTGAAAGGAGAAGATGAATATAAAGAAAAGTAGCAGAAGGGTAATGGTGGAAATATAAACCGAAACCACATCGGTTGTAGTTTGATTTGAATTCCTAATGGTTCAAATTTGAATAGTAACAATTCAAATTCACAAATGGGGTGGAGTCCTAACGACCAAATATGTTTCATTACATTATCAACCATCAAATTGAAGAATGAATGGCTCGAGATCAAGAAACGATTTAGAGAAGCTTATATTTCTCAACTTACATTCTCCAGAGTCCATAGAAACACCCTAATCAATGAGAGAGGCGTCTTCCATTTTTGTATCTTTTGATTGTAGTAAGGCATATAGGAGACCCATAGCAGCATGTTGGGTTTATATGGCTTTTAAAAGCTTTATGAGTGTGTAATGAAAAATATTTACTATAGTGGAACATAAACTCAGTGGGAGTGTGGTCTCTCGAAGATCATACTAAGCAAATGATATTTACGGATAACGGACTGTACTTGACGATCTAGGCTAGTCGGTTGGAAAGCCCAAGGTACATGTGCATAAAAAATAAACCGAGAAGGGTTTTTGGGTTAGCCCTTGATGAGGTCGGAGCTTATGCCTAGATAAGTGAGGCGATGGACTGTATGACCCTTGTGTGTGATGATAGGTCTACAAAACGAGGGTCAAAACTTCATCCATGTTCTATCACACGGCATGCATATAGATAGATCGTTCGGGAAAGCTTGATATCCACCTTTTGCTGAAGCATATGCATGTGCGAGAGATACCCCTATACGCCATAGAGCTGTGGTCGCATCAGGTCGTGGTGACCTTGACTTGTCTCTAGGGGAGGACCTGTAATTCACAGACTGGGATTGCGACTCTTTGGCTCATCGACCAGACTTTGGTGACCCACTAATGAGCCCCTGCTTGGACTGTGGGACATGGGAAACATTGGGTCGGTTCGATAAAACAAGTGTGGTCTGTAGTCCATAGTTGAAGGTGGAGTACCCCGTGATCGTTGATTGAATTCCTGAACCATATGGATCCGCTTCCCATCATATTAATTTAATTGTGTTGATTTTATTATTAAATTATTTTATATTTATTATTTGAATTTTTGTAAGTCATTTGCTATTTTATTTCTTATTTTTGGACTTATAAAAATAAAGTTATTAATTTACAAAGTTATAATGTTTTAAAATTTATTTTTTAAAATATTTATTAAAAATAATATATGAGGGCCCATAATGCACATGGGCCCACCATGTAGGTATTAGGTGGGGCCCCACATACCATACATGGGTGGCACGCCCCACCCTTGGATACCTCATCATGTTTTGTCTTCAAGTTTGTTAAAAATGGTAACTGCATCTTTTAGCATGTGGTCAAATGTTGATAAGGAAATATTGACCATATCTTATCTTGATTATTGAAGGAATATCTTCACTTGATATTATTGAAATATTCTTATGGAAAATATGAGATGGAATATGCAATTTATGGTATGCACTATATCTTTAATGGATTTAATTTATTTAAATATATTAATGGGAAAATGGTTTAAGGAAAGAGAGATAATGGTTCATACATCTTCCATAATGTTGATGGCCCATTTATGGAATGGATGACTCAGATCTCTCATCCCACGAGTCACCTTGATCAACGGCTTATATTGAATCTCAAGAAAGAGGTAAACTATGGAAACCCTGAACCTAAATTTCATTATAAATAGGGGTGCTCTCCCCTCATCTCAACACACCTCTCTCTCCCATAAACTATCTTTATCTTCCTTAGGAGCCACACCTCTCTCTCTCCCTACTCTCTTATTTTCTCTCTCTACTATCTCTCTCCTAAAAAAGACCCTAGGGGCACGCCATTGAATGTGGTGACTCGGTATGGGGTGTAAAAAGCCCGATTGAGATAATCTCCGGCATCTTTTTTTTTAATTGTTTGTTGTTTTATTTTATATTCTCAAGCACAGTATTAGGTTGTATAAATGACATCAAGTAGTTGAGATTTATTTTATTGATGTGTTATTTATTTTTGTAATTTCCATTGTTTGTAATAAGACCACCTGTGAATGATCTTGTTGCCAAAATTATAAAGGGTGATTATTATTTAAAAAAAAAAATTGTATTTTTTCGGCATAATATTACATAGGTCTTTCTTTTAGCACAAAGCTTTGTTCTCAAGACGTACCGTGGCGAAACCTCATCTCGCAAATAATCTATTGAGTGTGTCCACAAAGGTGTCAATGGTGCTATTCTGAGTTCATTTTTTGTATTTAGACTGATTGTTCAAGGATGTTCCTTTTTTGCTTGACTGAGGCTGGATGTAAATGAAATAGATGTCTTTAAAAAGCATTTAGAACTCCTCCGAACCATATTTCAATAAAGAAAACTCGGGATCTTGAACGATCTGAGAGCAAAACTAGTTTCTCATTGTGTCTTCTCTGGTTGATATTATTGTGTATTGTTTTGTTATCTTTTGTAGAGGGCATATTTTGGAGCAATCACCCTTTATAAATTATTCATGGCTCTCACTTTTAGATGGTTTTTCCTTCATTTCTTTTTAGAGCAAAAGTTATCTAATGCTTAAGATCTTGCTATATTTATGCATTTGTACAAACAAGATAATTGTTTCATCTATTATTTCTATATATCTTGATGACAAATTTGTCTGAAAAACTTAAATAAATACTGGTTTATTTCAGTAAGGGACAAATATTATCATGAGACAGCAATATTTCGTGCTTGGAATGTTCTTCAAGGTGTTTGGAAAGTCTTTGTCAACTTTCATCCTTCCATATCCAACATAAACTTTGTTTAAATTTTTTAAATATCTAATTACAATCCCTCTTTTAAAAATAAAATAGCCAAGCCAGTCAAGCCATCTCACCAAGTTCACTTATCCAACTTAAAACCATTGGATAACCAGTTCAATCCACATGTCTGACTTCTTTAAGTATTGGTATTGATTATTGAATAGGAGTTAACTTTGTTGGTTTAACACTAATTATGTTCATGGTGTCAATCATAATGTTAAGTGAAATTTAGCGGGTGTTCTTTCATATTGCGATGCGGTATATCTAAGGTGATAATACTAAACAGTCAAAGCAAGTTGTAATTCCAAACCTTGCTAGAAGATGCAGCACCGGTATTGAAAATCACTACAACAAATACAAAAGGTATTTTCACATCTAACTTAAATTTAAAGCTCTAAAAATAATGCACATCAAGCAGATTTATAAAACACTTGAAAATCTTGAAAAATAAAAAATCAAAATAATGTGTTACAAAATGCATTATCTTTAAAAGCTGAAATCATTTTAAATCAACTCTAATATCGGTATTCGTTGTTCATCAATTCCAGCCCAGATATCTATGAAATAAGTTGTTGCTTGGATTCAACAGATGTCGAAGAAGAATGAATTCATTGATGATTATGTGTCAACTCAATTAAGATATTCTATGAAAATTGATTCCTTGGACTTATAATTTTATTTAACGATTGAAAGATTTTTTATTTGATTTGAGTTAAAAGAATGATTTTTTAAACTACCTTGTTCATTTTTATTTTATTTTATTCTTGTATCAAAAAATCAATAAAAATGAGTATCTAATAACAAAGTGTTTTTTATGTCTAATATCTTTAATTTGATATGTATCTATCTTTATTATGGCTTTCATTCAAGTGGTTTTGACTTCGCAAAACACTCGAGGACTATGCTATTTTCAAAGCAACCATGGATGTTAAGTCTCATAAATAGTACATTTTACAACATATTATCTACACCGTCTATTTTTAATATTTTCATATGTTTATAGATCTACTTGATTTTAACCATTTTAAAATTTTATAATTTTATAATTAGATATAAAAATAGATTTTGAGATAATCCTAACAATATTTTACATCAAAATTATATACCGTGATAAAATTTGAAAGCTCACCTTCCCTCTATAGCTACGGATGCATCCGTATGCCAACTGCACCCTTAATATATTGATTTGGAGCTCAATAAAATCTCCAATTAATTCTCGCCCGAGAAATAATATGGACCGTCCATTCGGTAGACGTTTAGATGTAGGATTTCAAGGCTTTCAAAATCTTTAGGGCCTTTTAGGGAAACAACCATAAAGTTATGAACATCTCAATCTATTGTCTTTTAGTTTGGGCCTCTGAGCTCCACATGTGCCTCTTTTACTACGAAAATGGCCATTTTTGCCTACACTTCCTCAAAATGAGTAAAGCTCTTTCCTTTTCTCTCCTCCTCTGTCCTTTTTCATAATGAAAGATAAAGCAACAAACAATTTTTTATATTGAAAAACAAATTAGCAACCTCTTAGCTGGTTATTTAGTGCTCTTTTTCTCTTCTTTCTTTTTCTTTTTTTTTTTGGTTTTTGGTTTTGATGTTTGTACTTCCTTTCATTATCTTAATGAAGCTCTCATCTTTTCAAAAAAAAAAAAAAAATGTGCACTTCAAAAATAGTTGTTTGGATGTTGGAAAGCCTTTTAATTGATCATCTTGATATCGAAATGTATGAATATAAAAAGAAGAAAAGATTTCGAGTCCATGAAATAGTTTATCTTGCAACACATTATATGGACGGTCAAGTTTCAAGATTTTCATATATTTATATATCTACTTGATTTGAACTATTTTTAGAGTTTACAATTTCACAATTAGAAATGACAATAAATTCTCTCCATCCTAAGAGTTTTTTATATCAAAAATATATTTATGATAAAATTTAGAGTTGAGCCTTAATTGTTTAAGGTTGCAACCTTATGCAAACCACACTCATTTTCTATTGTTCGAACTTTTCATAGACATAAAGAATTGGTATAAATTTTCTGGGTTTTTTATCTTGGATGTGGTTGCTTGTAGATTGATGTGTGATTGTTGCACGGGAGGGTGAGAGAGAAATTCAGGGACCTCTTAAATCAATTATCAAAGAGAAGAGTACTGGACTACAAAATTATTATGATTGATTACTAATACGAAGTTGAGAGCTTATAAAGAGATTTGTTTTCCTTTTTATAAAGTTTTTAAGAACATATATATAATGATACTATTTACTTTTGATACAAAAAAGTCGCAACTGTTATTGACTATTAGATGTGAAATCGGATGATGAGGATGTGTTAGTGATTGGACACATAATTCAAAAACAAATTTTTCAAATATTGCGCCAGACTTCAATCTATTGGGATTCACATCTTACAGTAAAAAATAATTATGATCTCCTCATACAAAAGTAAATAGTCATATAATATACCATTCCCGGTTGTTAATTAAAAAAAAAAAATCAATAGAATTTCTTCAGACTAACTCTCTTTGTTCAACAATGGAGGATCTTTCTTACTTTGAACGACTTCCCTCTCTAAAAAAATTCAGGACTGAGCTCTCTCTCTCTTACTTTGAATAACCTCCCTCTCTAAAAATATTCAGGATTGAGGACTGCGTCTCTCTCACAGAAATCTTCTTTCACTAAAAGATTCTACTCCGAGCTCTCTCTCTCTCTCTGAAAAATCGAAACTTAACTCATTATCTATTCTCTCTCCAAACTTCTGCAGAACCGCAAGAATCCAATCCAACGGTCTCCCTTCCTTCCTCCCTCCTCCCAATCCAATAGCCCAAGTAAGCCCTCGTATGCATTATCAACCCTGCAAAATGGAAAGACAAGGCTCAAACTCCATGACCACCTACTTAGCCTCCGCTCAAGTATGTGTACGTGACCTCCACCAACAACAGCACACTCTCTATGGAGACCTAAACTAAAACTAGAATAAACAAACGAAAGTTTAACGTGACCATTTACTTTTGATACAAGGTGGTCATATTAATCTTGAACATTGAATGAAAAATTAGGTGGTTGCACTTTTGATACAAGGTGGTCGCATTAATCTTAAACATTAGATGAAAAAGAGATAAAGTTTGAGTTTTAGGGAGAGAGATGGAGTTTTGAGAGAGAGAATGAGAGAAATGATGATGTGAGAGAGAGAGATGGAGTTTGGGTTTTAGAAAAAGATGGAGTTTTGAGAGGGAGAGACAATGATGTTAGAGAGAGATAGAGTTTTAGAGAGAAAAAGAGTAGAGTCATTTCATAAGTTGTTGAGGTCAATAATATATGGTCAAAAGGATTTAGGGGGTTGGAAGATAGAAAAGATGAAGTTATTTTGCTTACAAGTATTATTTTCAATTCCTAGGTCTAATGAGATATAGAAGTTAAAAATAAAGGATAATAAGATGTTTTCCCTATCTTAAAATAACCAACATAGATCGAAAACTACTTCTTTTCCTTCTCTTATGAGAAGGTGACTATCCCCTATGAAAGTATATGAGCGAACTGCGTGTAAGAAAAATCACATGCATGCCTAGTTGATGCAACAAATGATCATGTAATTTGAGTGACCTAGGTGAAAGGTTGTGCACGTGGGACTTACCTAAGGTTGGTTTGATTTTTATTTAGAACGTGATATTGTTTTCTAGATTGCACTATTAGACATAATCAAATCTAGAATTTAAGATCAAATTGAGAATTTAAAAAATAAAATAAAAAGGTTTAAGATATATATAAATATCATAATAGAAGTTGCCCACCTTTGTTAAGCAAGCACAATTTGTTAAAATTGATTAGTATGACCAGTCAACACAAGTTAAATATTGATTTTGACTGATTTTAATACTTTTGTTTTAGACTGGATAAAAAAAAACATCAGTCTTCTATAAAGTTAGCCAATTCATGCCAGTCTTGATAGAATTGCTAAAAAAATATATATACATATATGTTTTGAATATGTAATTTGTTGGGGAAACCGACGAGGTCCCCACTATCAAATGCCAGTATATGCAAATCATCTTACCCACTTGACCTTAGCTTATCTCTCATACAACACCATCCATGTATAGAAAAGGAAAAGACTAAAAATAATCCATGAAATTGTGCTTATTATATAAAGAAAATGTTTGTATAGAGCAGAGCATCTAAACAATCAAATTAGAGCCCACTTAAAAAATTTCACTAGAAGAGGTTGTTTTAATGCTCAAATATCCTCAAATTGATCATCTCGACATCAAGATGCATGGATATGAGAAAAAAATGGATTTCAAGTTTTAAAAATAGTACATCTTGTGACACATTTTTTTACTATCAATTTCCAAGATTTTCAAGTTTTCATAGATCTACTTGATTTACAATATTTTTGAAGCTTTAAATTTTATAATTAAATATGAAAAGATATTTTACGGCCATCACAAATATTTTCAGTATTGAAACCACATTTCTCGATACTATTTGAAGGTGCACTTTACTTTGATTGTTTAGAGCCTCGGCTCCATACAATCCGCACCCTTTATATAAAGGAAAAAGTTTATAAAGAGCCTAGGCTCTAAACAATTAAATTAGAGCCTACATCAAATCTTTCACTAAAAAAGGTTGTTTTCAAGCCCAAATATCATCAAATTGATCATCTCGACATCGAGATGCATTAACAAGAGAAAAAAATGGATTTCAAGTTTTGAAAATAGTGCATCTTGTAACACATTTTTAGACCATCAATTTTCAAAATTTTGAAGTTTTCATAGATCTGCTTGGTCTACACTATTTTTGAAGCTTTAAATTTTATAACTAAAGATGAAAACATAATTTAAGGCTATTACAAAACTTTCGACTATTGCAACCATATTTCTCACACTATTTGAAGGAGGGCTCTTATTTGATTGTTTAGAGCCTCGGCTCTCTACAAACGGCACCCTTATATAAATATTTTTATTTTATCATGTTCAAATTTTATCGATCTAAAACCGACTTCTCTATTCGTCCCAACTTGTTTTTCTGTCACCCCCCAAAATATGGCCATGGCCTCTCCCTATTCCTCAATTCCCTCAATGGGTGCGACAAATTTAGGGTTTGTATTACCAACTAGTGTGCTTGAACTTGGTTCCTTCTCTCTCCCTCATCACTCTCGCTTTTCTTGATCGGTGATGCTTTTTCCTTCTTTGATGGTTCAACAAAGTAACTCAATAATGGACCCACTTGGCCTTGTTTAAAATGATTAAAATCACCTTCTTCTTTTTTTTGTGAAAAGACTTAATGAAATGATTAAGAAATATATTTTTCTATCATTTATATCTCTTTACGACGATTTGGAAAATTTTCTCTCAACATGTTCTAATTTTTTTTAGTTTCTTTTTTATTTTACTGAATATTTCAAGGTACAAATAAAAAATTTCAATTATCCAGCTTTTATCTACATTTTTTGACTTTTATAGACTTCTAATGAATTATATTAATTATTTTACATTTTAATAATTTTTAATTATTTTTAACAACTTTTTTACATTTTTAAACTTTTTTTGTCTTGTACCTCCCCTAGTCGAGTCCACTCAGGGAGCCAGCCAAGTTACTTAGCTCAGGCCAGGGCAAAAACGAGGCATGAGCCAAGTTTAAAAACATTGATCTAAGCACTTTGTGTAAACAAAACAGAAAATTCTGTTTTAGAGAGAGAAACTTATTTGGGTATCACATGATCCACGCTAGGGAGTTTCTATCTTTCTTCGAGTTCATCTTTCGAATCATTGCCGTTTCCTTTTTAGTTGCAGAAGCTTGACTGTCCCCCTTCTTCTTGGCCATAAACACAAATTCAAACAAAACCCTAGATTGAAGTATAAATTACTCAATTGAACCTTGAAGTCACAAGAACATGTGAAATTCACCAAAAAAAAAGAAATTCACCAATCCATGAACTGGATCAAAAATTTAGATGCATAACCTGGGTCACCGATCTGTCTTTTAAAACCTTGATTCCACCAAAATCAAATCAAACGTGCCCTTAAAGAGGAGAAAGATAATTATTTCAATGAATGTTTCTCGAATGATAGATGAAAAGAAGCATACGGATAAAGAATTCAATAAAAATAAAAAGAAACAATGCTCTTTAAAGTGTGGTTTGTATCAGGCTTGACATGACTTTACTCTTTGTTGACTTGACTTGCCACATTGTTTACACAACTCTTCCTCTTTTAAGTGTGGTTTGTATATGGTTGAGATCTTAAACAATCAAATTAAGGCGCACGATCAAATAGTATTGGAAGGTATTGTTTCAGTATTGAAAATCTTTGTGATGGTTTAAAAATTTATTTTCATCTCTAATTATAAAATTTTAAGCTTGAAAAATAATGTAAATCAAGCATATCCATGAACTCTTGAAAATCTTTAAAAATGATGGTCCAAAAAATGCTTTACGAAATGTATTATTTTCAAGACTTGAAATTTATTTTTTCTCGTATTCATAGATTTTGAAGTCGAGATGAGGATTTTTTAGCATCGAAAGAACATCTTTTAGTGAATTTTAAAGATGCAACTTAATTTGATTGTTTAGGTCCTCGCTTATATAAACTTTTTTTCTCGTCAAACTTTTTGTTTTTTCTTTTTTTAGGTCCTCGCTTATATAAACTTTTTTTCCCATCAAACTTTTTGTTTTTTCTTTTTTTTTGATAAGGATGTTTCGATGTAACTTTTGAACTTTAATTCCACTCCTTTTATTATCATTTCTCTAATCCGTCACTTACTCAAATGTAGTGCTGTATCTGAAATCACCCTTTCTTGGTACGCAAGGGTCAACGCAAACTCTCTCTTTTGAGTCACCATTCGTGCTTGCCAAGAATGATGACTGAGAAACCAATCCCAATTGGTGAATTATTGATTTTATTTTTCTCAACTAGTAGAAAAAAATTGAAAAAATAAAAAATATAATAAAAGGTCGAAAGTGCACTTCAAGAATACGTGAGAAGAGAATGTCTTGATAATAGAAAACCGTTAAATGACATCCTCTCAACATTGAGATATATGAATACAAAGAAACGAAAAATTTTCGAGTCAAAAAATATCACATTATTTTCAATATTTTCATGTGTTTAGAGATCTACTTGATTTAAACAATTTTTTAAGCTTAAAATTTTATAGTTAGATATTCGAATGAATTCCCAAACCATTTTGAGAATTTTTTACTCCAAAAATACATCAAATACTAACATTATAATAACATCGGAGATGAACCTTACTTTGGTTTAAGACCACAACCTTATAAGGGTGGCCATAGAGCTAGAACAGATCGGGGACCTATTGGGTATATCTGACAGGGGTCTGGGTATGGGTCTAATATTGAACCCAACAAGTCGGGTCAGGGTTGAAAACCAAAACCCAAATACTATTTAGGTCTGAGTCTGGGTCCAGTTGGACCAAACCCATACCCGTGAATTGTTTGAGATAAAATGCTTCGAGCCTTATTCGTTTGGATGTATTAAGGATCGTATACAATAAGAACTCGTAGTCATCTTTAACTATTAAACAACAAATCAGATGACTTGAAATCTAATGGCGGGTGATTATAAACTTGTTTCTAATAATATGGTTATATAATAATAAAAAAAGGTAAAAAAAAAAAACTCATAACGAAGGTGACAATGGACCCGACCAGACCCAAAAACCGATGGGATAAGCCCGGGAGCCGACGGGTACAAGTATTGGTCCAACTTTTGGACTCGATTGGTCTGGCGGGTTTGGGTCCGGGTCCACCCATACATACCAGTGGCCACCCCTACAACCTCATGCAAAACTTCACCCTTTTCTAGAAGGGTGCTTCACAAGAAATGCTTGGAAATAGTTACTCTCTCTCTCATCACCATTGCTACACATGGCTTAAAAAATTAAATCAAATATTAGAGAATTCTGCAAAAGAACAAACAAAAACAGAGAGAGTACTCTACAAAATGTGAAGGCATTTCCTAATCTTTTTTATTACAGAGCACAAAAGAAGACCTATATTTGATAGGTCCTTTTTAATCACAAAAAGAAAAACAAAGTATAGATCGACCACGAATAATCGAAAAACAAAGTATATATCGACAGAAAATGGATGAAATATCATGAACACTTTCCATCAATTTTTCTACTGAATTCCAGAAAATTTTTGAGAAATTTCATTCTCAATCGTTGGACATATCTCCTTCTTCACCCATTTATAACCAGAAGGAACTCCTTTGATGAAATCTCTCTCTCCCTTTTCTGTCTCTTCAAAACGATTCCCTTTAAAGCCATATTTTCCTTTCCATTTTTTCCGATTACTAGGAAATGGCGTTTGCCCAACTTTTTCACAAGCACCGTGTGACTTCACATCTGATTCCTGGACTACACTGGATTTTTCACAAGCTCCATGTGAGCTTATTTCTGATTCCTGGGCTACACCGGATTCTAGGGTTAGAGTTTTCATGATCTCCTTAGATGGTTTTATCTTGCCTTTTTCGCTGGATCCCTGGAACTGTTTCTTGATCTCCTTAGATGGTTTTATCTTGCCTTTTTCGCTGGATCCCTGGAACTGTTTCTTGATCTCCTTAGATGGTTTTATCTTGCCATTTTCGGATCCCTGGTACTGTGTCTTGATCTCATTAGACCTCCCTGACTTTGAGGTTAGGATTAGGGTTAAGGTTTCTTCTGCTTTCTCTTTCTGAGCTGCCTTTGAATCGAGGACTATGGTTCGGGTTTTCATCTTATTTCCTCTCAAATTTCTTCCGTTACTGACCCCTGGCTTTGTGCCCCCATTTTCACGAGCTCCATGGAAGTTTTCCTTGGATCTCTGGGCTCCCCCTGATTCTAGGGTTAAGGTTTCCTCTGCTTTCTCTCTCTTTGCTTGCCCTGAATCTTGCTTTTGGGTTGGGGTGTCTTCTGCTTTCTCTTTCTTTTTCTTTTTCTTTTTCTTTTTCGTCCATTTCTTCGATTTCTTCTTGCTTTCCTGGTTCAGTTCCTCAACTCTGTGAATCTCATTATCGGCCTCCCCTAAGGCCAATGTTAGGGTTCCTTTCTCCATCTTTTCCTCCTCTTGCTTAACCCGACAAGCAACATTTTCACCAAATTTTCTAGAACCTGTATTTTCCAGGCTCTTTTCCTCCTCTTGCTTAACCCGATAACCACCATTTTCGCCAAAATTTCTAGAACCTGTATTTTCCAGGCCAAATTGCTGATGCCGTAGAAAACGATTGACCCCCTCTGGTTTTTTGGCACTTTCTTCCTCCTCTTTCTGTTGCAGCAGCCTTTCTTGAAGTTGCGCAAGAGTGACATAATTCTTGGGAAAAGAAGGAGGCTTTGGCCTCTCCACGGCCGATTGGGCGAATGGTTTCTTCTCGACCGTTGATTCTAGGGCTCTCGCGCGATTTGAAATGGAGCGGATGGAGTTTCTGAAACGGCCGCCATTGTTGTCGTTTCTGGAAACCTCCATTACCAGATGCTGCAGAGCCTGTGGTAATGTCGTTTATTTAAGATGTTTAAAAAGCGTTGAACCTGGGTCTTTTCCGAGGACGAGATTACCCTTAGTTTTGGAAGTGGTTTCTATAGGGCCCCCAGGAACACAAAATAAAGCCTTGCTTCGAATAGAAGCATTTATGACCACAACACTTCGCAACCAATGTTACCTATGCATTACTCATGGCCTCGTTGTTGGAGGATCTTAAATGGATGCAACGATTGGAATGTTTTATGATAGCTTTAAATTATATTTTTATTTTTAATTATAAATTTTAATTTTTTTAAAATAACAAATCGATAAAAACTTAAAAATTACCTGTCCAAAAGTACGTTACAAGATGCACTATTACCAAATCTTAAAATCTATTTTTTTTTTCATGTTGTCTTGATATCAAGATGATCAATTTGATGATATATGGGCATCAAAACAACCACTTTTAACGAAAGTTTTGAGGTAGGCTCTAATTTGATTGTTTAGAGTCGAGGCTCAAAGTTATAAACTTTTTCCTTGAAGATTTGGTTAAAAGATAGGAGATTTTTCAAAAAATATTGATTTTAAAAATTAATAAATTACCCTATTAGCTAAATTTGCTATTGCTTTTAACCTAATAAATAAATTGTATACTATGGGGACCATTTATTTTTAGCACAGGAAACTATTACTTTTAGCTATTGGATGTTAGTTCCAATAGATGATAGTGTGTTACAACATTTGGAAAATTTTATTTTGGATTTTGCGTCCAAACGATAATATATTCACAACCACCCAATTTTAAATCTAAGAGTAATGATCCTATAAGAGCCTCCTACACCCATGTGTGTAGGACCCTAAAGGATCGCATTAAATTGGGCACATATATGTTGGATTTATGTGCCCTTTAAAGGCCTTATGAGTGCTTGTAAAATGAAATGATAAAGTGGAACATGAATTCAGTGAGAGTGTCGTCCATCGTGAACCATACTAAGCAAACGATGATTTATTGATACCGATCTGTGCTTAACGATTTAGGCCAGTCGGTTGGAAAAAATTCATGTTACCTGAATATGAAGAACAAAACAATGAGGGTTTATGGGTTAGCCGTTGATGAGGTCAGAGAACATGCCCGGATGAGTGAGCCGAGGGACAATGTAACTCGTGTATGATGGTGCCCTACTGAGACGGGGATCAAAACCTCATCCATGTTCCATCACACGGCATGCATATTGATAGATCGTTCGGGTGAAGCATATGCATGTTGGAGAGATACCCCTGTATGCAGCTGTAGTCACATCAGGTCGTGGTCACCTTAGCTCGTCTTTAGGGGAGGACCTGTAATCCACAGACTAGGATTACAACCCATTGATTCATCAACCTGACTTTGGTGACCCGCTAATGAGCTCCTGCTTAGACTGTGGGTCATGAAAAACACTAGTTCGGTTCGATAAAGCTAATATGGTATGTAGTCCAATGTTGAAGGTAGAGTACCATGTTATTACATATTGGATTCCTAAAATCATATGAATCGTTTTCCCATCATATTAATTTAATTGTATTTATTTTATTGTTGAAATAATTTTAGTCTTATATTTGAATTTTATGATTCTCTCAATATTTTATTTGTGATTTTTGAACTTATAAAACTACAATTATTGTTCTTACAAAGTTATAAAAATTCAAATATATATTTTAAATTATTTTATTGAATTTTAAAAATAATATATTTTTTATAATATTCCATGGGGCCCACATGTGCCAGTAAAAGGTGGCGCACCCCTCCCTCTTTGGATTCTCTTGTTTGCTTTTAAGACAATGTTAGTTTGATTTGTGGCATGTGGTCAAATCTTGGAAGGGATATATTGACCATGACTTTATTTATTTTGTAGCAAGTTTGTTTTAAAAAGATATGGTCAATTTGAATTGATATGGATCCTATCTTATTTATATTTGATAGTATTTATCTACTTGATATTATTTGACATATCCTTATGGAATATGTGACATGGATTGTGCAATTTTATAGAATGCATGATATTTATTTTATTTAAATATATTGATGGGAAATGGTTTAGAAAAAGAAGATAATGATTCATGCACCTTCCATAATGTTGATGGTCTATCTATGGAATGGATGGCTTAGATCCCCCACCCCACAAGTCAACCTTGATGAACGGTCTATTGGAGACAAGTCAACCTTGATCGATGGTCTATGTTCAATCTCACAAGAGAGGCAAGCTAAGGAAAACCTTAAGAAACTCTAATCTTATTCAAAGCCTATAAAAATGGATTGACTCTATCCAAAAATCTCTATACCTTATCTCTTGTACCTAATTCCTATATTTCTCTCTCATATCCCAAAAAAAGGGCACACACCACTCTCTCATGTTTGATCTCTCTCACATTGTGTAAGAACCTAAAGGTTTAGGTTGTGGAGTTCTTTTCTCCTATCTCTCAAATATGGATTTACTGCTAAAGGTTTTAGGGTTTAGCAAAAAAAAGAATCCATCTCTCTCAAACTAAGTTGTTAAGAGAATTCACTTAGGGTGGGTTTAGCAAAAAAATAATCCATCTCTCTCAAACTAGTTTGCTAAGAGAATTCACTTAGGGTTTGAGTTTGTGATCAAAGGGGTTCATGTTCTATTGGTGTGGCTTGGCCGAAATTTGCTTTCCCGATTGATCTCGTGCTATCGGATGGTGGTGACTCGGTGTGGCGTGTAATAAGCCCGGTTGAGGTAATTTTCGACACTTTTCCTTTTTGTTTATTGCAATCTTATCCTTTATTCTCAAGCATAGTGCATAGCTGTTTCAATGACATCAAGTTGTTAAGATCTTGGTTTTATTGTTATGTTGATTTTATTTTGAAATTTATTTTATTATAATAAAGACCATCTGTAAAAAATAGAAAAAAATAAAATATTGTATTCCTCGATAAAATATCACATAGGTCTTTCTTTCAATATATCTAAAAAAGTCAAAGCCCATACCCATGTAATAACTTTCTAGATATCTTTGCCAAATTTAATGAAGATCTTTTGGGGTCTTAAACACATGGGTGTGGGAGGGCCTTATAGGATTAATTACTCTAAATATAATGGTCAATGATAATTGTGACCTCTTTTATGTCAAAAGTAAATAGTCCCAAGTGTATATATTTCCTTTAGTAAATTACCATCAATAAAATTGTAATTAGTTACGAATGGACATAAGAGTGCACTAAGGGCCGTTTGAGTCCTTGGATTTTTTAATCCGGGAAACATCAATATTGGAATTGAGATTTACTAGAATTGACATTCCCTAGAATTTGATGTATACTGTTTGGATCGCATCCGGTAGAAATCAAGAAAATACAAATTTATTATTTGGATTATCTGGAATATCTTTTTTTTTGGACATGAAAATTATTTTTCTCTCTTTCTCTAAAATTTTTGAGATAGTTTCTCTCGAAAATTTTCTCTAAAATTTTAATGCACTCTATTTAAAAAACTTAAAATTTGAAATAGTCCATCTCTTTTAAAATTTTGAGATAGTTTTTCTCCCTAAAAATTTTATATACTTCCTCTCTCTAAAATTTGGTATAGTTTTCTCTCTCTAAAATTTTGATATACTTTCTCTCTCTAAAAGTTAAATTTTGATATAGTTTATCTCTACAAAATTTTTGAGATAGTTTCTCTCTCTAAATAATTTCAGGTATTTTCTCTCTCCAAAATATGATATAGTTTCTCTTTCTTAAAATTTTAAGGTACTTTCTCTACCTAAAATGTAAAATTTGAGATAGTTTTTTTTTAAAAAATTTAAGATAGTTTCTCTCTCTAAAAATTTTTAGCCACTTTAAAATTTGATATGGTTATTCTCTATAAAATTTTAATATGCTTTCTCTATCTAAAATTTAAATTTTAAGATAGTTTATCTCTCTAAATTTTTCAGGTAGTTTCTCTTTCTAAAATTTTAATATTCTTTCTCTCTAAAACTTAAGATTTGATATAGTTTCTCTATCTAATTTTCAAAGAGAGTTTCTCTGTCTAAAATTTTCAAGTAGTTTCTTTCTCTAAAATTTAATATACTCTTTCTAAAATTTAAAATTTGAGATAGTTTCTCTATCTAAATTTTTTATAATAGTTTATCTCTAAAAAAATTTAGGCACTTTCTCTACCTAAAATTTGATAGGGTTTACCTCTGTAAAGTTTTAAGATATTATCTCTTTAAAGCTTAAAATTTTAGATAGTTTTTCTCTCTAAAAATTTTCAAGTAGTGTATCCATCTAAAATTTGAGATAATTTCTAATCTCTAAAATTCCAATATGTTGTCTCTCTCAAATTTAAAATTTAAGATAAATTTTCTCTCTAAATATTTTGAGATACTTCTCTCTAAAAAATTTTAAGTAGTTCCTCTCTCTAAAATTTAATGTAGTTGCTCTCCGAAAATTGTAAGATGCTTTCTCTCCAACTTTTCCAAGAAAAGTGACTCATTGAAATTTGAATCCAACGAACCAAACGGGCCCTAAGAGTCTTAGATACAGCCAATAAAAACTCCATTAAAAAGTGCGAAAGCAGTGGCATGTGCAAATTTGTAAATAGACAGAAATAATTTCCAAACTTTTTAAACCCAAGGTTTCAAAAATATCTTCTAACCCCCTGATCACTTTAAACTTATTTTTTAACTTAAACAAATATGAAAAAGACATGTTTTTTTAAAAACTAATCATTTCTCTCTATTCACTTAGATACCCCAAATTTCTCTCTTTCTCTCTCTTCTTGTGTCTTTCACTCTCTCTCCTCACGTATTTATCCAAACACCTCTTTCTCTCCTCTCGGTAACCTCTCACCTTCATGAAGCCTTTCTCTCTCTGTAGAAGTTTGGGATGATGACTTTTAGAAAATGCATGTCTTTTTAGATTTGTTTTGCCTAAAAAAACAGGTTTAAATTAGTTCAGGGGGTTAGAAGAAATAAAATCTACAATTTTTATACCCCAAAATATCTTTTAAAACCTTGGGTCTATTGTGAAATGAAGCTTAAAAATATGGGGTTGGAGATATTTTCCCAAAAAACAATCGTTTTAGCCAGTGTTTAAAAAAAAGCCGAGTCGAATCGGACTCGCCCGGTTCGACTCGGGAATCGTCATGGACGGATCGAATCGGCGAAAAAAACGGGAATCGTCCTGTTCTAGAGAGAACCGGACGATTCTGCAAAGTGACTCGCCGATTCACTGTACGGAATCGGCGAGTCCCGTACGGTTTTGTTTTTTTTTTTTTTTTTTTTTTTTTTTTTTTTTTTTTTTTTTTTTTTTTTTTTTTTTTGTAATCCATGATAGATTTTTTTTGTAATACTTGATTGATTTTTTTGGAATCCATGATCAAATTTTTTTTTTTTTTTTTTTGTAATCCATGATCAAATTTTTTGTTTTTTTTTGTAACCCATAATAGAATTTTTTGTAATCCATGATCGAATTTTTTGTAATCCATGATCGAAATGTTTGTTTTTTTTTCTTGTAATCCATGATCGAATTTTTTGTTTTTTTTTTTCTTTTTTGTAACCCATGAGAGAATTTTTTGTAATCTATGATCGAATGTTTTATAATCCATGATCAAAATTTTTTTTTTTTTTTGTAATCCATGATCGAAATATTTTTTTTTTCTTTTGTAATCCATGATCGAATTTTTTGTTTTTTGTTTTTTTTGTAACCCATGATAGAGTTTTTTGTAATCCATGACTGAATTTTTTGTAATCCATGATCGAATTGTTTTTTTCTTTTTTTGTAATCCACGATTGAATTTTTTGTTTGTTTTCTTTTGTAATCCATGATCGAATTTTATGTAATCCATGATCGAATTTTATGTAATCCATGATCGAATTTTTTGTAATCCATGATTGAATTTTTTGAAAATTTGTAATTTTTTTTTTTAATTCAAGATTGAATTTTTTTTTGTAATCCATGATAGAATTTTTTGAAAATTTGTGATTTTTTTTTTTAATCCATGATCAATTTTTTTTTTGTAATCCATGATAGAATTTTTTGAAAATTTGTGATTTTTTTTTTTTAATCCATGATCGATTTTTTTTAAAATTTGTTAATTTTTTTTTTAATCCATATTATTCAAAGAGAAAATGAGAGAGATGATGATTCTGTGGCCACCCTATCGCAGCCATATTATTCACATATCGAGTCCCAACAGCAACAGTGTAGGGATGAGCACGACAGTATAGGTGAGCATGAAGGATGGACAATCTTCAGGGATTTTAGATTGGGAACACAACAAAACACTAACACTCAGGGATTGGGGAATTGTCAGACGCCTGCTAAAATCGATGATTTGTTTTTAGATCGAATCAATGAATTGTTAAACAAATTCAATTAATGGCACCAGCGTGACCAAGAAGAACAATAACGTCGTCTATCATTTTATTTTTAGATCATATGTTACTAATTTTATGCTTTATTGTAGTCCATGTATATTGATATACTTATTCCATGATAATTCTATGTTTATCCTTTTGTGTGATGTAAATTAAATGCTGAATGGCGGTTCATGCAGGGAAAGAACATATCAATATTCGCATATTCATTCAAAAACATGAAAATTCTTAATGGAGTACCCTCATTTCTTATTGAATTCCTAAAAAACAATATTTATAATGAATTTTAATAATTTTTTCGGATTTTTTTAAGCTTTATTCTAACAGATTCACCCGATTCCCGATCCGGATCGCCGATTCACCGATCCGAATCGGTTTTTTGAGAGCCCGATCCGGGTCACCGAACCGTTTTTTAAACCATTGCTTTTAGCCATAAAATTCTTAGAAACAAAAATATCATATACAATCAAAATGGACAAGGTAAGAAACAAGTAAAAAATAAAGCCCAAAAATAGAAAGAGAGGTGGGGAAAAAATAAAGCTTGCTCATCCAAGAGAACCGACAAAACTGATGATCAAACTCGTAAACCAGTCAACAACTGGTTTTGATCGGTCCTCAGCAAGTACCAATTTATTGCCTATATTGGAGTGGGGGTTTGGTCACCAGTTCTACCGATCTAACCACGGGTCTGGCCCGGTCTGGATAACTTTAGATAAAAATATTTTAGTTTGTATTGTTTTATATCACTACTTAAATTTTGGGACGTACCCATATTGTAGGAAAAAGTTTCTATTTGGCGCGCCGTGTATAAAAGATAAGGAATTTTGGACTAAGTTTTATATAAGGGGACAATCTTATTCGTAGAAGCGAGATTGTGATATTATATTTGATACATCTTTCAAGATAGCATCAATGAAATCTACATCATACAAATAAAATAGACAATATGGATTATTTTACTATAAGTAAGGTTGTATCCCTATATAAACTTTTTCCTTAACCGAACTAGTTCTATCTTAATTTGATGGCTAAGAGAACACATAAACTCCTCAATTTTTTTTTTTCTTTTAGAAATCAGGTCAAGGTGAAAAATTTAAGGGCATATGTAACTAATTGCGGCATATATGTAAAATTATTAAAAAATAAAAATTAAAAAGATTAAAACACCCCTAAAGGTTTTATAGGTACTTTGGTCTTTTAATTTTATCAAAATACTTTTTATATATTTTTAAAATTGTGTGATGTGATAGGGATATGTGTCAAAATTTTGTGCTCGATCTGACGTATAAAAAAAACAAAGAAAAATGAAACACTATACACGTTCTCAACCATCTGATCTTGATCAAACGGCTGAGAAACAACTATCATAGATGTTTTATATGTGGTGTGCCATATAGAAAGTTTACTCATCATTGTATAAAATCACACCTAATAAAACATAAAAATTTACTATAGAACAAAATGACCAAATTAATCTTGCAAGTTGTAAAGGTATTTTGGTTATTTTTTATTTCAAATATTTTAAATTTTTATTAGACGTCGCCTTATGAGAAGTGGGCTCACCCAAAATTTTATGTCTAAATAATTTGTACTAAAAAATAAAATAAATATGAGCGCAGTTAAATCATGATCAAACCCTTAGAGGAGTTGTGACATTATGACTACAGTTGTCTTCATCCATTTAGATCGATCATCGGTAACTATTATATATGTTTTATACATGGGTGGGGCCACACACAAAGGTTTATCCTTCTTTTTCATTTTCCCTAATAATGTGGCTTTTTGAGGTAGAATAATAGGATAGGCACTCAATTAGGAGATTTGCTTTTGATGATTTGATAAAGGAAAAAGTTTATATAAGGTGGTAACCTTAAAATGTAGAATTACAGATGCACTTCAAAAATCCATTGGAAAATGTTGTTTTAATTTTAAAAAAACTTTAAGTGATCATCTCGACATCGAGATATATGAATATGGGAAAAAAAAAGATTTTGAGTCTTAGAAATAGTGCATCTTGCAATACATTATCTAGACCGTCCATTTTCAAGATTTTATATGTTTATATATCTACTTGGTTTTAACCATTTTTTAGTTTAAAATTTTATAATTAGATATGAAAATAGATTTTGAGATAATCCTAAGAACTTATTTCACCAAAATTACATGTTATGATAAAATTTAGAGGTATGTCTTACTTGGATTGTTTAAAGTTCAACCTTATAGAAACCACACCCTTTGATAAATGTATTAGTTCCACACTTCCACTACATTATAAGGGGAATTTATTATTTAAGAATAAGTGTTTGGCTCATTATGCTTACACATGTCATTTTATATGCCCTGATATTTGTACCAATTAATGTAATTACACAATGTTCATCGCCTACCCCAATTAATAGGAAAAAGGTTTTGATGAAAAAATGTTGGTCGTATTAAATTTTTTTTTAAACAATTTTTTAGGCACAATTTATATTGCTCAATTATATTGCATTGTATAAATTATAGGCTCAACGGATTTTAATGTACAAGGGCTCATATTAAATTTTGGTGTGGTATTTAACTTAGAAAAGAGTTTATATAAGGTTGAGGCCCTAAACAATCAAATTAAAGTGCACCTCAACAATTCACTAGAGGATGAGTTTTCAATTTTTACCATCAAATTGATCACCTAGACTTCAAGATGTGTAGAGGTGAAAAACATGAAATTTAAGGATGAGAAATATTGTATTTTATAATGCATTATCTGAGCCATTGATTTTTAATATTTAAGTTTGAGAAATAGTATAGTTTATAATGCATTATCTGAGCCATCGATTTTTAATATTTTCTAAATATTTATAGATTTGCCTTGATCTAATCTTTTTAAAATTTAAATTCTATAATTAAAAATAAAATAAGTTTTCAAGCCATTTAAAAGATTTTAGGGAAATTATCGCCAATATACCCATATTTTCAAGAAATTGGAAAAAAAATCCCAACTTCCCAAAACCTCACCCACAACCTTTTGCCCCATTTTCACAAAAGTTTGGACGAAAATGCCCTTAACGGTAGTCGTTGTCTCATAAAAACAATTACGGTATTTTTAATATCGTAATCTAGATTGGTCAATTGATATAATTAAGGGAAAAAAAAAAAACCATTACGGTACTTTTTGTACCATAATGGTTTTAAATAACATTACAGTACTAAGAGTACCATAATGCTCCAAGATAAAATAAAAAAAAACCATTACGGTACTTTTAGTACCGTAATGGTTTTAAATAACATTACAGTACTAAGAGCACTGTAATGCTCTAAGATTAGTAAAAAAATATAATTAAGAAAAAAACCATTACGGTACTTTTAGTATCGTAATGGTTTTAAATAACATTATGGTACTAAGAGTATTGTAATGCTTCAAGATAATAATAAAAAAAACCATCACGGTACTTTTAGTAATAACATTACGGTACTAAGAGTACCGTAATAGCCCAAGATTAGGATGAATCGATAATTAATAAAAAAAATCTCTTAACACGGTAATAGTTTAAAAACCGTTACGGTACTAAGAGTACCATAATGAACATTACGGTACTAAGACATAACGGTCATAAAATTATCGTAATTATTTTTATGGTACAATGTAAATGACATTTTCATCCGAAATTTCACATAAAATAAGGTAAAATGGTGTGGGTGAGATTACGAGAAGTTAAATTTTTTTTTCAATGGGGTATATTAGCGATAATTTACCAATATTTTAACCATCAAATATCACCTTTCAGCACTTTTTATAGAAGTACATCAATTGTTTGGGGCAGGGCAGCCTTGTACAAACCACGCTCATTTTTTTATTTTTTATCCATTGGTTGCGTCCAGATTCCCAACCGCCTCTCAATGTCGCGTCCGATTCGTGTCGACGTGCCCTTATTCAACAACAGGTGTGTCCAGTTCCCTCATAAATAAACTCGCAAACAAAGAAACGGATGTATTATTAATTTATTATTAATATTTGTCCCACAATTCCCAAAAGAAATTTTCCGAAATCCTCTGCATAGAGCAAAGAGTCCGTAATGGAGTGTTGGAGCTGTAATCGTATGAGTTTCTTGTTCGTTCTCTCCATCATTTTACAGTCTTCTTCTATAATGGCGGATGACTCAAGGCGAGAACTTGTGATAGGTGAGGATTGTTGTCTCTGTATCTGTTTTCGACTTTGAATGCCTGAATTTCTCTGTTATGAACCTTGATTCTATTCGGATTTAAATGACCATGACTGTTAGGTTTCTTTGGAAATACGAGTTCTGGTGAAAATTAGGGATTTTTTTCACTGATTTGCTTTCTCTTCTTCTTCTTCTTCTTGTAACGACGAGTTTCAATTATTTTGCCTTTCCAATGGCACTAGACTGAAAATGTGTTGCTTTGAAAAGAATTGAAATTGTAAGCAAATTTCTGAGCATTTTAGTTTTTAGTGATGAGATTCCATAGCATTTCCCCTGCCTCTTGGTGATGGAATTTTTCTCTCTTTGGATGTTCCATTCTAATTTTTCTCTTGGTGGTAAATTGGTAGAGCCTAAGATTCATACGACATATCCAATTTAAAGAAAATTGAAATAAAATACTGAAATGTAGAATCATGAAGTACAACACTGAAGCATGGAATCATATCATGGGTGTATCTTTCCAAGGTTCTCATCACCTTTGGTGTTGAGTGATAATTTGATGTTTTCTCGATCCCGGGGAAGAAGTTTAACTTAGTATAAGACTTAGCAATGGAAAGACAAATTTATTGCTCATCTTATATATAATTCTATTAATTGATTTTGAAGTCGAGAGATTCCTCATTTTCAACTTCAAGTTACTGTACCTGTTTTTGCCTGTAGCTACTGACTTCCTACTGCTTCTTAATAAGCTTCTTCGGTTTTTTTTTTTTGGGTTAGGGCTAGAAACTGGTAATTATATCTCAATCATAAAGTGCCTTTTTTTTCCAATTTGGTAACTTTTTTAGGTGCTTATTATATTTTTTGATGTTTTAAACTGAACAATTTAACTTTCAGTGTGTTCCCTGGATGGCATCTTCTTAGCCTAAGTGTTTTCACCTGGGAACTTCTGATGATCGGTCAAGTGCTTGAATGTGTGTGCTAAGTGCATTCCTTTTGGACCTTCTTGAGGTGTCAATCTTTATTTACGAAACACCTCATTTGGTGCTCGTTTATGCAATTGGTTTGCCATTTATGTGTGTCTAATTATTTACTGCTTAGTTGTTTCCCATAGCATATTGTGTTGTATCTCATATCTCTCCTCCCTTCCAACCAATGTAAAATGGAAATCCAAAAGAAGAAAAGAAAAAAGAAATTCAATTTTCCACTTACCTGAGAACAGTGATCCAAAAGAGTAGTCCAGTCTATTGTGTTATTGAAGGGGTTGTGTTTTTTTCGCAGATGTTGCCAATCCTATTACACTGTATATATCTTCTGGCCTGTCAGGAAGCTTTCCAGGTTCTAAGATTGGTGCCCCAGTGAAAGCTGTAAGAATCCGCATCATTGGCCTTTCTAGGATTCACAATTTACTGAGATATGCCAATTCTATGAAGGTGAAGGTGAATATTACTGAACCAACCAAGAGTCTTCACTCCCACAAGGTTGAAGTATGTTTCCATAGGTGAGCTCTTACTTTTATTGCTTAGCATGCTTCGTGTGTGCCATTTTTGGTGAAAGAATTCACATTATTGGTCTTTGACAATGTCTTTGTTTAAAGATCATATGTTAATATTTTACAATGTTTTGTAACTTTTAGTTAGTTAGTGGCATTTTACTGCAGGAATGCTTCCATTGAAGTTGGGATGTGCCCTTCGAGTAAGTGGGAGATGCTTGCAAAGGGATCATTGGTATGGACTATATCACCTTATGATAGCAGGCTTCTCGATATACGAATGCCTGATCCATTCTTAAAGGTTATTGAGGTATCCATTGAAGAAGGTAAGCATTTATTTGTTTTAAATTCTGTTAGCTGATTGAAAATGCTCAGTTGGTTAGTGACTATTTCTGACCTGACCTATATATTTGCAGAATTCAAGTTATATCGCTTATTCTTTCTCACCATGGGACTATTAATGATGGCATTAGCACCTGCTATCAGCGAGTGTGTGACTTTCTACTATGGCACTGCAATGGCTATTGGTATAATGCTTGTCATATTGATAGTCCTCTTTCAGGTGCGTGGATTATCTTTGTTCATTCAATCTATTAGAACTAATTGGCTTTAAACTAGATAAGCATTGTCGTTCTAGTGATTGGTGCCCTGGGCATATTATTAGCTCAATTGTTCCATCCTGAATATTACACATTTAGTCATGATTGACAATTCAAATTTTTTTATTAGTAGACTATCTATGTAAAGAGTGATGTTTGGTTTTAGGATCTGTGTGTGAACTAGCTGACATGTTCAGTTATTTTTTATGAGGGCACCCAAAAAATACTGCATTCCCTCTAATTTTGGAGTCGATTTGTGCTGAGATGCTCTCACGCACCTTTCCCGTCAGGAAATTTGGGGGCCAGGCGTCTTGTGTAAAATGCCATTGACATCAGGTTCTAGTGTCATCCTCCAGTTTTTTGGGGGGATTTTGAACATCTCTTCTTTCAATTTTAGTGACAAGTAAATTTAATTTTTCTCTTAGTTTTGGAAGTTCCCTTAGCCAATTGAGATGATGTTTAGTTTTAAGTTTTTAGTTTTCACCTTAGGATATGACTGCTGCTGACCTGTTCTATATTATGCATGTCACTTCCCATTCTCAAATTAACTTGTTAATCTGAGAGCTTCTATAATATGTTGCAAGTTGTGAAGAAGTTGTTGTAAAAGGACGGCCTCCAGTTGCTCTCTTGAACTTTAACAATTTGATATGAGGCTTTGAGCTTCTTGGGTAGAATTAGACAATTGAGAATATTGGAACTTGGGATACATGAGAACCACCTATCTCATAGTTGACTGATTTACAATTTGCAACAAACTGCACATTTGTGTTCATTAAAGTTCATTGGTCAGGTGTTATGTGCAGATCACTTTCACGTCTCATCATAAGAAGAGCGCTTGACCCACGTCTTTTATGACACTTCTGCTCTTAAGATATGACATTTCCTTCCCAAGAGACAATAATATGTGGAATTATTTAACAAATGATTTTCGCAATTCAATAGGTAATTGATCATGTCTAAAATTTATTTGTTTATGCTCTTATGTTTGGATATTTGACACTTGAGGGTGATCTTAGGACTATCATATTAATTTTATTCTTGCTGTAACCACTCTGATGTGGCGATTGTCTCCATTTCATCTTATGTTGTATGGATGACATTAAATAGCCATCTTTGGCGTAAATGCTTTTTCATGGTGTTGCAATGGGAGTGCATGCTTTTAATGGTGTTGCAATGGGAGTGCATACTTTTTAATGGTGTTGCAATGGGAGTGCATGCTTTTAATGGTGTTGCAATGGGAGTGCATACTTTTTAATGGTGTTGCAATGGGAGTGCATGTATTATGGCTATTTTTGTGATGCATTTTTTTTATTATCTGGTGAGCTTGGTGTCACCAGGCCTAGTTTTTCATTTGGCTCAGGTGTGTGGTGCCAAGCTTAAGTCGAACCTCGACTAAGGGAAGGCCATCCTTCCACAAGCACACTCAAGAGGGTCGATGCAAACAAGCAAGTGCCTCTAAGGGGTCTGGGCAAGGGTTCATATAGTGGCAAACATGCATCCTTACACTCTCCCTTATTTATATGGCCATTAAGTCCTACACCACCATTACTGCCCATCACCTAGGTGGCAGTTACAATAACTCACACCTCACTATCAATGGCTGGCCACATGACTCATTAAGGGGGTTAAGGGTCTAGTCAACCCACTCTAGGGGTCATTACTATTTATGAATGCCAATTCAGACATGCATAGTCATTATACTGCTCTTAATGCCTCTACCCATTTCATGTGCACTAACTCTTTCTCACATGACCTACGACCATTATACAAGCTCATATCTAGGGTGGTTACACATTTTGAATTCGAATCCCTCACTTGACTATTGGTGTCGGTACACCTGCTGAACCAAGTGTATGACTATAGTCAATTACCTCTTACACATGGACCATGCCCATGTCCCATTTTGTGATATTGCCTATGATTTCAACCAACCAAGCCTCAGCCAGTTAGACTTGATGGTCAACCAAGTCCCACCATCTTAGTCATATATCCATTCCACTTTCCTAGGGTCTCGCACCAAGGGTTTTTGTCTCTTGACCACATGGGCGTGTGCATCCATGCACCTAGCCGGACCAATTTTGCATCTTGCCCAAGGTTGGTCAAGGTTGAAGGTACTTCATAAGAGGTTCATCAGTCTAAAGAATTGGGTCACCAAGAGAGATAATAAACTACCCAAAGTAGGCCACAGATGTATAGGACTTGTGGGTCCTTTGTAAGATGTTTTGTCGAGTGGACCTTTATGTGTGATTTATGCTAAGGAAAGGGGTTGACAGGCCTCCCACATCTTAACTCTGATATCCTCGTTGAATGATTGCCTTGTTGCGCTGCTCCACGGAGGATGAGACATCCTCTACCAATGAGGGTGCGGTAGGAGGTGACATCCACCGAGTTCAAGCAGCATAATGAGGAGGAAATTTGGAAACCAAATGAGAACCATTGGTACTAGTTGATCTGTGATAAGGTTCGGGTTAGGCCTTTCTGTCTAACCTATCACTTGGATATTCATGTCGCTTATTTTCCTATGCTTTGAAAGGGGTCAAGATAAGATGGCTCCCTGCACATGACCATGTGCATAGTAAACATGTTTCCATTGATGCTTCCAATTTTGGTGGAGTTTTTGATACATTGTTGTTTTGATGACCACTCTCTCTCATCCATTTCATTGGGAAGCGACGGCCCCAATGGACGTAGGCTTTCCATAATTTTTCAGATTATAGCATTCTTCCCCTATTTTCATTCACACTGGCTTGTTTCCTAAAGTCCCTGCCATATCTGATTGATTTTTTTTCTTGGAGCCCTTGCTCATTCTCTTGAAAGATATGGCTTCAGTTTAAATATGCTATTTTTTCAAAATTCTTGCACTTGATAAGTTGGTAACCTTGTAAGATTACATTGTGGACATGCCCCAAGTCACTTTCCTTCATGTTTTTCTGAATTTTGTCTGCTGTAAAGGTATCATTCTTTCGAATACGTTTTTACTCCATAGTTGTCTCAAAGACTTACATTTCCCATAACAGGGGATGAAGCTGCTACCAACAGGCCGGAAGAGATCGCTTGCAATTTTTCTCTACGGGTCTATTGTAAGTCATTTGCTTTGTTGCTTCAAAGGTACAATTACATTTTGGTTGATTGTATTAAATAAACATCTACTCATCCATCTAAAGCTGACATTATCTTGTTTATGAGGCAGGTGGGCGTGGGTTCTGTTATTCTTCGCCACGTATCTGTACTGCTGCGTTCAATGCTTGAGGAGATGGGAATCAGCAATGACATGTACAATCCTGTATGTAAGCGTATTGTTCATATAAATTGATTCCATGGATAGATTGTTGTATGAATAATGTTTCTTACTTAATTGACAATGAACTCTTCTTACCTTAATGCACAATGAACACCATCTTTATTTTATTAGGTATTCTCTGGCCTTGAAAATTTACACTGGATCTGGTGATGCTTGGTATAATTTAATGTTTTTGGGTTGTTTCATTTTGCAGGTGGCTATATTTGTGATGATTTCTTTAGGCCTGGCTGGGGCCTGGTTGGGATTTTGGGGTGTTCGCAAACTTGTCCTCTCTGAAGATGGCTCTGTTGATGCTAGTACTGCAACTTTCATTAAATGGTCAATTCGGATTGTTTCTGCAGTTATGATACTTCAGGTATGCATTTGGATATTTCCATTAGTATACGCAAGCATTAGATCTTTATATCACTTTCATTTCTTGTCCCAATTGTCCTAGTCTTTTATGATGGGGCCTACAATGCAAAGCCCAAAAGATGTGAACATTTTAGTACAAATCGAGGGATCCTTTGACGTATACCAACATGTGAAACATTTTTTTGGACTCTACTTTGTACATGCAGCTCTCCATGGTCGCGGGGTGGTCCCATGCGTCCCCCTTATCTGATCAGAGATCTTAAATTTATGCTGAATCCCTTCTCCTTGGGATGCAGATATCTTCTGGATTTGAGATTTGCTAGTTTACATTGTTCCTTTCATGATTTAACTTCTAAAAGTAACTTGGATTTTCTCATACTTTCTGCTATGCTTGTGGATATGTTTGCATGTCCATGTGATAGTTATACCCATGTCTGCATGTCTCTGTCTTTCGGTTCTCTTCTTTCTTTATATATTGTTATGACATAATGCAATAATCCCTTTCAAGAGAAATACTGACTTCACAAGCCCTTTGCTGTATCTAGAGTTCCCTTGACGCACTGTTGGCAACTGGAATATTGATTTTTGAAGTTATTATCTCATTAACTGCAAGGAACTTTTTCATGCCACGATTCATTCTTGATTTATTCAGGTATGTTTCCGTTGATTTTTTTTTTCAGCTCAATTATAGGGACATTTTGATCACAAGAAACAAGGGCTTGTACCGAATGTAACAGGTCTAATTTATCAAATGATGTTTTGGTTTTCATCTAGCTATTGGATTTATAATGCAGAAATTTCAAGAGTAAATTGTAGAAATTAGTGCCACTTTATAACTTTTGTCTGAAAATCTCTGAGTTTTGCTTGTACGGTAAATGAAACACTGCCTATTTGTGGAAACGTATTCAACTTGTCACTGTTCTTGGCTTTTATTGGAGAGATGTGCAACTTGTCACTATCATTCATGGCTGAAATGTGCTATAAACATCAAGTTGTACAGAGGGTAAAAACAGACTGAGATGTATACATAGATGGGGAAAGGAGAGGAAAAATTAAAACCACAAAATGGGGAAAGGAGAGGAAAATTTAAAACCACAAAATTTGTGGGATTGATGTCATGGATAAGACCAAATGCTCCATCTCTCCCAAGTACTATGTTATGTGTTTCACAATTTGCGTTCTTTGTTTTCTCATGATTTTCCTTTTGTTGTTTAACTTGCGACTTTAATGAGCCACTATGACAGAGTATGTCAACCAAATCATGACCATATACCCAGTACCTTTCCTGTGAGAGTGACGAAGAACCTTTGAAAATGACAAAAAAAAAAAGATGCTTCTAAAATGAATAGCTTCATATCAACTTCCTCACAACCACCTTTCTTTATTGAATCAGGATCAACAACTAATTGTGCACATTTGTTATCTTAGGTATTCCTACATTAATCTCATTGTAGTCCAAGGTCATTACTCATATGGCCTGCTGTTTCCTTGTACTAATAAGCATTCAACTCATGTACGTTTTTATGCAATGCTATTATTATTATTTTTTAATACAAGATATTCTTTGCATGGCGGTGAAGCAACTTTTTTTTTTCTGTATGTATTTTATTTCTGTAAGATGTTAATGTACATAATTTCTGTAACAACTGCATCTGACCTGTTCACAAAATTATGAAGCTCTACACTGAGGCTGAACTTGTGGTAAAAGGCGCCAATCTATGAGCAGCACCCTTTCTAGCTAGAGCATCAGCAGAGGGTTTGACTCCCATCAAGTATCCACAAATGCGGCTTCATGACATAGACATCCTGGTGATATTGCAAAAATTTCTTTAAAAATGAATCCTGATCTCAAAGGTTAGTTGGTATTCTTGAATTACCTTCAACTACTGTTGAGGGCCTCAACTACTGTTGAGGGCCTCTCTTTGGGGGAGTCCCGAAGGGCCTGGGTTGCCCTGTAGTTCAGCTTTACAATTCCATGTTTGTGGGGCAACCACTTTGATGATTGGGTGTCTTTATGTAACGTGCTTCAGGTAGTAGCTTGCCAGTGGTTGTCCAAATCCACTGGGTGTCTTTATGTAACGTGCTTCAGGCGGGAGATTGCCAGTGGTTGTCCAAATCCACCTTTGAGTGACATCTGAATTCCTTTTGGTGTTGCACAAACCACTATGTGCAATTTGATGCTATCTCTAATGCCTGCCTATTCCTTAGGGGATCCTGAAAATTCTGATTGGTTTTGTCATTCTAAAGAGACCATACCATTGCTGCCACCCCTACCCTCCATGCAATTAGGCGTTCTTGTGGTATTTTGTTAGAAAACCATTGCTGAAATAGGCCTTCTACTGAGGGCGGGCTCACCCATGAGAAACTGAAGTGGTTTAAGAAAGTCCCAGGCTTCTTGTGCTACTTCACAGTGTATTGACAGTTGATTAACACACTCCTCATCAGGCCTGCACATTTCACTCCAATTGGGAATTTCGAGGCCCCCATGTTGTAGTCTTGTAGATCATGTACAGTGAGAATCTTATCTAAAATATCGACAATCAGACAACTGCTTCAGCTCGAGGTGGTGCTAATAGCTTTCGTGCCCTACTTGATATTATTGCTGTTCGGTTGTTATCAATTAAACCTGGATACATGAGGGACATGGAGAGGACGATCCTATTCTCTGGCCTCCTACTTTGTCCTCCTTATTGTGTGGTACAAAAGTGATGCAGGGAAGATGGGAAATAAATAATTAAAAATAGAAATAATAATAAAGGGATGAGAGAATATACCCTCTTTCAGGGTCTACAAGGGAGTCTATCCCAAGTACCTCTTCACAAGATCCAACATAGCCAATAGCCAATGGTCTACAAGGGAGTCTATCCCAAGATTTATAGAAAAAAAAAAAAACTCTTCACAAGATCAAAACAACTTCTTGCTTCTTAATTAACCAAGTTCCAAAAAGGGACGTTCTTCCCTTTAAATACAACTAAAATAAATAAAAAATAAAATTTAAAAACCACAAAAACTCTCTCTCTCTCCCATTTTTTCTCTCCCTAACCCTCTCTCATTCCAATGTAAATCTCCTTCTCTCTCAATCTCGCGTAACCCCCCTAAAATGTCTCTCTACATCAACAAAATCCCATAAATATAGGCGATTCCATGTAGCTCACATACACCTCTTCCATTCCTTCTCCTAACAATTCCCAAAGCTAATCCGTAAAGGAAATTCTAACCAACTAGGATATCCACGTTAATCCTAAAATGAGAGACCTCCCATCCTACTCAACACATTAGATTAAAATGCCCTTTTAGTCGCCTCATGCTTCAAGCACAAAATTCAGCCAACAAAAATAAAAATATTACGTCTATGCCCTAAAAAAATAAAATAAAGTAAAATAAAATTCAAATAACCTATTTCCTAAATTCAATTTGCATCATCCTCCTCGGGTTGGGAGAAGCTCGAACTCAAGCTTGAAATCAAACTTGATTGACCAATTCATCCCCATGCAAGAGTATTTATGGGTGTTGATCTTCATCTTGAATTTCATAAACTTTTTTAGCCAAGTGTACCTCCGTCTTTCTTTTTGGGCATTTATATGCAGGGTGCCTACTTTCATTACACCGAAAAAAAGTATCCTTGGAGGAATCCTTCTTTTCTTTATTAAATTTTGGATGGTGCAAAGCCTCCTTAGTAAAAAAGTACTTATTAATACTTCATTAGAATTTCTTTTCTACTCGTAAAGCAATTTGAAAAGCTTCGCTTAAGTTACATGGCTGATGTAGAAAGACCTCAACTCTAATGGTTGGTTGGGGCCTATTAACGTATTGAGCAATCAATTGCCCTTTAGTCTCTTGGAGGTTGTTTCGAGCCACAAGTCTATAAAATTCCCCAGTATAATCATCTACTTTCTTTTCATTTTGTTGAAGATCTTGGAAGAAAATTTGCTCATGATCCACTGGAAGAAAATTTTATTAAGAAAACTTTATTTCAATTTCTTTTTCATCTTTTGATAGTCATAATTTTTTGCCTTCCCACTGCGAAGTCAAGATTATTGAACGTGTTCCCATCAGCCGGCAACATACTAAATGAGCTTGCTTATAACAAGTTTAACCTTATGCTCCTCTAGCAATTCACTCTATTAAAAAAAAAAAAAAAAATCTACTGCACTCAACCAATTAATAAAATGTGGAGAGTGTTGGATTTGGTGCTATCCAAAATCACCAATATTAGATAATCCCATATTTTGTGGGATTGAGATATTCCCATAAGGATTGAGATTGATATTGATAAGTTTCCTAAAGAAAATAGAAATTCAAAAAGATTAGGACTTTTGGATTTATCTCTTGGATTTTGAGATATACGTAGCATCAATAGGAAGTTTCCTATTTACTATGGACTCATAATCTTATATATATGGGATGAACGTGCAGAGAAATCGCCCTATTTGGGACACCATATGGGAATGGTGGTTCCTCTATAGAGAGAGGGGGGGGCACGACCTCCTGTGCATAAGATGCAAGGTTTCCTCTTTGACAGAAGTGAACTTCTTTTGGACAAAAACATTGTGATGGTGCTTCTTTTAGACTCCCAAAGATTGAGAGGCTTGTTTCTTGTAGAGAAGCAGTTCCCATTGAGATTTTGGGTGGTTTCCCTTTTAGTTAGAGAGAGTCGGTCAGTTTCTCGTTGCTCTCGCGTCTCTATATGGTGTTGTCAGTAATGGTTGTCAGATTAAAAGGGTTTGCTCGACTGTATTTTTGTCGAGATTTGTTCCAAAATCTTTGATATAACTTTCATTGCTATAGTGGATTTCTGTTTGCCATGCCTGTGGATGTAGCCCTTTTGGGGTGAACCACGTAAATCTTTGTATTATTGTTGTATGTGTTTCATGCTTTATTTCTCATACTTTATTTGCCAAATATTAACCCATCGGGTTTAGAGCTTCCACGCACAATAAAGAGCTTACCATGAAATAGGGAGATCCGCTTTAATACCGAGATGTCATGGGCTCTCTACAGGATGTGGTTCTTGCTGGTAGATTTGTTTGTTACGTTCGGGATCGACACCCCGAGTCGTTCTTGGGACTTTATTCATCTCTATGGTGAAATGTGGAGTCGGATCTTCATGGTTGCGAGCACCCTTTCTTGAAGATTGGTGTCCTACCGTTGCAACTTCTTATTCATTATGCCAATATCTACTTGGTTATCCTCTATTAATTTATTTACACATTCTATAATATGTGGCATTAAATCATTGATCACAACAGTAGGTTTTGGTGGCATTGTGATGCTTGTATCTTCTTCGCTCTGATACCAACTGATGCAGGGAAAGATGGAAAAGAATTAAATAAAATAAAACGTAAAAATAAATAGATAAGAAAATGTACTCTCGCTCGCTTAGGGTCCACAAGCAAGTCCACCCCAAAGATCCCTTCATAAGATCAAAACAACTTATGTCTTCTCAATTAACCAAGTTCCAAAGAGGGACGTCATTCCTCTTCAAATACAACTAAAAGAAATCATCATCATAATAGCCTTTTCCCAATTATTTGGGGTCTACTAAAATAAAAAAAAACACCACAAAAAGCTCTCTCTCCCCCATATTTTCTCTCCGTAACCCTCTCTCATGTAAATCTCCCTCTCTCTCATTCTCATGTAACCTCCTCCAAAATCTCTCTATATCAACTAAATCCTATGAATATAGGAGATTCCATGTAGCTCACGTCCACCACTTCCATTTCCTCTCCTAACCACTCCAAAAGCTAATCCATAAAAGAAAGTCTTAACAAACTAGGAGATCCACATTAATCCTAAAACAAGAGACC
The DNA here is from genome assembly GCF_054954075.1 of Amborella trichopoda. Lineage (NCBI taxonomy): Eukaryota > Viridiplantae > Streptophyta > Magnoliopsida > Amborellales > Amborellaceae > Amborella > Amborella trichopoda. The sequence goes on from NC_142347.1 coordinate 40,482,639, forward strand.
ACCCATCCTACTCAACGCATCAGATTAAATCCCCTTTTAGTCCCCTCCTGCTTTAAGCTCAAAATTCGACCAACAAAAATAAAAATGTTATGCATATGCCCAAAACAAATTAAAAAAATAGTACAAAAATAAAAATGTTATGCATATGCCCAAAACAAATTAAAAAAATAATTTTAAATAAAGTTCATGTAACCTATTCCTAATTTCAAATTGCATCATAAAGGCTCTTGCAAACAACTCATTTGGCTATATCCTCATCAAGCTTGTTGCCTTTGAAGTTTCTCTTGAATGTGGTACACCATACCTATTGGTCTCCTGATGTTGGAATAATATCAGCAACAGCATTGTTCAGGATAGTAGCTAGAGCAGCTTGAATGTGGTACACCATACACATTGGTCTCCTGACGTTGGAATAATATCTGCAACGGCAGTGTTCAGGATAGTAGCTAGAGCAGCCAAGCTGGGAAAGCACTCAGTTAGGTTACTGTTACCATCCAGCTTATTTTCTTTCAAACTCCCAACATCTGAGTCCCTACAACTGGTTACTTAATCCAAACCAATCAGACTGGTTGCTCCATATTGGTGTTCTATAAGCTGGTGCTATAAAAATGATCTTCCATTTCTGCAGATCTCCATAAGCATTCGGCCAGTAATCTGGAATGAACTCTTCAAGCCTTCTATTGCCTAGGCCCCTTCCGTTTTGGCATACATACAGATTCCCATTTTACAAGGTGGTAGTTATAGTGTTTTAAGACTTTAGAGGACCCGTCCATAAGAAATTAAGGTGCTTTATTTTGTGTAGCATTGACATGGTAATTCTATACAGGATGTGTTGTATATTGGGAGGTGGGATAGGGTAGTTTTGATTAGAGCTATTCCTTTCTCTGGTGATAAGAAAACCAGTCTTCCAAGTTGCTAGCTTTTATTGAAACCTTTCAACCACAGGTACATATTGGCTGGCCTAAATACTTGTTCGTCAGGGAACCTCTTCCATCACCAAGGCACTATCACGGTAGTTTCATGCTTTCATCATCCACTCCAATACCCAATAACGTAGTCTTTTGTATATCAATCCAAGCCCTGAGGTGACTGAAACACTTTAGGAACAGCCACAATGAAGCCATTTGTTGAGTAATGGCTTCATACAAAATGGACTTACCATCTGCATATTGCAGATGGGATATTAATGGACACCCAGTGTAGCTTGAAACCTATTGTGAATGCCACCTTCATGTACTCTGCTAGAAATCACAAGGGATGCTGTTGATTGGTATTGAGAAAGACATTGTAGAGATATTCATGCTTGTGTCCAATATCACCGTTGTTTGTCAGAAGTCATGAGTTCCATAATTGGTGGGGAGCACCTTTGTATGGATCTTAAAAGTTTTGAAAGGTTTTATTAGAATTAAATGATCATCATCATCATCAACAGAGCATTTTCGAACTATTTGGGGTCTGCTACATGAATCCTGGTCCGTCATTCTGCTCTATCAAGGGCCATACCCTCATTAAGGCCATAAGTCCCATATTTTTTACTTACTACTTCCATTCATGTCCTTTTGGGCCTACTTTTTGCATTTTTGAGCTTTTCATTTGAACCAACTTGTACCTCCTGACATGAAACTTAGTATTTGATTAATTACAACTTGCAACGTAGTACTTTGACTATATAGTTTTCAATTTCGATTTAGTGTTGAAACAAAGTCGTAATATACTGATCCACAAAAAGCACCAGTTTAAAGACATTAGAACTGATCTTATGTGTACCTTAAAATAGAAAACTGACATAGGATATGTTCCGCGGGAGCATATCCTACACTTAATCCCCTTGGGAGAAAGAGCTAATTGTGAGGATTTTTTTAATCTAAAATTTTGGTTAGATGATTATTTTCGAAAAAGAAAAAAACAATTTGGATATTGAGTTCTTCAACGGTTAGATCTCATTGTCTAAAAATTGGATGATCTCTCTTCGATCCTGGGACGTTAATTTTTCAGGAACATACAAAATGTGATTTGATTTTTTTTTCTTTTGAGGTTAGTCATTAGGTTGTGGAGGTTACATCCTCAAATTTGGGGTTCTAAAAATACTCTTAGGTTGGATTTTACCTAGTGTTTGCAAAACCGGGCGATCTAATCGCTAACCACCCGGTTAGATCGCCAGTTCCGGCCCACTAGTCAGTTCCGGTTTGGGCAATTTTGTTAATCAACCAGTATTTAAAGATAGAAAATAAAAAATCTATATAAATTTCCAAAAATAAAGAATTTGATTTGTAATGCATTTATTAATATTCTTTACATTATGGTAAAGATTAAAAATTGTTTTGGTCATTAATACTCACTTTTATATTTTCCCATCTTTTTTAAAAAAATTTAAAAATACCCCTAAGCACAAATCGATTCATTAAAATCCATTTTTTTCATTAATTTTCAACTTCATTTGAATGTGTTTTGTTTTAATCATTCTTTACATGCTTTTATTATTTTAGTAGATTTTCTTTTTGTATCTTTTTTATTTTTTTCAACACTTTTTTGACCACCTGAGACTTGCCCGGTTAGAGCGGTTGACTCAGTTGGTAAGGCTCCGATGATGATGACATAACCAGTAACTCCAAAATGCAATAGAGGGGCCTTTGAAATATATAAATTTATGAACATTTGTAGAGAAAAGAAGTCCATGCACATACCAAAACTTCGGTTTTGTGTGTCTGAAGCTTCTGTTTTCGCCAAAACAAGGAAATTGTTTTACTTTAGTTTTTTGAGTTGGTTCTGCAGATTGAAATTCAGATGCAATGTTGTTCCATATGTTTTTTTCCACTTTTCAGGTATCTCTTTAAAATGTTGAAGCGTTTTGTCAAGAGTGCCATGGCCATTAGTTTGCCCGCATATTTTTTCGGTACTGAACACTCGCGCAAGGTTGCAAAACATCGGGCTGAATTCAGGCATCACAACTCTCCTATTCCAGGTCTGCACCATTCCCTTAACCTAAATTATTCATGGAGTTGTTCTCAAATAGAGATCATGGACATGCATATACATATTTGATTTGAGAATTATATATATATATATATATATATATATATATATATATATATATATATATATGGAAAAAGATCCTGTTAGCCCACAGGCTGATAGCTACAGTGTCAGTCAATGGCCCAGATTGAATCTGGGCCGATCTGATGGTCACGATCTCATTTCGTGTTTGAATTTTCATTTTTTTTCTACAAATCCAAATCACTTGAAATTTGGAGCGTCTATTCTTCAAAAGTAGAGGAATTTAATAAAAATATAAAAAAATAATTCGCAAAATATAAATTGACCAAAATACCTCCAAATTTTGGTCAATTTATATTTTGCGAATTATTTTTTTTATATTTTTATTTGGTGCGCCTTGATGATAAGAATGAACGTCTAAAATTTCAAGTGATTTGGATTTGTAGAAAAAAAAATGAAAATTCAAATATGAAATGAGATTGTAACCATCAGATCAGCTCAGATTGAATCTGGGGCATTGGCTGACACTGTAGCAGTCAGCTTGTGGGCTGACAATATATATGGGTTATGCTAGGGTGCTCACACTATAGAGTAGTTTATAATTGTACTAAACAAATTTTGGACGCTTATATACTCTTGTTTTGTACATAGAATATTTTTTCAATAAGGGTATTTTTGGTCATTAGGAGGGGTGTGACATCATCCACATAGGGTGTGACATCATCCACATAGGGTTTGACATCACCCACATGGAGCATTAAATGTCACTAGTGTGATCTATGTGGTTGATGTCACACCCATGTGAATGATGTTAAACCCATCCTAGCGATAAAAAATACCCTTACCAAAAAAATGCTCCATGTACAAAACAAAGGTATATAAATGTCCCAAATTTGTTGAGTACAATTATAAACTACTCTATAGTGTGAGCACCCCATATATATGATTTGAGAATACATCCACAATCCTTATACCACTTATTGATGGAGATTTATAGTGTCGTTGAAGTCCCTTTCTTTTCAGTGGCCACTATTTTTCAACTTTGATGGAGATTTATAGTGTCTTTGAAGTCCCTTTTTTTCAGTGGCTACTATTTTTCAACTTTTGTATACTTTTCGAGCACAAAATTTTATAAGAGATATGGTCTTTCAAATGCTAAAAAATGATACGATGATCAAAGGCATTCATTGTACAATTGCCTCTTATTCTCTTTCATTGATAATTTCCCTTTTCTATTGTTTCCTTAATGATCTTGTTGTTTTCTGAAACAGGGACTTATTCAAGCACTGCTAGGACTCTACCCAGTAATCCTAAAACTCCCGATACTTACTACTCCACATTTCACACTACACCTGAAAGGAAGAGATTTACAAAGGAGGAATGGGATATATTTACAAGAGATTCAACTAGTCAAGCTTTAAAAGAGTTGGTTTCTTCACCAGACTTCTCAAGGTGGGCTGCTTCCAATGCGGATAGAATCACTCTAACCCCACCCAGCCAAAGCAGTGTTTCAGTTAGGAAAAGACGAAGTTGGGTTCAATGGTTTTAGTTTGACTGATTTGGTGATTTCATGTTGGTATGGATGGAGAGAGGTCTGAGGCGCACACATTGTTTTTATCGGCATTGTGACACAATGGTCACTTTGTTCCTCTGTGTTGAAGTGGTTTTGTTTAGGAGGTTTTGCATCTTGGTGGCCTGGGGTGGTGGTATTGTATGGAGCTTGATTCATGAGCTTGATTCATGCATATATGACAGTGGAAAAGGCTGATGGGATATGGCCCAAGTTGGCGTATTCCAAACTCATGGCTTCCTTGTATGATAGCCTGCACGTGGGCCTGCTTGTGTGTGTGTGTGAGAGAGAGAGAGATGGGCCTGATTGTATTGATATTTAATAGACCAAGGTTCCAGATGGTTTCACAACAGCAGTTGTGAACTTGTAATGTCCTTACTCCATCTAATGATCAGCGTTGTTACTGTTTCTACCAAATTGATGTAACTATTTAGAATACTTTTGCATTGTGATAATTCCCTTCTTGTAGCCAAAAGAATAGGATTTGTAAATCATTGCAAATCTATTTCCAGATCCATGAATTGAAGTTGAAATGCATGGTCCAAGATTGTTTTCTTCATTTTCATGATTGTGGTGATTTAGATGATAATGAAATTTTCTTCCAAGATAAATTTTTGGAAGGATGAATTCACTATTAATATGTGCATACCCAAATGTGCCTAAGCCCTATTAAATTTTCAACTAATTAGATCTTTAGATCTTTACTCGCTTAAGGACATTGTCATGTCAGCGTCTTCTTTTAACATGGTTATATTTTTTTTTTTTTTTTTGTAACATTAATTGTTAATAGTGGGTTAGTTAAAAATGTTAGTAGTTTTCAAAATGAGTTAGCATTGATAGGAATGGAAACCAAGAGCGATAGCACGAGAAGTGGGGCTACCACTTTGACCTCAATCCAAAATTGAGAACTATAGATGTGGTGCATGGGAAAGAACCCATGTGCCCATTAGTTCATGCTTAATGCATGTCCATGGGACGTATACCATGCAAAATGCACTTTTGCTTAGCCTTCCTACCCTTCAATTGTCCACATCTTAAATCGTGAATCTAAACATCTACGCTGCAAGACTTTTTATGTTTTAATGTTCTCCACCTACGGAAAATGCAAGTAAACATGCTGAATGGTGGGCTTAAATTTCTAGCGATCCACTGACAGTGATCTGACTTCGGATACATGGTCATAGTAAATTTCGATGTTCAATTGATGCTGTTTTCCTAATCTGCAAGTGGCATCGCCATTTAAGGTTTTCCGAGTACTGCCCAGTTTCCCTCATCTTAAGGTTATTCAAATTTTTACCACTTTCGTCCCAAATATAATTTTCATTTTTCCATTCAGTGGTGACCATCCTATTGTGAGATTTCATCAGGCTCTAACTGAAAATCCACCCCTTCAATCGGCCCATCCCCTTCCGAAATTGCATCTCTCTCTCTCTCTCTCTGCCAAGGGAAGGTTGCGGCTGCAAAGGAAAAGGCAGAGGGAGGAAGGCCTTCATATACAAATTTAACGCCTCAATGAAATGGATTTCAAAGTAATGAATGGTTGTGTTTGCACTTCGAGAACAATTGTGTATGGATCAATAACTCCCTGCCAAGGATGAGACCTGCCATTTTCACTTAACTTTCTTTCTGATTTCACCCTCCCCCGTAGAATTTCCATCATTAGTTTGAAATCTGTTATTCTTGGTAACATCAGAGAGAGAGAGAGAGAGAGAGAGAGAGAGGAGGCTAAAGAATTTGTGGTTTGGGTAAACAAAGATGGTCACATTAATTTTGGTTGCGGAGAGGGTTTTCGGGTTTGAATTTGCATTTTACTGGTTTATATGGATAAGCAATGCAAAAGAAAAGCACGAGGAATGGGGATGGCTTTTTGGCCTGTAATTGTCAGGAAAAGTTTAAGTGCCCGATACTCTAAATAGTGCATAAAGATTATTTTTCATTAGCAAAAAGTTTTGAATGGCTTAAATATATTTTTTATATATATCTAATTATAAAATTTAAAGCTTTAAAAATAACCTAGATCTATTAATTATAAAATTTAAAGCATAGCCCATATAATTCATTACAAGATGTACTATTTTCCAAACTTGAAATCATTTTTTTTCACATGCATACATCTTTGGGGTTGAGATGATTGATTTGAGAGTTTTTGGACACGAAAACAGCCTCTTCTAATGAATTCTTTTGGTGCTTCATATATATTTTTGGAAAAATTGTATAGAACCCCCAAAAATGGTATTTCTACTCAATTTATCCCACATAACTTTTCTTAGCAAAACAATACAAAGAGACTAAAAATACCCCTCCTTACCTCACATGTTGACCATAGCGGTCCCACGCTTAAGTCACTGATTTGAAATGATCCGGCACTTCACCATGGCTGTCCGGCTCTTCATCATGGCGGTTTGGAGTTTGGTAGAGGTGGTTCGGCATTTGTTTCTAGATTAATGAGCGGTCAAAATTATGTCTGGAATAGGAGGCCCGATAGTGTATAGTTTCGGTCCGTAGTGTATAGTTTCGGTCTGGCATAATGGATGGGCCTGCCAATTATATACTAAAAGGGTATTTTTGTTCAAAAAAATTGAACTTTTTGTATTGGGGGTATTTGCTATAAAACTTGATTTTTAGGAAAAATATGTTAAGAAAAAATTGGTGGCGTAAAGTGCCTAGAAAGACTATTTTAGGGGGTTTTATACAATTTTCCTATAAACTTTTTCATGTATTAATGTATAGCAAAACTCCTAGGTGATTAAAACAGAAAAATGCTAAAATATTTTCTCTTCCCTAGGGAGTATAGTATCCATTCCCTCCCTCAGGCAAAACCAACGAGGATATATTTTAGCCCTTTTTTTTTTCGTTTGGGAAATGTTTCTATACTTCCTCTACATCATAGAAGTTCTATCCTACCCCTACCATCCAGCCATTCAATTTTGATCAAGAGAGCCACTCACCGTTTGATCTTAGATCTGATGTCTCAAAGTAATTTATTTTTAGTTTTTTTGTACAAATTGTATGAATATGAAATTTGGTACGTGCCATCTTCTCATTGGGGCACACCTATAAGAAATATTAAAAATAATTTTTCGATAAAATATAATGATCAAAATACCCTTTGAAACTTTCAGGGGTATTTTGATCATTTTATTTTATTGAAATTTTTTTTTTTTTGCTAGTGCGAGTTTAATATAGAGGAATGGACATCCAAAATTTTGTGTCAAAATAGTTTATAGAAAAAAATAAAAAATAAAATAGTGTAGAGATGTGACATTGTGATTGGGACAATCTTAGCCCTCCATTCACAATGGACGGTTGGATAAGGAGAGGATAGAACTTCTATGCTATAGGGAAAGCATAGAAAGCTTGCCCTTATATTTTAGCCAGAAATGAACTAATAGAAAAGCCTAAAATACCTCAAGATTGAATAGAGGCTATCCAATTTTTCAAGAATTAAATCTAAATGTCACAAAGCCCAAAATTCATATTTTTTTCTTTTAAAAATAATTATCTAGTAATTGTTATATAGTTCCCAAAGGTTTAGACTAAAAAAATCAACTTAGCTAAGTGTTCTGGCGAGGGAGTAACTGCGCAGTACGCTCCCGCGGGAAGACATATATAGGCTCCAAAGAAAACAGAGTGGACAGCAGGGATCAAAACTGGAGGGACCAAAACATCTGGACCGTCCAGTTTCCACGCTACTTCGCAGCCAATGTCCTCGATAAACTTAGGTCCCTACGTCCCCCAAACTTCTTCTCAATCCCGCACCTTTCCATCTCTCTCTCTTGCGTCTTCTTGAATTCAATATTTTCAGTTGCTCTCCTTCTGTCTTTCAAATCGTAAATTTTCAATCGTGTGCCTTTGGTAAGACTATCTTTCCCTCTGATTACAATATTCTCAATCGTGCTCTTTTGATAAGTCTCTCTCTCTGTAAATATTCGACAATGTTTGGGAATTTTAGCTGAGTTGTGTTTCTGTAAATATCATGCTTGTTGTTTGAAGTAATATATATGTGCTATGGTCATGAAATTTGTGATGGTTCAGAAAACAATGAAGAAAGGGAAGAAGTAATATATATGTGTTATGGTCATGAAATTTGTGATGGTTCAGAAAACAATGAAGAAGGGGAAGAGAGGTAGAGCCGCAGTTGTGGTCCTTGGAGATTTTGGGCGCAGCCCTCGCATGCAATACCACGCTCTTTCTCTAGCTCGCCAGGTCTTATGATTTCTCTCTGTCTATCTACTGTTAATGAATTGTTTCCATGGGCGTGACATATGATGAACTGTGATTAAATCCAAAGACTGAACTGCCATAGTGTGATCAATTTGTTATTTGAATAGTGAACTGCCACAATGTGTCAATTTGTTTTGATCAATTTTTTCCTTATACCCCATTAAATTGCTCTAGTGCGTGTGCAAATTCACATGCAATTGATCCGCGATTTTCTTTGATGGATCATATTTCGAGAAGCTAACTGAAAAATATGTACAAATCTCTGTTTCATTGACATGAGAAACAGTGATTTAAGCATGATAGGAAAGAGGAAGAAGAGTCAATAAATTGTCCTTTTTGGCTCACATTTGATAATATGTAAGTATGATTTAATGCTTTGAGTCATTATATTGCAAAATGTAGTTATGGCTTTATGATACTTAATAAAATGAAAACTGAGAATCATGCACATCTGGTTGATAATAGTGTTATTTTCCTCACATGTAAGGAAAAAAAAAAAAATCTCTATGAACGATAGATGCATGTCAATAAGGTTAGGTACTTCTTCTTTGTTATATGTTGTCCTTTCAGAGTAACTAAGAGCAACATACACAGATGTATCACACTGTCCACTAATTCATCATTTTATAGACTATGTTTCCTTTGGTTTTGTCACTTGCTTGGACATGGCGCAACTAAGAGCAACATACACAGATGTATCACATGGTCCACGAATTCATCATTTTATACACTATGTTTCCTTTGGCTTTGTCACTTGCTTGGACATGGTGGTGCAATAATAGAAGTCAAATTTCTGAGGTCGAGGACAAGTATACTATTATTCCTCACATATTAGTGGTTGTGCATATTTCTCATTTCATTTTTATGGTTTTACAATTTAAGCTCAGATTCATTGGTCTAAGAAGTGATGACCTTAAACTTTCCCTTAACCCATCCCATACTTGGATAAAGGGGCATAGTTGTGTTAGGTAGGCAGCCAACATAAAATTTTGCCAAAACCCATCATGAATCCTACTAAACTTAGCTGACCCCAATTAATTGGGAAAAAGCTAAAATGCTGATGATGAGTCATTAGGCCCCTTGCCTATTGTTGTGGGTGTATGTGTGAGAGAAAGAGCATGTGTGTGTGATATATTGTTGTTCTTTTTCTGCTATTATTTGCATCAGGGGTTTGTGGTTCATTGTAATTTGGTAGCATTATCTAAGATACCTTTTATACCCTTGCCTATTGTTGTGGGTGTATGTGTGAGAGAAAGAGCATGTGTGTGTGATATATTGTTGTTCTTTTTCTACTATTATTTGCATCAGGGGCTTGTGGTTCATTGTAATTTGGTACCATTATCTAAGATACCTTTTATACGCCCAATCAAACAGTATCATTCTTCCTTATTGCGTACTGTGAAAGTTCTTATAGGAGAATTTGTTGGACACAAGGTCCATGCATGCATAATGTGATTTGTAGTTAAAGATTGCATTTGGTAGTTTTCATTGATTTATTTTATAAGTGGACCAATACTTAACAAGGATTTGTTGCTTGATGAGGTATATACTATTTGGCTGGGACTAAGTACTGATATATTGTTTTAAATTGTATGCTGAACTTTTCTACTGGGTAGTTAGTTGGTGACCAGCTTTTTTGTTCTTATTATAGATAAATAAAGTTTTGCTATCTTCTTGAACAAACATCCACTATTCTTTGTGTGTGTGTGTACTTTTTTTTTCCCTATTTTGTTTTTTTTTTTTTTGGGATGGGGGTGGGGGTGGGGTTGGACATCCCTCTCATTTTATCTCGCTGTCTCTCTTTTCATTTGCTGCCATTGTTTGCTTTTGCATTGATTTGGTTTATCCAGTTTATTTTGCACTTGCTTTTTCTCATTGTGGTATTCATTTTCCTGGTCTTCCATTTTTAAGTATGAATTCAATCTTGACATGCAGTGCTAAGCTTTACTAATGATTGTGCATGTTGTTGTACAGGCGTCTTTAGAAGTTGATATTGTAGCATATGGAGGTATGGTCTGGTTTTGGATTAGAACTGTCAAAATATTGTTTATTCCTTGTTTTTATATATATTTTCTTATTTTTATTTATACTTTTATTTGTACCATTGCATTGACATGGCTGCACTTTTGAGTTAATGTTAACTTTTGTATTAGGACAAGATTTAAGTAAAAAATGGTTTTTCCAAAATGGTTACCCACAGATTGGGTATTCTGTGCTAAAAAAATGGCAACCCACAAGTCCTGTGCTCTATACTTTCAGAAATGAGGTGCACCCTGAGGTGCTAGATACATAAGCAGGATGGGTTGCAGGACTGCTGAAAGCAGAAAGCAGAAAGAGAAACAAAAATAACATGGAACCAAAGCCAAAAGGTTCCAGAAATGGTTCTGTTGGCATTGCCTGTAGCACCTACTTCTTTGGTGAGGGCATTAGCCTCTGAGTTTGCCTCCCGCCAAGTATGCTGAAAGGAGATTTGAATGTGCCTGTATATATCGAGTATTTGGTCAAAAAGGTGTTCTAGCTGCCATTGGCAGGGGTAGGCTCCAGATGCCCAGGCTATTACATTTTTTGAGGCACCCTCAACCACTAAAGATGAGCCCCATTGCTGATTAGATCTTTTGGTCCCTTCTATCAAGGACTGTTTCTGCCATTGTGGAATCTATGTGGCCTGTGACAACTAGAGTAGGACTCAACAGTGTTCCTGTTATGATCACGAAATTTCCCCCAATATCCTGCAGGTCCCGGGTTTCTGAGTGAACATTCATCAAAGTTCAGTTTGATTTGGTCTGGTTCCGGTGGTCTCCTCAGGGATGACCGAGGAACTCGTGGAGACTGTGTTTTAAGCATTGCTTGCCAGTTGTTGATGAAATCTGTGGCGGAAATGGAACTTGAAATGTTTAGAGTTTATTGCCCACAAAGTTACCACTGATTTAGTGCGATCTTTGAGGAACTTGGTTTTCCTTTCCATGCCCTTGAAAATACTGTTCTTTTCTGTTCACAGCGCCCAAATAGTTGATGCTAAGGCTGCTCTCCACAGAAATGTCCCTGTGGCAGAAGGTTGTAGAGTAGTCGCCCTGAAATAGGGTGGGTATAGACTGGGGCAGAACTAAGGACCATTGGAATAGCTGTAGTAGATCAGGCCAAAAGATTACCAGCCACTTTGCAATGGAGGAATATGTGACATGGCTGCAATTTTTGGGGTGTCATGTTTTGACATCCCTGACCAATCGTCGATGGAGGCATTTTTCAGGTCCATAAAGCATGCCTTATATAGAAACTTTGGGTGTTCTAGTTTATTCACTAAAGGTCTTGATACATCTAGGTCCTAACGGGTTTCAATTAATTAAATTTGTCGACTCATGCTTCGTCCCTAGCTTCATCATCGATAAGATACCTACATTTGATGTGTAGATGCCTACAGCTCTTGAACTTGAAATGCTCACACTCCACAATTTGGAGAAGTAATACTCACTTTAATGAAAGATTGGAGGATGAGGCTGTGGATTCATTTTTACAAGGATTAACAGAAGTATGGGGCATTCCTTCTATAGGACCAATCCTGCTATACTTTCCTTCTAATTCTTCAACTATACTATTTCCCATGCATGGTTTATGGTTTGCCACATGCTCTGATTTGTATATTCTCGACTAATACAATCATATTGAATGCTTTTGACTACTTTGTCTAAAACCAAAGAACCATCGTGCTTTAGTGCTTTCCTATCTGGTAGAGTCTCGTTCCTATCTTCAAGTCCATAAAATGCTGATTTCATCAAATACCATGCTGTTAGGTATCATTCTCGTCAAATACCATGCTTTTAGGTATCAATGACTTTCTTGTGATTTCATGTTGTCTATCATTATACTTCCATTCCTACAGTAAATATCATAGTTTTCACAAATTCCCTTTACCCTTACAACCAATTATTTGTTCTGTAAATCTAATGAGATTTGTTTGCTCTTTGGAATGATTAAGGTGTTTAAATCGCAACACTTTGTCCCAGATTAAAGATCCTAACACTTAACTTCCACCAAAGAAACGTAAAGAAAACAGATATGATTGCTTGGGCTGACATTTCTACTCTGCCTTTCCCATCCATTCTGTTATCTGTCCATTTTGATCCATGCTTGCAGTACTGCAAGCATTTTCATGCATTCCCTTTCTGCTCAGACCTGAATATGCTGCTTCACTCTGTTTTTTTTTTAGGAATTTCTTGTTTTTGCCTTGATGAATTTAATATCTTGCAATTCTTCTTGTGTTCTTTCACCTAAGTCGTTTGTAAGTTCAAATCTTTCTCTTGTAGCTCATGTGTTAAAATATTATGTGGATTATGGAATATCTTGACAGGATCCGATCCTCACGGTGCTGTTTTAGACAATCCTTCTATTCACCTTCACACAATGGTACTAATGAAATCCGTATTTTTAAGTGTAAGATGGTTTTTGCGTCTTTTGCACAACTTTAACATGAACTACTGTAAATTTTATTGCAGAAGGAAGTGATTCCTCATGGTTTACCAAGGATATTCTATTTATTGGCTCTCCCACTAAAGGCACTGGCTCAGTTCCTGGTGCTTCTTTGGTATGTCTGCATTAGGATACCTTCACCTGATGTCTTCATTGTACAGGTGAGGAGCACTCTACTTACAATTCCATAATTTTCTATTTTCCGAGAGTTAACTTTCTATTTAATATCATAACAAGTATTATAAAATGTTTGGGCCCCCAAAAATGGGTATTACAAAGTATTACTTTGTCATTGCATGATTCACCTCTTCTAATTGTATTTTGCTTTGTATCATGTTTTTTCCATGCTCTTGTGGTCTTGCTCTTGCACACTCATGCACTGAGAACTCACATCCACAACCACATACCCCCAAATACGGTCGCACTTGCTTGAGATTGTGCATTATGCTCACACTTGCATAGTCAGGCTGTACCGAGATACTTCTGATCATTAAGACACTTTCATTTATCTTGTATGCCTTGTTTGAGATATACTTTTGCAGTTGGAGCGTGTCCTTGAAATTAAAATGTTGGCATTAAGATGCTTCTATCTTATATTGGCATTGCAAGTCTAATAAATGACATATTGTTTCAAGACCATGATCCAATGGAAATTGAGGTTACTTATTGTCCACACTATCCAATCTATGTTTCATAGTTGGAAATTTATTTACTGATATTTGCTCCTTGATGTTAATACGAAAAAGGAAAAAGAATATAGAGTCCCATGTACCATACTCGTGATGAAAGGAAACTCAAATTTGCATGTGGGTGTTGGTGGACAGCCTTGAAGTATTAGTGAAGAAACTCTTTTATTAATATTCATTTGTTGGAATGAAGTTGCATTTGCTATTGGTTCTCTTTTTGTGAAATGTCATCCACCACCACCACTGTCACCATCGTCGTCGTCATCATCATCAGTATATTTCTTTGTTCTCTTTCATTTGTTTTGTTTCATAAATTTTTTTTTTAAGGGAGAGGGCAGGTGAGGGAGGATATAAGAGGCTAAGGTTTTAGATGATCTGGTAGGGGAAAAGAGAGAAGAGGCAGAAATCTATTCGAATAGTGGTGTGCTATTAGTGAGGCACACATGTAAAAAAGGCATTCCAAAAGGGTGTGTTTGTTTAATGGGGGGCTGCCAAAGCCCCCTCTTTCTCGAAATATGGAAGCCGCCCCTTCCCCCCTTCCATCCTTTAGCATGGAAGGGGGTTGCTTCCAGAAAGATGCCCATTCGATGTTAAAAAATAACCCCCGTGGAATGCCTAGTCTTGCGGCATCCAAGGGGGTGCAACAAACATGGTAGTGTTTTTGGTGGAACTCAGGTCTTCCAGTACCCAAAAGTTCCGCCAAAGCAAACACGCTCAAAGTGTAAAACTTGGAACATTTTTTATGTTTCGTAATGATTTTGGGGCTGGGCTTGTGGTTTTGTTTCCCGAATAAAAACATAAAAATAGAGAGAATCAAGTTGTGAATATTGTTGACATCAATGATTGCCCTCCTGCATTCATGTTAATTTACCTTAAGAGTTATTTGATCTCATGCTAGTACTGACTAGAATTTTGTTTTACTGTTTAATTGGTTAACATAATTCTTCTGTGTTAAATTTCATATTCCATAAAGCTGCACTATGGAAACTTATAGAAAGTGTTTTTATTTATAAAATGTTCTGGCTAGTGGTTAAGTTTGTAAATGCCAAAGAATCTCAATTGGACCTTTTTTGATTTGTTTTTTTGTAGAATCCTCCTTCTATTCCAACCTTGATTGCAGTCAAATGGGCTTGCTGGTTACGCCGTTCTGCTTTCATCATTGATTGGCATAATTTTGGTTATACTCTACTGGGATTGTCACTTGGGAGAAGTCATGCCTTGGTTAAGACTTACTATTGGTACTTCAGCAATTTTGCTTTCATTCTTATTTGCGTCTTCCTATTGAAAATTTATAAATGGGATTCCTCCTTTTGTAGGTGTGAGAGGCATTTTGGTAGTATGGCTGATGGTGCTTTATGTGTCACAAAAGCCATGCAGCATGAGCTTGCTCAAAATTGGGGTATAAGGTAAGCTTTTTGGTTTGAGACTTGATGAGTTTGTTGGATGTAGTGCCTCTTTTCTCCTATTTTATGTTCTGCACAGATGTTATCAAGGAAGACTAGTAATTGAAATGAAAAGGGTGTGATCTGGTCCAAACCAGTCAGATTGGTCAAAAAAGAAATAAAATAGTGAGTGAAATATGAAATACCTTAAATTCTTCATTTTAATAAATTATGGAATGATGTTTTTGTTGTTATTCTAGAAGCGATTTTTGCACATATAATGTAATGCTACATATAAAAACTGATAAAAAACTGAAATGTAAAAGAATTATATATAAGAAAGAATAATATCTAACTACATACTTGAACGGCCTTCTAGAACCACATTGAGTTATATTTCTTGGAGTTTTGAAAATTTTCATATTCGATATGTCTCTGCAAATAAAAATTTCAATTTGAAATTATGAATTATGACAAAATATATCAGAACTGCCCCTGTTGACAAGTAATGTAATCAAAGAATAAGGCAAAAACAGGTTCTAGGTTCCTAAATTCTTACTAACAGATAATTTCAACCCAAGATCACCACCAAGTATCTTTAGAATGGTTAATCCTTTTCAATTTTTTTGTTACTCTGAAAAACCATTAGACCTAATAAGTTCACATACATTGGATCATAATAGGTCAGAATTCATGAAGAAAAAATGCCTTGTCCTTTGTTTGATCATTAAAGTTAAGAGTTCATGAAGAAAAAAAATGCCCTCTATCTCTTATACAGTGGTCTTTAGGACCTTTGAATTTCAAAAATATTCTACCAAAGAAAACTGCAAACCTGGCTAGAATGGCATGGAAATGAAAATATAAGAATATTTTTTTGGCAGATGGAAAGAACCTAGAAAGCTGGGCTAGAACTACCCAGTTCCCAGAAATCCCTGCAATTGTTTGACATATGGTTTTGAGCAATTGACTGTGTTTGTGAGTTCATGTTTGGTATCAGATCATTTGTACGAGCCAAACCTATCCAGTCCTGGTCGCACTGGTTTACAATTTGAATGGTCCCTTAAGACTTTGTAAGCTGTATATTTCTCTTTTCATATTTACTCTATGTTTTGCCTTTTCGTGGTTAGGGCAGTAGTACTTTATGATCAGCCCCCTGAATTTTTTCGTCCTGCTTTGCTTGCAGAGAAACATGAGGTGAATTTGTTGTTTCCATTGCACCTTTCTCTTTTTCAATTCATTCTTTTTTCTTTGATCAGTCACTTAGCTTAAGTAAGGTGACTTTGCTGTTCTATGGAAAGTAATTAGATACCTCTCGATACTAGTGTAGTTGTTCTGTAGATTAAAGAAGGATATCAGTCATCAACATGGCCTTCATGATTGTGTGACTCATGATATTGATGGTAAGTAGATAATGCAGTCCTTTCTAAAGTATGATGGAAAATGGAGAAGATTTGAATGTCATTTTAATATAATTCATTATGAGTTTTTGTAGAAAATACGGGCAACTCCCTCTTTACAACTCAGATTGGTGATTCCCTATCCATGAATGAGAACAGACCTGCCCTTATTGTTAGCAGTACTAGCTGGTAAGACAAATATATGGGATTCAAAGTTATTGTTAATAAATTGTGGGCTAGTCATTAAATATTCAGTTACTCACTTGTTTCTTGTTTATCAGTTGATCTCCATATATGGGGGTCCTACTTTTGCTGCTTGCTTCAGTGCTTGTTAAGTTTTCATGCTCAGCATGAAGTTTGTCCTCTTAACATGACTTTAGCTTTGGGCTCAGCTAATCTGTTAGACTCTCTTAGGATTGATATTAGATTTAATTGGTCTATATCATCAAATCATGGCATGTTCTTTATGATCTTAAACTGAAGCCATCATTCTTAAGGATTTGAACAATCTACGCTGTTTTTTTTTGTCGCTGCTTTTCTTGTGTTTTGTGACTGGTGTCTTTCTTGTTTAGGAGGTAGGCCCTCCACCCTAATGGATTCTACTTTATGATTGAGATTTGAGAACGTTTTTTGGTAGGTTGCTCTGTTTATAGAGGGACAAACTTCAAGGTTCAAACCCTTGACATCCCTCGTGCAAATCAGGTATCAAAAAACAAGACCAAAGGTTAAGGTTTAATGACTATTTTTAATAGAAAATTTGGTTCATCTCCAAATGGAAAGCATCTCTGTTACTCCTTGTGATCTTCTTTACCTCCTCCTTTAATCTTTTTGACTTAAAGACATGATTTTTTATCCAGATTTGTCCTTTCTATCAAGCCTTTTGCAAACCAATTCCTCCATGCGTGCTTTTAGGCTATCTTCACTAATCAGTAATTGTCCAACTGGCTTGTATTTTTCCTAAAAAGATTTAATTCAAGTATGGATCATAAAAGGAATCTGGTAGTTGGGACTAGCACATTGTTTTATAGAGGTTGAGGTTGGTGTTGCTTAGGTTGAAATTGATGATGGAAGGATTATTTCGTGTTTTTGTTTCCATTCACTTGATATTGAAAATCAAATATTTTTCCAGGACTGCTGATGAGGACTTTGAGATGCTTTTACAAGCAGCGCTAATGTATGATAGGCGAGTGGCGGCGATTTTAAATGAGCCTGATTCCATAAAGAATGAAATTATATGGTCTGAGATATCCAAAGGGAAACAATTTCTATACCCAAGATTATTGTTTATTATTACAGGTAAATGTTACTTCAAACCCACATAGAGATTGTCACATTAACATGCACATTGACAATTTAGAGTTCTGGGTTCGTTAATATAAATTATTATCAATTTTACATTGATAATTTGGACTTCATATTCAAATAAAGCCCTAAACCAGCATGATCCTTGAAGGTAAAGGTCCACAAAGAGAAAAGTACGAAGAACAAATAAAGAAGTTAAATCTGAAACGTGTGGCATTCAGGACAATGTGGCTTAAAGCTGAGGATTATCCTTTGTTGCTTGGTACTGTTCTTAACTGTTTCCTGTGCTGCCTCTTCCTTTATAATTACGGGAAAATGACTTAGCATGTGCTATTTCTAAAGGATGTTTACAGTCTCATTGACTATAGTGGGGCCCACTTGGACATTCTTCCCGCGATAGTTGATCTCCACTGTCACTCATGTGGAATGGATGGTGGATATCCTTTTGAAGTACAGTGTACCATATTTCATTGGATTTTTGTGTACCTTTTCTAGAATTGATAAATGCCTATTATTTCAACTTTGCTATTTGTAGGATCGGCTGACTTAGGTGTATGTCTTCATACCTCCTCATCTGGCTTGGACCTTCCAATGAAGGTGACTTATATCATTGGTTCACCAAGTTAAAGGACTTTTTAGTTTAATCATTTTTTTCTCTTGGGGAGGTAATTGATGTCCTTTTTCAAGTTTCTTGTCCTTTCCTTTCTTTGGATGTAAGTATGTTGTTTTCATCTAATATCTATTTCGGTTAAACTTTCCCTCAAAACGTTTCTGGTATTTAGGTTGTGGATATGTTCGGGTGTGGACTACCAGTCTGTGCTGTTTCTTATTCATGGTATTCTTCACTTCTTCACTTGGTCTCTGCTAAGGGAAAGTATACTACAATCAAATGGAGTAATCTATATGTTGCTCCAAGGGAACAGTTCTGATGATGGAAGGTGGAGTTCTAGAGCACTAGGGTCCGACAACAGTTTATCTTCACTATCCGTCATCAGAAATGGAAGGTGTATGGGCTTTGGTGTGCTGTATGCCATACTACATGGATTGTAATATACTCCCCATCATTGTTTTAAAAAGTGGGCCGCCCAACGCCTGAGCGGCCGCCTAGACCTGGGCGCATCGCCCAGGCCTAGGTGGCCAAACTAGGCAAATATCCCTGGGTGGCCGCCCAGGGGCGGAAATGTAGCTCCTTGAGGGCTTTTTGGGTCAGTCGGCCGCCTAGGGCTTGTGCCCCGCCCAGGGGCGGAAATGCGGCTCCTTGAGGGCCTTTTAGGTCAGTCGGCCCCCCAAAACCTGCGCCCTGCCTGGGGGCAGAAATGCGGCTCCTTGAGGGTTTAGGTTGTGGGTTTTAGGTTCATTTAAAACGTAAAATCCATTAAAAGCTATTTTAGAGAGAGAGAACCCAAAAAAAAAAAAAAAATTCTACTGTGCCTCCCAAGTTCTGGGCGCCCGCCTAGGCGCTGGGCTGCCTAGACCCCCCGACCGCCTAGGCGTTGGGCTGCCTAAACCCCCTGACTGCCTAGGTGCTGCCTAGCGCTTTTTGAAACACTGCTCCCCATCTGATTATATGATCTATCATTTGTTACCAGTTGCCTGTAGGTGTTTGACTCTGTCTTATGATTATGGTTTTTCATTGCCTTAATGAAGCATTGAGGAGCTTGTAAAAGTTGAGCACAATGGTCTTCTCTTTGCATCTTCTTCCGAGCTGGCTGATGAACTCCTTGTAAGCATCTAACTGATGATCTACTCATCTAAATGCCTCACAAAAGAATGTTGAAAGTTCTACTAATTGGTTGGGGCTCTAGCATTAGCTAAAAACTCAGCCGAATTACTCGGACTCGGTTCCTTGCTGAGCTGAGTACTCGGGTCCAACTCAGGCCACTTAAAAATTAGAAAATATCGTAAAAAATCTATAGAAATATGGAATCAAAAATAAAAATTGTTTATGTAATTTGGATGTTTTCTACAGTCATTTGTGAGTTTTCCTTGTCATATGCCCTATTTTTATATTTTCTTGTTTTTTTGGATTTTTCTAAAAGATCTCCCACCGTAAATCACTTTTTTCTAAGGGAAAAGGACATAGCCCCGCCCCTCTATAGCTTACAGTTCATATCATCCCTCGCGTTCTTGTAAACCTCCTAGAACTCCCAGTTTCAAAAACAGGACCAGCAACCCCCTGAATGTCTCTTTCAGAGTTACTTTTACTATTTTGCCCATCTTCTTCTCTGACATGAAAAGAGAAACAAAATAGTGAAACAGTAATGGTGAAAGCACACAACAGGTAACACAGGTTCATGGTATAGAGAGAGAAGAGCCCCTTAGCCATGATGCGCAGCCTTGCAAGTAGCAAAAATACAGCAAAGACCTTGTTGGATTCCATCCGAGTTTCTCTGCCAACCTCCTCAAGTCTCTCCCTCGTATCACTGCAATCTCCTCATTTTTGTTTTTCATTTCTTCAATCTCCTAAGTTCTCTTTCCCTCCCTCCCTCCCTCCCTCCCGCCCTCTCTCTCTCTCTCTCTCCCCTTGAATCCCCCATCTCTGCTTCCACAAACCCTCTCTTTCTCATTTCTTTCTCTCTCTCCCCTTTAATCCCCCCATATCTGTTTCCAAAACACCTCTCTGTTTATCATTTCTTTAATCAACCTATCTCTGCTTGCAATAACCAGCTCCATTGCCTCCAAAACCCAAGAACCCGTTATCCAAAAAAACAGAGATTTTTGGGGTTCTTTAGAGAGAGAGACCAAGAAAACACCACTAAAACTTTTGAAAATATTCTCCAATCTTTCTAAATAGTTTTTCCAGCTAAGGTTCCAACAATTCCAACCTGGTTTTCGGATGTGCAACATCTACATCTGCAAATTTTCGTGTAGGTTCTTCAAAGACAATGGTTTTCGGGTTTGAAACTCCAAAATGCAATCTTTTCGTTGATTTTTACAGTTTTCGATTTGATTCTTTGAAGAATTATTGTGGTTCTTCAATTTCGATGGTTCTCCAAATTGATTTAGAGTTTTTTGCAGTTTTTTTTTGGTATTTGTTTTGTGCGTTTTTTCGGGTGAACATAACTGATGGCTTAATTGATGTTTTGGGCAAAAACACTGGTTTAGTGATTTAGGCAGAGAAGATGAATGGGGTGGATTTGAGAGAGGGGAGGAGATTGGAATGAGATGGATTAGAAAGATAGAGAGAATGGTGAAGGGTGAAGAGAGAGGCGAGAGACAATAACGGTGAAGAGAGATAAGGCTCACGGAATAAAGGTTGGGTTTTATTTGTTCTTTATTAGAATTAAACGAAAGAAAATGGCAAATATTGTAGTTTAGCATAGAGAGAGTATAAGTTGGGGGTAGGGGCGGGGGTTCCTTGTTCTCAGTTTTAAAAGCATAGGGCATCCAGGGGTTTTTAGTTGTACCCAAGGGATTGAAATTTAGGGGGATGGGGTACATGTCATTTTCCCGTTTTCTAAACCTATGTTTTGTATGTATTTTTTAGCTTTTTTGGACCCTTAATGTCGCCTTTGGTTTTTTACACTTTTACAATCTTTATATTATTGTAAGATTTTTTATTTTTATTTTTTTAAGCCTTTTGGCCCTGTACACTACTCAGCTGTGTTCCTTGCCTCAGGCCAGGGCCGAGTCCAAGGCTTGAGGTGAGTCAAAAAACATTGGGCTTTAGGATTGCAATTTGTAATATTGTTTTCTAATTGGATAAAAAACTGTGGAAAGGTTCTAAAATTGATGAAACCTATTAAAAATAAATTCATTAAGCATTGAGGTTTGCTTCACTTATATCTATAATTAGTCTTTTACCCCCTAATCTAATTGGCTTGCACTTTCATTATGTTCTCCATAATTTTATTTACATCCTCTAGTTCTTGGTAACTGTAAATTATGACTTCAGTGAAACTGCTCATGGTTTTCATGATTGTTGCCCTAGGATGAGCGTGGAAATGAATAAATATATCATCTTTATATGGCTATATTAATTGCTGGTTGAAAACGTTCAGATGCTTTTCAAACGGTTTCCGGATGAATGTGATGCTCTGAAGTTACTGAGGAGAGGTGCTAAGGAAAGTGGAGCTTCTGCAAATTGGGCTTTTGAGTGGCAGCAACATGCTTTGCCTCTCATTGAAAAGGTAAAACCAGTCCTATTTAGAAAATTGATCTCGGAGAGGGATCCAATGTAGCAATTGCTTTTTGTGTATGTACTTGTGTGAGTGTGAGAGAGAGAGAGAGAGAAGAGAGAGAGAGAGAAGAGGGGGGGTTGCTGTGCATTGAAGAGGAGTTGGGGTGAGAGAGAGAGAGAGAGAAGAGGCGGGGTTGCTGTGCATTGAAGAGGAGTTGGGTTGAGGGGGCCATATTGAGTTTTGAGCTTTTCCTTTTTGCATGTTTTTTATCTCTGTGCACGAATGTGCGTGAGTGCATGTGAGAGAGAGAGAGAGAGAGAGAGAGAGAGAGAGAGAGAGGGAGATAGCTAACAGGTTTTGCATCATATCAGGTGATCGCCGAGAAATCTCACTGATCGTTGCAGTATGATAGTGGTGAAAAACAGGAGCTGTGGAGTCTCCATAGTTGTCTCCCTAACGAACATTTCCATATACTTGAGTATCAGCTGACTTCACCTAGTGTAGTGTTTGGTTACTTTGGGCTAGTCTCTCACTAGTATTACATTGAATTTTGGCCAACCTGATTTTCATGTTTTGCAGGCAAATATTATTCTTTCTTTTTTCCTTTATTTTCGTTATTATATTGCCTTTTGCTGTTGCAGCAGCATGGACTTGTTTTTTTTTTTTGGTAATTAAAATGGTAAGTCAGGGGATTTGGGCTCTTACTTTTTTGGTGAGAATGGAGTCAGAGAACTCACCATGTAAATAAATAAATAAATAAATCGAAGAGAAGAGAAAAAAAGAAGACTTGATACACATAAAGCACATGTTGATTTATTTTGTTTGTTGTTGTTTGATGCTTATTGTTTTCCTTATCAAGGATAGAAAATAGGGAAAATTAAACTATTCTTAATATAAAATAGGAAAGCTTTTTATGTTCTCCTACAACATAGAAGTTCTATTTTTTTTCAACCATTCGTTTTTTTATCAAGAGAACCACTCACCGTTTGAAAGTATTTTATTTTTAGTTTTTTTTAATACAAATTTTCTGAATATGAAATTTGGTAAGTGCTATCTTCTCATTGGGGCGCATCTATAAAAAATATTAATAATAATTTTTTGATAAAAAATAATGATCAAATTTTTTAAAGGTATTTTGGTTATTTGTTTCAAGGATATTTTGGTTATTTTATTTTATTGAATTTTTTTTATATATATTTTTCGTTAATGGAGTAATAAAAGATTGAACTTCCAAAATTTGGTGTCAAAATAGTTTACAGAAAATTTAAAATAAAACAGTGTAGATGTGATTGAGGCAATTTTAGCCCTCCATAAAAAAACAGAGATGGTTGGATAAAGAAGAAGATCAAACTTCTATGCTGGAGGGGAACATAGAAAGCTTTCCTATATAAAATTACTCCACAGAAGCAACATCGATGGAGCCCTCCCATAGCCTCTCCCTGTTTCTTGTCCGCCCTTGCTTTCCCTCTAGCATTATCTTGCCAGTAAATTGCCGGGAACTTACCAAAATGCCCTTGACCACTGGAAAACGCTGAGCCACATTTTTACTACCGCCCGTCGCTGGAATCCTGCTCGGGAATGCAGAGGCCAAGTGTCCAGCCATTTTTTTTTGAAATCCCATCGTAATTTCCAGAGGAACACTTTTCAGTGGGAATTCGGCACCGAATATTCCTAGATAGGTCAAGCTCTTCCTCTCAAAAACTGATTCTTTTGGGAGTTAGAAACCGAGTTCTAAAGATTTCAGGCAGTTGATAGAGTGCTCTCTCTGAAAAACTAGAAGATTTTAGTAGTCAGAAACCCTAGGCTACCGAGTTTTGCAGGAAATTGTTTTCACAGCAATCGAAGGTGCTGGAAAAGTTGAAAACAGGGATCAAGAGCATTATTCAGATTCTAAGCAGAAGCATTATTGAGATTCTAAGCAGTTTCAGGTGCCCTGTCTCTGTTGATTTGATGAGGGATCCAGTGATAATGCCGACTGCTATAAGATTGCCAAGAGCGTTGCGCACAAGGTGGAAAGACTTGCTCTATAACTAAGCCGCCAGTTCATGAACCAGAGGTCGTACCTAACCATGCCCTTTCTTGAATGATTTAGAGCTTGTGCCTAGCCAATAGCTCTAATGGACTTGATAGGATCCCTGCTCCTATGACTCCAATTAGTCAAGCTAAGGTTTCTGAAATTAATCCAGAAATCTCAATTTGAAGTAATTGTGGTATTGCAAATTGCTTGAAAATGGGAAGGAAACTTAAGGATTCAGTGGACGTGAGAGAAATAGGCTTTGTGTATTGCGGAAGGTTTCAATTTTTCGGCAAATTGTTAGAAAATGAATGGCCGGAAACTCAGATTGCAGAGCTTTAATGGAGGAGATAATGGCAGAGTTGATGCCATGGACCATGGAAGCTTGTTCTTTTTGTACGTCTAAAGAGACTTTTCTCTGTTCAATCCAGGGACTTAGACAGGGGAAACCTTGAATTGAGAAAGAAATCAGATTTCTTGATCAAAGACATCAATTCCAGTGGTGAAATGACAGACGACATCAACGAAATTGATGGCATCTTGGAATCTCTGTTTACAGATTGTCAATCCTATTCTTCTTCAAAGGCGTCAGTGATTACTGTGTTTTACCTATGCTTCTCGAATGAGGAAATTACAAGAAGCTTGCAAGCACGCTTAAGTGTCGCTAATCTCATGACCAGGCTCTCAGTATTTGTGCTATGGAGAGTATGCAAAAATGAAGAATGTTAAGCTCAAGCTTGTTTCAGGAAACTTAGCAGGTTGGAGCTTGTCAGAAGCTTTTCTGCTTCTTGTGGCACGTTTGATTACTGAAAGCGCTGGCTTCTAGAACCGCATATGAGAAGAGCAACCCCCTGAATGTCTTTTTCAGAGTTACTTTTACTATATTGCCCATCTCTGAAATGAGAAGAAAAAGAAAATACTGAAACAGTAATGGTGAAAGCACACACAGGTTCATCGTATAGAGAGAGAGAAGAGCCCCTTAGCCATGATGCAGCCTTGCAAAGCAAAAACACAGCAAAGACCTTGTTGGATTCCATCCGAGTTTCTCTGCCAACCTCCTTAAGTCTCTCCCTCTTATCACTGCAATCTCCGCATTTTTGTTTTTCATTTCTTCAATCTCCTAAATCAATCTCTCTCTCTCTCTCTCCCTTCCAAAAACCCTCTCTCTTTCTCATTTCTTTTTCTCTGCTTCCAAAAAACCTCTCCCTTTCTCATTAGGGTTTCTCTGCTTTTCTTATTTCTTTTTCTCATTAGGGTTTCTCTGCTTTTTCTTATTGCATTTTCTCATTAGGGTTTCTCTGCTTTTTCTCATTTCTTTTTCTCATTAGGGTTTCTCTGCTTCCAAAAAACCCTCTCTTTCTTTTTCTCATTAGGGTTCTCTGCTTCCAAAAAACCCTCTCTTTCTTTTTCTCATTTCTCATTTCTCATTTCTGATTTCTGATTTCTCATTAGGGTTTCTCTGCTTCCAAAAAACACTTTTTCTCATTTCTCATTTAGGGTTTCTCATTTCTTTTTCTCAAAAAACTCTCTTTCTTTCTCTTTCTTATTGGGGTTTCTCTGCTTCCAAAAACCCTCTCTTTCTCATTTCTTTTTCTCTCTTCCCTTTAATCCCCCCCATATCTGCTTCCAAAAAACCTCTTTGTTTATCATTTCTTTAATCAACCTCTATCTCTGCTCGCAATAACCTGCTCCATTGCCTCCAAAACCCGTTATCCAAAAAAACAGAGATTTTTGGGTTTCTTTAGAGAGAGAAACCAAGAAAACACCACTAAAACTTTTGAAAATATTCTCCAATATTTCTAAATAGTTTTTCCAGCTAAGGTTCCAACAATGCCAACCTGGTTTTCCGATGCGCAACATCTACATCTGCAAATTTTCGTGTAGGTTCTTCAAAGACAATGGTTTTCTGTTTGAAGCTCCAAAATGCAGTCGTTTGGTTGATTTATACAGTTTACATGCCTGCACGCTCACAGAGACCGTACCACTTGCCCTCATGTACGAAGAGCCCCGCACACATACCCGCACGCTGGAAGAGCCCGCACACGTACCCGCACGCTGGAAGAGCCCGCAGACATGCCCGCACGTAAGAAGAGCCCACACATGTACCTGCACGCTGGAAGAGCCCGTAGACATACCCTCACGTACGAAGAGCCCGCACACGTGCCTGTACGTTGGAGGAGCCCGCACACGCACCTGCACGTTGGAAGCGCTCGCACATGTACCCGCATGCTGGAAGCGCTTGCACATGTACCCGCACACTAAAAGAGCCCGCAGACATGCCCGCACATGTACCCGCACGCTGGAAGAGCCCGCAGACATGCTCGCATGTACGACAAGCCCGCACATACGAAGAGCCCGCAAACGTACCCGCACGCTCGAAGAGACCGTACCACGGCCCCCATGCTCGAGCCCGCAGATGTGCTTGCATACTCGAAAGGCCCCCAGATGTGACCCCATGTACGAAAGAGCCCTCACACAGCCTGCACGTACGAAAGAGCCCGCAGATATGCCGGCACGTATGAAGAAACCGCACACGTGCGCCGCACGCTCGAAGAGACCGTACCACGTGCACGCATTGCTCGACGTGCTCGCATGTTCAAAGAGCCCGTAGACGTCCTCGCATGCTCAAAGAGCCTGCAGACGTGCCCGCAGGCTCAAAGAGCCCGTAGACGTGCCCGCAGGCTCAAAGAGCCCGTAGACGTGCCCGCATGCTCAAGTAGCCTGCAGACGTGCCCGCATGCTCAAAGAGCTCACAGACGTGCCCCAACGTACGAAGAGCCCGTAGACGTGCCCGCATGCTGGATGGTCGGCAGATATCCCGCACGTACGAAAGGGCCTGTACCACGTGCCCGCACGCTCGAAGGGCCCGTAGATGTGCCCGCATGCTCGAAGGGCTCGCAGATGTGCCCGCATGCTCGAAGGGCCTGCACCACGTGCCCACGTGCTCGAAGGGCCCGTACCACGTGTTCGCATGCTCGAAGGGCCCGTACCACGTGTCCGCCTGCTCGAAGGGCCCGTACCACGTGTCCGCATGCTCGAAGGGCCCGTACCACATGCCCGCATGCTCGAAGGGCCCGTACCACGTGCTTGCATGCTCAAAGGGCCTGCAGATGTGCCCGCATGCTTGAAGAGCCCGTACTACGTGCTCGCGTGCTCAAAGGGCCCGTAGATGTGACCGCATGCTTGAACGGCCCGCACCACATGCCGCATGCTCGAAGGGCCCGCGCCATTTGCCCGCACGCTCGAAGGGCTTGCACCATCTGCCCGCACAGCGTGCTTGCACCACGTGCCAGCATGCTCAAAGAGCCTGTATCATGTGCCCGCATGCTCGAGCCCGTATCATGTGCCCGCATGCTCAAAGGGCCCGCAGATGCGCCCGCATGCTCAAAGGGCCCGCATATGTGCCTGCATGCTCAAAGGGCCCGCAGACGTGCCCGTACGCTCGAAGGGCCCGTACCACGTGCCCGCATGCTCAAATGGGCCACTGATGTACCCGCATGTATGAAGAGCCCGTACCACGCGCCCTCATGCTAGAAGGGCCCGCAGATGTGCCCACATGTTAGAAGGCCCTGCAGATGTGCTCGCATGCCTGAAGAGCCTGTACCACGTGCCCGCATGCCTGAAGAACCCGTACCACGTGCCCGCATCCTCTAAGTGCCCGTACCACGTGCCTGCATGCTCGAAGGTCCTGCAGATTGCTCGTACGGTGTGCCCGCATGCTCCAAGGATCGTACCACGTGCCTGCATGCTCGTCGAGCCCGCATGTACGAAAAGACCGTACCATATGCCTGCATGCTCGAAGAGCCTGCAGATGTGCCTGCACGTACAAAGAGCCCCCACACGTACCCCGCAGCTTGAAAAAATCGTGCCACCTGCCCGTATGATCTAGAGCCCACAGACTAGTCCGCATGTACGAAGAGACCGTACCGTGTGCCCGCATGCTCGAAGAACCCGCAGATGTTCCCGCACGTACGAAAGAGCGGGCTCTAAGAGGCCGTACCACAGACCCGCAGATGTCCCCGCACGCTCAAAGATACCGTACCACGTGCCCTCTTGTGCGAAGAGACTGTACCAAGTGCCCGCATGCTCTAAGAGGCCGTACCACTTGCCTGCACGCTCTAAGAGACCGCACCATGTGCCTGTATGCTCAAAAATATGCCACGTGCCCCGCATTCTCAAAGATCTCGCATACGTGCCCCACATTCGAAATCCCCGCACACGTGCCTGCATATACGAAAGAGCCCGCTGATGCGCCCGTACATCGAAGAGCCCACGCACGTGCCAGCTCATATCACGAGCCCGCACCACGTGCCCCCAACGACCACGAGCCCGAACTACGAGAACGCACCACGAGCCCGTTGGTGCATTGTGGCTAGCCAAACGACTGCGGCAGCTCCGTTTGGCCTCATCGATCTGCCAGAATCTGCAAATAATGGACGAATTAATAAACGATTACATTTAGCAAAATCTTTTGGCCGCATCGAACTGCGAGAATCTGCATTTAATGGAAGCATTAAAAACGAACATTTAGAAAAAATGGGTGTGCGGTTTTTTCATTTTCATTTTCATTTTCATTTTGGAATCCGGGTCCATTGCCACACCCACACCCCTAGGCGTGA
This sequence comes from Amborella trichopoda, assembly GCF_054954075.1. NCBI lineage: Eukaryota > Viridiplantae > Streptophyta > Magnoliopsida > Amborellales > Amborellaceae > Amborella > Amborella trichopoda. The sequence continues at coordinate 40,511,412 of NC_142347.1, forward strand.
GTTGTATTCTTAGCCGTCTAATTTGAATCGTCTGCTGGGATTATTGGTGTAATTATGTCATGCAATATTGACTTTTAAAATTTTTACATAGCATTTTTGGGAAAAGTTGGAGTGCCCTCTCGTCTTTATTGGCATGCAGCTAAAAAAAATAAAAGAATATTTATGAGAAAAAATTATTAAAAATATCCGTTCATTTTCAAGAGGTAATAATTTTTCATCACCAAAAATATTTTCTTTTTAGTATTTTTATCATGCGCACCCTATGAGACGTGTACACATCCTAAATTTTGATACATTATGATTTACATAATAAAAGCTAAAAAGAAATACTTTTTAAGTCCTTGAATCAAGATTTGATGCTCAAGAGCCAATTTGCAACATTGTGACTCCAACCATCCCAACAATTTACTCGAAGCGGATAGCTGATAGTGTGGGTCATATGCTTTTCATACTTGGGTGGTGCCACATGTAAATCTTCCTCTCAAAATAAAAAACAAAATTTACACAAATATTTAAAATCATCAATTTACCCATACTTTGGATCTTCAATATAAAAAATTGCACATTATATTAACGTAGTTACTTTTTTTAATTTTTGACCATTCAAAATATGAAAGCTAACCTAAAATTTTGGTTTTACCTTTTTTGGATTCTAAACTATTGGAGTTTCATCTATTAATTAATTATATTATTTAATTATAATTTTTAGTCTCACTTTATTTTATTAATTGGCCCTTTTTTTTTATTTGATCTTTTAAAATTATGATCATAAAATAGAGTCATTACTATTATCTTTTAAATATTTAAGATTTGAGATGTACTATAAATCTCACAAAACAATATAAATCGACATATTCTAAAACATATATTTAAATTAAAGTGCAATGTGAAATTTACTTCTCTAGTTCTTTGTAAAATGGAATTATTTTATTATAAAAATTAAATATATTTTTAAATATTTTTAGAGAATTGAAAATTTGTTTAATGAGGAAAGTTAAATAAGAAAATATTATACATTTTTATTAAATTTTTCATTCTTCTCTAATAGAATATAGTATAATATAGTATAATATAAGATATCATATATAATATAATATAATAAATAACATAGTATTATACTAAGAAAGAGTTTATATAAGGTTGCAACGTAAAAAGTAGGATTAAGGTGCACCGCAAAAACCATCATAAAAAATTGTTTTGATGTTGGAAAACCCACTAATTGATCATATCAACATCAAGATGTATGTGTACGAAAAGAAAAAAGGATTTTGAGTCCTAAAGATAGTGTATCAACATATTATCTAGACCTTCTCTTTTTACGATTTTCATGTGTTTATTATAGTTCTACTTGATGGGACTGATTTATTGCGATTTCTAATCCTATTATTTACTCTTGGGGGATACAAGGGTTTATCGTAATGTTGCCAGTATAGTAGGGGGTTTGTTGCAGCGTAGGAAAAATCGAACGGGAACCGTTAACCGGACATGAAGCCAGAAGCGGTGCAATCAGTCTAATCAGTAAATCGAGCGATCTGGCCTAATCGGGCAAGTCCTAGTCTGTCAAAAAAGTGTTAAAAAAATATAAAAAAAATCTAATAAAATATGAAAGTATATTTAAAGCACGATTAAACAAAATACATTCAAATGAATTTTAAAGAATTGATTTGTGTCGAGGTGTATTTTGTAGTTTTACAAAAAGATGGAAATTTCTTTAAAAAATAAATATTAATGGCCCAAACGTTTTCTAATCTTTGCCAAAATGATGACAAATATTTAAAAAAAAAACAAAATCCCTTATTTTTTGAGATTTTATACAATTTATTTGAATGTTTTTTTAAATAACTGGCCGGTTTGCCAAAACCAACGACCATGGTTGGTTCTGATCTAACTGGGCGGTTAGAATTTAAACCGCCAGATTTTTCCAACACTGGTTTATTGTGGAGTAAATTTGTTGGTACGTGTGTGTGGTCATGGGGCCTTTAAACATGTCATTTTTCTCTCTCTTATAATTTAATGTTTATCACTAAAATAGAGAGGATTTCTCAGAGATAGAAAGTGTCGCTATCTAAAATAGGGAGGATTTCTTGGAAAACGGCCTCCTTCCATCCCTCTTTAGGAAGGGTTTCATGGCTATGGAGAGGTAGACCACATAATCTAATTTGAGTTCTCATTGTTTTGGGAAATGACCTGAACTTTTCGATCCCAAATCTTGCGACTGAAAGAAAGACCTATGTGATCTTTTACCGTGGAATACAATATACATGTATTTTTTTCACCCCTTTCTTTTGGCAAAAGATCACTTACATGTGGTCTTTATTATAATAAGATAAATTTCAAAATAAAATCAACATAACAATAAAACCAAGATCTTAACAACTTGATGCCATTGAAACAACTATGCACTATGCTTGAGAATAAAAGATAACATTGCAAGAAACAAAAGGAAGAGTGTCGAAGAGTACCTCAACCGGGCTTATTACACCCCACATCGAGTCACCACCATCCGATGGTGCACTCCACCTTCAACTGTAGATTACAGATCACCCTTGCTTTATCAGACCGACCAGTGTTTCCTATGACCCACAGTCCAAGCAGGGACTCATTAACGGGTCACCAAAGTCCTGCTGATGAGCCAAAGGATCGCAATCTCAATTTGTGGATTTCAAGTCTTCCCCTAGAGACGAGTCAAGGTCACTTAGACCTGATCCGACCATAGCTTCTATAATGCATAAGGGTATCTCTCATACATACATACACTTCACCCTATAAGGTGGATTTCTGGCTTTCTCGAACAATCTATCGATATGCATGCCGTGTGATGGTACATGGATGAGGTTTTGGCCTCTGTCTCTATAGGCCACCATCACACATAAGAGTCACACAGTCTCTTGGCTCACTTATCCGGGCATGTTCTCCGACCTCATCAAGGGCTAACCCATAAACCCTCATCGATTTGTTCTTCATGCCCAGGTAACATAGGTATTTTCCAACCGACTAGCCTAGATCGTTACGCATAAATCAGTATCAGCAAACCATCGTTTGCTTAGTATGGTCCACGATGGACCACACTCCCACTGAGTTCATGTTCCACTATATCATTTCATTTTACAAGCACTCATAAGGCTTTTAAAGGCCACATAAACCCAACATCTCCTACTTGACCTTTGAATGCTTTACATTCTCACTTTCTCTTAGTCCCAGCTCTCTCTCCCAATTACAATATCTCTCAAGCATTTTTACTTATTCTCTCAATACATTAATCATGGCTTTCGTCATTAATCCTTTCACAAAAGGATTTATAGATGCAATACATTTTTCTCTTTACGGCTCGGTTCTCATCCAAAAAATGGTCGTAGCTCATCTTTCACTTCGCATTGCGAATCATGGACCTGTTGTCACAAAAGACCATCACGTACCCTCATCGCATGGGGTCGTATGTTCATGGGCTCAAAAGACTTCTTCAAACAAGCTACTCCCTTTTGTAGCCATACAACCAGCGCCAAACATTTGCGTTCTATGTGTGAAAAACATTATAGTCTGTTGTTCCATATAGCATCTCAAATACTAGTAGGTGCTCCCACTTGAATATTTAGTTTATCTAGATCTCAATCTTTCTCAATCTCACCTCATTCCTCAGGTGATAAAAACATGGTTTTATATGCTTGGAGTTCTTATGGAATCGTGGCTCCTTTGACACACATATCATCAACGTGTTGTCATAGAAAATTCTTACTGCCTCACAACGCACGAGGTGAAAGTTAAGTCGATTAAGAAATTTTTTAATCTATACGGCCTCCTCGATCACCAAACAGCACGCCACGTACTGTGCCTTCATGGTAAAGAATTTCATCACATCCTGTTTCTTTGATTTCCAAGAAACTGCACCCCCTCTAAGCATGCACACATATCCAGATGTAGACTTCACATCATCTGGATCTGTGAGATAACTTACACTTGTATATATCTGAATATCCAAGCAACTAAAAAGAAATGTGGGACTGTAGCAGCTCCCACTCAATTATTGCACATACAACATATACATTCTCAATATTCTTATGCATATATCATGAGGTAGCATATCAAGTCTGATCCAATATGTAATTCAATACCTGTTTGTTTCACAACATGCAAAAACCTTCATGAACCACAAAGGTTCAACCACACTAGACATCTTGGTAGTAAATTCATACAAATCAAGTTATCTAATCAACACAATATGCGTCAGAGAAGCCCAGCATGATGACATTCCTGCAACATTCCCTATAGTTCAAAGTCTTAGATAATCGAGGATTCTAAATAACTAGAAACATGGGTCAAGGCATATAGGTATTTAAAAAAATACAGTGCATGATAGTTTTTCTCTCACTTTTATAAATACCTTCTAGACAAAATGTTTTTTTTTTTTAATAAAAAAAAAATTGACTTGGTATATATATATGCATTCACAAGCAATAGTTATATAATAATATGCCAGTTTAAAATGATTTTCATAAAAACTTAATGGACCTTGCAAGATTATGTGGCTTTCCCTAAACTATATTCATAGACTTAAGCTTTTCTGAAATCATCCAATTTAATTATAAAATACGTGCTTAGCCTTCATAAATCATTTTATCGCATTCACATTTAATTTCCTACCAAGTCAAGTTCATGGCCATAAAAACAAATCATATATATCTTCTTATAATTTTATCCAAAATAAAGCACGACTAAATAATGTCTACTAAAGCCTTGACAAAATACTTCATTTTTGGAAATTATAGAGAATTTATCAAGAGATCATCGTCACATGCAATCATATTATAGACATTATTGAGAGGATGGTCATCAAGACCAAGTTCCATCAGAACACTCCCTTTGTGCTTACATATTTGAATGAGTCACACCCATGTCTCGTGTTTCATCCTTAAGACTCAAAGCCCTTGATCAAATCACATCTTCATGTGTATTACTACCTCAAGTAGTTCATACTCAAGCACAAAGAGGCACCAAAACACAAGGTATTCAAAACCGACACTTTCAAATTTGTTAGCACTTATCACTTAATGTCCATACACTCCATACATATTCATAAAACAATTAACCAAAATATAACCAAAGCACATTAAACAAAGTTATTAAATCAACTTTCCCTATATGACCGTACAATGTAATGTGAGATAGATTTCATACTCAAAACCATGTAGTGTGGTACCTGAGCTTTCTTGATTTATTATTTTTACTTGTTTGGCAAGTTTTTGTGATCTTGGAAGTACACGCAACTGATGAAAAATATATTAATCATTGGTTTCACATGTTACGAAGTTTCCATCTCTTCGGCACTTGGATTCTCCTATCTTACACCGTGAAGAAAATATCTTCTTCATCTCATTATTTCAAATACCATAATTTCGATTTTCCCACTAATCTTTAACGTTTCTATGCTACCACCAAATCTCTCTATATATCCCTTCATTTCGAAAAAACCAAGATGTTTTTATAGGTATTGTGTTTCTTCTTCTTTCTACTATTTCTAGATCACATACTCTTTACATAGAGTGTCATATCTTGTTAACTCTATATTACATCTCTCTAAAGTTTTATTATAATAAACCATACTCATAGCACACTATAAAACCTTTTTAAATGAGCCTAAAAAAAAGGTCTTCATAATTAGGAATCCAAAGATGTGTCTTAACATGTCACATCTTTTTAATTTACTGTAGAATAGAACTTGAGCATACCATGATAAAAATATGATATCTCTCAACTCATAAAGAGTTAATCTTCGAATCATTTTGAGTACTGAAATAGACTCAAAAGAATATAAAATAGTATTCAGTTCCATCCCTAAATCATACCATTTAGTGAATATTCATTTTAGTGACATTTACGTCACAATGCAATCTTTGTAATTGAAAATTAGGTTGAGCACCTCTCATTAAAAAAATTGTTTATCTCAAACCTCAAAGAATTTCTTCTTGAAATCTTTTGTGTTAAAAATTAGACTCAAAACCAAATCTTAACATCATAGTTTTAATTCCAAATAATATTTTTCTTCAGAGAAATAAATAAGTGACATTCACTTCATAAAATAAATCACACTACAGAATTTCAGGATGAACGTTATCTAGTAAAATTGTTTTTTCTCTCTACTATCATGGAGTTTCCCATTCAAACTAATTTTATTTGAAATTAGATACATAATAGTAACACATATATTTTCACAATCCTTATATCACTCTGTTAAGTAGGCTTGATAAATATATCTATTTATATCTTCAATGAATAACATACCAAATTACAGAAAATTCAGGATAACCTCTCTTCAATCCAAAATTTTTATTCCTCTCTGTCCATAGATATTTCTCTCTCAAATAAACTTTATTAGAAAATAGACTCAGAATGGAAGTTTAAAAATTTAGTGGGGGCTATAAAATATTCTTTTAAGTATAGAAATAAAATCATAACTTCCAAGTCATAGGAATAGTTTTCGTTACAGAAAACAGCACTTGCGTACCCTTCAATAAATTGATCATATCTTTGAAACCACAAAGAATTTCTTTATAAAATTTTTTTTTTGCTTGAAAGTAGACTCAATTTTGTGACTTATAGTAAAATTTGAGCAAGAAACAAAATCATATAATTGGTAAGAAAAATCACGGAACTCAATGAACAGTTTTTGGATTTTGTAGGGTCAGAACTGATACCCTTCATTGATGATTCCATAACTCTCAATTCCCTTAGGATCTCCCACAGAAATTTTTCAGATAGATCCTACTTTTAAAGACACAAAATATCACTGAAGTATGTAATAGAAAAATGCCTCAGTATTTTATTCATATCACTACTCTAAAATAACGCAGAATACTCATTCTGCAGAGCGCCTTTTCGGCATTGGAGTATTTCAATAATTCTTAACCGTGGGTGTATTTTTTGACCACAAAGGTCATTAACTTTCTTATATCTCACTCCTAAGCTTCAGCTAAACTCAATAAAGATAAAAATAACTAATGACATCAAGTATCAATAGCTCTAATACCAATGAAATAAAGACCTGTGTGATCTTTTACCGGGGAATACATTTTTTTTATTTTTTTATTTTTTTCAACCCTTTCTTTTGGCAAAAGATCACTTACATGTAGTCTTTATTACAATAAGATAAATTTCAAAATAAAATCAACATAACAATAAAACCAATATCTTAACAACTTGATGCCAATGAAACAACTATGCATTATGCTTGAGAATAAAATATAAGATTGTAAGAAACAAAAGGAAGAGTGCCGGAGATTACCGCAACCGGGTTTATTACACCCTCCACCGAGTCACTACCATCCGATGGTGCGGGATCAACGGTTTAACTTCAATCTCGAACCGAAAAAGCAAATTTCGGTCAAGCTATACCAATGGAACATGAATCCCTTTGATCACAAACTCAAATCCTAGGTGAATTCTCTTAGCAACCTAGTTTGATAGAGATGGATTCTCTTTTTGTTAAACCCTAAAACCCTTAGCCATAAATCCATATTTGAGAGATAGGAGAGAGAAGAACTCCATAACCTAAACCCTTAGGTTTTTTCATAATGTGGGAGAGAGAGATCAAACATGAGAGATAAAAACTTTTTTAAGAGAGAGAAATAGAAAGATAAGGTGTAGAGATTTTGGGTAGAGACGATCCCTTTTTATAGGCTTTGAATAAGATTAGGGTTTCTTAGGGTTTTCTTTGGCTTGCCTCTTTTTGTGAGATTGAACATAGACCATCGATCAAGAGTGACTTGTGGGGTGAGAGATCTAAGTCATTCATTCCATAGATGGGCCATCAATATTATGGAAGGTGTACGAACCATTATTCCCCTTTTGTAAACCATTTTCTCATCAATAGAAATTAAATAATTAAATCTAATCAAAATATTGTGCAAACTTAAAATAGCATAAGTCTAATCAATCTTGCCACAAAATCTTTCAAAGATATATCAAGTCAATATTTAGTCAATATCTTCTAACCATATGGCTACACGGCATATCACCAAAAAATAGGTAAGAGAATAAAAGTACGGCGTGCCACCCAAGGGAGGCACTCATGGGTCCCACTTTCTAAAAATATGGCTGGCCCATATGCACAATGGGCCCCCATGATTTTTATATATTTAAAATTAATAAAAAGATTTTAAAATATTATTTGAATATTTAAACAATTGTAAAATCAATATCTTTAATTTTATAAATCTAAAAATTATAAATAAAATATCCATGGGTTCATAAAAATTCAAATAATAATCTTAAAATTTTCATCATAAAACAAACACAATTTAATTAATTTGCTAGGAAAATGATCCATATAATAAAGGATCCACAATAATGGGGCACTCCACCTTCAACTGTGGACTACATACTACACTTGCTTTATTAGACCGACCTAGTGTTTCCATGACAGTACAAGCAGAGGCTTATTAGCAGGTCACCAAAGTTCGATCGATGAGCTATGGGATCGCAATTCCAGTATGTAGATTTCAGGTCCTCCCCTAGAGACGAGTCAATGTCACCTAGACTTGATGCGACCATAGCTCCTATGGTACATAGGGGTATCTCTCGCACATGCATACGCTTCACCCTAAAAGGTGGATTTTTGGCTTTCTCGAACGATCTATCGATATGCATGCCGTGTGATGGTACATGGATGAGGTTTGGGCCCTTGTCTCTGTAGGCCACCATCACATACAAGGGTCACACAGTCCCTTGGCTCACTCATCCGGGCATGTTCTCCGACCTCATCAAGGGCTAACCCATAAACCATTATCGATTTGTTTTTCATGCCCAAGTAACATGGATTTTTTCCAACCAACTGGCCTAGATCGTTAAGCACAAATCGGTATCAGCAAACCATTATTTGCTTAGTATGGTCCACGAGGGACCACACTCCCACTGAGTTCATGTTCCACTATATCATTTCATTTACAAGCACTCATAAAGCCTTTAAAGAACACATAAACCCAACAGCGACACCGCCAATAATCCTGAGAGAGGGGTTCATCTCTTCCCTCAAGATTTCAACATTGGTATCAGAGCGAGGTTGCTGTAAATTTTATAGTCTCAATTTTGGCTCTCTATTGCTGTCGCCTGAGCTGTGAGTCACAATTGCTTGAGTCGTATTTTTTTCCATTGTTGACGAGTTTTGGTGCACGGTATTTTACTACCCCTATCTTGACGCTGATACATATTGGATGATAACGTTATTGATAATTTAACAGCCTTGACGCTCTTATTGATAAAGTTATTGATTCATTGTTCTTGATCCATATATATCTTATTGATAAAAATTATTGACGCTCATAGATACATAGCCATCGTATCTGACTGATTCATTGTTCCCATATGTATCAAGTCGGTAACTGATAGGCAGGAGATCTCGTATATATCTTGATAGATGCCTACCTCTTGTAGTGAATTAATATTTATCCTAGCAGAAGTTCAACGTATGTTTTTTTTTGCCAAGCCCTTTTAAACGTTTTTTTTTTTCCCATTGAATATCACAATGAAACTCACTACATTTCAGTAAATTTCAATGAATTTCAAGGGTTTTTTGTTCTGTTATTTAACTTATTGCCCAAAATAGTTCACTCAAGTTTTTCCCTGGAAGCTTCGTGCACTTACCACGCCCACACCTTAACCACTCGGCCATAGTGAAGCAGTAATTCTCTCTAATTTTGGAGGTCATAAATAAATAAATAAATAAAAATTGCTATTGTAATTTTATGTTGCTGAAATTTTAGAGACAGGGATATAACTGCCGCTGAAAATCAGTATCTTAAATAACTAAAAAAAAAAAATATGTACTAACAAGTAGGTCCGTGCTTTTGCAATATAAACAAAGGACTCTTTGCATTTTTAGTACTGTTGTAATTTTAAAGATAACTATGGAGCTATTGCTAGAATTTTTAGAAAGTCAAAACTCTTGATATTTTTAGAGGCACAGAATTGTTGCTGGAATTTTAGAGAGAGAGACAAAGATACATGTAACTGCAGCCAATAATTTATTTTTACTTATGTTGCTACATTTTTTTTTTATATGCTTCAACTAGGATTTAAGGATATTTCTACATATTCTATTTGCATAATTATCATATGCTTTGGTCTCTTTAAATGAGAAAATTTTATGATTTTGATTTAGCGAACACAAATTTTTTGTAATATTGTTATGCCATATTTTTTGTTGAAAAATATTAATTTTTATTGTAGACTCTCTCTCTAAAGCTAAAACATATTTTATGAAAAATAGTCTTATGCAAGACTTGAGATAATGTAATTATTGCCTTACTTTATTGATTTTTCGTTGCATCACAACAGTGCGAACATAAACTGTTCGAGAAAATTTTTCTTTGAGGTTGCAGCTTATTGAGAGTCGGCAGACTTATTGATTTAACTAGCAGACAACCCTTTCTTAAACATAATTAACATTTTCAACGTTTAGGTATTGTCTAAAAAATCAAAATGACATCTAGGCTGGTCATGTCAGAACTATCCAAACTTGAAAACTCAATGGGACCAATTTTTCTATGTAGAAAAGAAACATTATATATATTCTTTTCCAAGATAGGGTAGATTATGTTCTAGAAAAAGAATCATCAGTTTTAGAGCCTAATGCCAATGGTTAAGCCAAAATGCGACTTGAAAAATAGTTGGAAGATGACAAAGTAGCTAGGACTACTATGTTGAGTTTTATAGAAGATGATTTGATTAGAGTCTTTGAGGATCACACCACAGCTCAAAGCATGATGGGTGCTCGATCTAAAAAATATGGGGTCATTTTTTAGACCCATGTGCAGTTATTGTTAGAAAAATACAATTCTTGTAGAATGAAAGAATCAGACTCAGTAACCGAGCATGCTAATAAAATGATAGTGCTCGTAAATAACCTTGTTGCAGTCGGGAATCGAGTCCTCGATCGCATGCAAGTGTCCATTGTCCTCAACAATCTCCCTCCATGTTGGGAGTCTGTTGTAATTGCATTGAATCTTTCTGCATAAGAGATAACCATATTAAATCTTTCCATGCATCTTAGTATTGAAGCTAATAGAAGAATGATGAAGAAGTCAAGGAGCTTTACTTTGCCCAAAGTTCATATTCTCAGATCCCCAAGAAACCTTACAATAATAAGAAAAATAATAGATACAAGAGAAATGAGAGAAATTTTAAAAATCAAAAGAATAAGGTTGAGAAGGCTAGTTTTTATTGTAAAGAAATTGGGCACATCAAATTTAATTGTCCTAAGCTGAAAAACAAAATAAGTATCAGAATAACAATCATGCTCGAAATAATCAAAATAAGAGAAATGACTTGATCTGCGTAATTCTAGAATCAATAGTTGTCGACCATGACCTGAGAAATAATTCACAGAATTGAAAGAGATTGCAGCCGGTAATCATCGGATTTACATGAGAAATGACGCAGGCTGCGATATATTAGGCGTCGATACTTTCAAGATGTAATTATTTGAAGGAACAAATCTCTTACTGAATGATGCATTGTATTTCGTAATTTGATTTATGTCCTTAAGTTATACGACAAGGGTTATGAAATAAGATTCATGTCTGGTAGATTACCATTGGGAAACACTCTAGAGCATTGATGTACTGTACCAAAGTTGACAATTTGTACCAATTGAATATTAATGACAGTTCATCTCATGTTGGTTATTTTGATGTCTCTTTCCATATGCTCAAGCTGTAGGATGCATAATTTATGTCATATTGTGTACAGATCTGATTTGAGTCATGCATATGGTCTTGCAAGTAGATTTAGAGTAATCTTGGGATGACTCATTGGCAAGCAGTAAAAATGATGCTCAAATATATTCAGAAAACTAAAAAATACAAGTTGTGCTTCCAAGCTGACAATTTAGAGGTTACTGGGTACTCTGATGCAGATTTTGCAGGAGACCCAGATGATAGAGAATCAGCCTCAGGAATTGTATTCATCTTTGGAGGTGGATATGTTCCCTGGTCTAGCCAAAAACAATGTTGTATAGCTTGATATATTATAGAAGCCTAGTATATTGCTTGTAGTATTGCTACAACTTATGCCGTCTGGATTAAACGCTTCATAAATGATTTGAAGCTGGATATAGCCGACAAACCTGTTAAAATTTTTTGTGATAATCAGACTGTTATTTCATCAATTAGAAATAGAGCTTATAGTAAGCACATTGAAATTGATTATCATTATATTTATAATATTATTGGAAAGAATGAAATAATTGTAAGTTATTTGCCATCTTCAAATATGATTGCACAATGGGGTTGAGTGCAGAAATATTATCAAAGCATGTAGCTTTGATGGGACTTAGAAATATTTAAGTATGGAACTCACAAATTGGATCTTTTTCTTTAATGTCTTGGCCATGTGAGAAAAAATTGCATTATCGTGAGAAACCCCATGACATGACCTTGGATATTTTTTGTTATGAGATGTATAACCGCACTAGCGTGAAAAGCCTCATGACCAAAATATGATCATAAATGTTAAACTCATTAAGTGGTAAAGACTTTATGATATTATAATATATCTGACCCTTATAGCCAAGTGAAAGATGTTGGTACATGTGTGTGGCCATGGGGCGTGTCATTTTTCTCTCTTATAATTTAATGCTTATCACTAAAATTGGGAGGCTTTCTTAGAGAGAGACAGTGTCGTTATCTAACGGGTAGAAAATAACCACCCACCTCCAAGGATTACAGGGCCACGTTTATCAGAGATTTCAATAACTCAGCCGAACGTTGGAGAATCTGATTTGAGTAATCATTGTTCTTAGAAAGGGCCTGATCTCTGCAATCCCAAATCTCGCGACACCACCAGTAATCCTGTGGGAGGGGTACATCTCTCCCCTTAAAATTTCAACAAACTTTATATTAGAGGGGCTAGTATGCTTCTCCCCCAGTAAAGAAAGGATTAAGGTTCAAGTCGGCTGCCAAGCTGAACACCGTGCCAACATATTATGTCCACCATTGGATGAGTCCATCTATTAACCCTACGTTGGACGTTGCGTGTTTGCACCATTGGTGTGGATGGAACCCTAATTAATCAGCACTTTGGAGAGTGTTGTGGTTAAGAATTGTTATCAGCACTTTGGAGAGAGTGTTGTGGTTAAGAATTGTTAATATATATATATATATATATATATATATATATATATATATATATATATATATATATATATATATATATATATATATATATATATATATATATATATAAAAGATTGTAACCTTTACTTCTACAGCTATGGATGCACCTCAAAAATCCATCAGAAAATATCGTTTTAATCTTGAAAAATACTTTGATTGATCATTTCGACATCGAGATGTATGACCATAAAAAATAAAAAGATTTTAAGTCTCATAAATAGTGCATTTTACAACATATTATCTACACCGTCCATTTTTAATATTTTCATATGTTTATAGATCTATTTGATTTTAACTATTTTTTAAATTTAAAATTTTATAATTAGATATAAAAATAGATTTTGAAATAATCTTAAGAACATTTTACATCACCTTACCTCTACACCTACGGATGCATCCGTATGCCACGCACACACACACACATATCTATCTATATATATATATATATATATATATATATATATATATATATATATATATATATATATATATATATGAGATGCATCTTGGCAGGTATTATCATCCATCCTCATTGATAAATGAGTCTAATCATACTTCAGAAAATGGCCTTTCATTTGAAAATTTAGGACTATGGTTAGTAGATCTCCACCCTTCACCATAAGGAATGGAAGGCGGATGCTTCTGTTGTGTACTACATACCAATGGTGTATGATTTAATTTCTCAAATAATGAATTCCTTAATGGGAAAGTACTTATTATTTGTTTATCAAGATTGAGAAGTCCTAAACGAGTCCTTCCTTTGTCTTAACTATGATGATTTTAGGAGCAAGCTTTCGTGCTCTAACTGAGATAGCAAGAACATATTTTCGAAGCATTTCATAAAATGCTTGTTTTTGTTAGGTTACTCTTCTCATCGAGTGTTTTTTTGTTCTCCTTAGTTTACTCCATGTTCATTGAACGCATTTTTGTAAATATAAAAACTATTTGAACAAGGATATTTTTTATTACTCATGAAAGGTAAAATAAATACTTCTAGAAGATAACAATAATATTTTATTCCTTAAAAAGCAATTATTTTAGTTGGGTGGTGTCGCATATCATGCAGATGATGAGGCATTTATATAGACGATGTTATACCCATAATAGTAAATAAAAATTCTTTTTATAAATTTTTTTAGCTTATTCTTAATTAAGTACTTAAAACATCCTTAAGCAAGAAATTATTACATTGAAGACCGAGCAATCATCCAAAAATATCTTGCAGATTTATCCAATATGAGTATCCTAGTTCCTAACAAAATACAATGTTTAGTGAAAAGATATAGAGTTTTAAAACACTTTAAAGGCCCCCAGTTTGGATGGAACAATTACTTGAGACAGGCATCTTCGTCACTCTGAGCCTTGAAAACGTGGCGTTTGGTTTGTTCCAACATATCATGCGTGTAATCCAATTCGCCAATTGAGACAGTGTGATGTATTTTGTTGGTAAGTGTGGTCACAAAAGTCTACCCTCAAATATGGGTACCCATTTATTTGAAAAAATATAGAATGATATCATTTACTTTTGGTATAAGGTGATCACGATTAATTTTGACTATTAGATATAAAATTGGGTAGTTGTATTTATGCCACTGACCATGCTCAATCGTCAAAAGAAATTTTTTCAAATTTTATGACACACTCAAGCTACTAAATTTTACATCGGATAAATATAACTAATTGTATCCTCATTGCGTGGTCTCCTCATATACAATTCCATTCTACTATCTACTTTTGAAATGAAAGACCAAAAATGGCTTTGATTTCAATTTTTTATCTTCTCCTTTAAGTAGGTGGGGAAGTATCTTAGTGTTATTTTTTCAAATAAAGCGGGCTGGGAAAGGGGGGCTTACTCATGAATGACTGGTAGCCCACTAAACATTGCATATTCGTTGGTGAGCGAGAAAAGAAACGATACGCTTCTTTTGTTTTCTTTGGTTCTTCCCATGATACAAAAAGGGAAATGTTTCTATGCGATCCCAGTAATGTATAAGTGCCACTTCTTAACCCTTCGATCTGAATTGAACAGCTACGATTGTTCATACCACAATATCACGTTCGAACACTATTTTATTTTTTGTTTTTGTTTTAGATGAAATTTTGAACGTCCCATCATCAAATTAGGGCGAACCTAGAAAAAAAAATTCTGTAAAAACAAATGATCAAAATGCCCTTATATTTTCAGGGTATTCTGGCAATTTTTCATCACTGAAAATATGTTTTTAATATTTTCATCATGTGCGCCTCTATCAAATCTATACATGCCTCAAATTTTGATTCAAAATTATTGGTAGAATAAAAATAAAAAATAAAACACTATGAACTGTCGGTTCAAGATCTAACGATTAAGTGCTAGCTAGTGACATTGTGACTCACGCCATTTCTCAGATCTGATGGTTGAAACCAGGGGTCACATATACCATATATGTGGGTGGGTCACATAGAAAACCAGGGATCACATATACCATGGGGTCACATATACCATATATGTGGGTGGGTCACATAAAAAGCCCTCCCAAACCTTTTCTTTTATTTTAGTAGTTTTTTGGTTAGTCAGCATTGGTGACTCAAAACTAAACAGACCTTGAATCGGCCGTGTCGGCTTGTGATCGGTAGAGGACCGGCCCGAGTACCTTGGAATTGGGTAGGGCTGCCAACAGGCCCTGGCTCAATTCATGCCCGGCCCGAAAATATAGGAAATTTCGGGCCTAGGCCAGCCCGACCCCGAAAATGTCCAAATGTATCCCATCCCGGCCTGAAGGCCCATTAATGGCTCGTTAAGCCTCTATTGGTCTGGGCCTGGGCCGGCCAATTAAGAAAACTCCTTTTTTTCCCTCATTTTTCAATTTTTTCTTGGAGCAAGCCAAAAAAATGCTAAACTATTTTTAAGAGAGAGAAGGTTTTAGAGAGAACGAAATATTAGGTTTCTAGAGAGATGACCTGAGGTTTCAGAGAGACAAAGATTAGATTTTTTTTTTGATAAGTCAGTGGGGATTTGAATCCCTATTCATTTTTCATTAATAAGTAAGAATGGTACAAAAGGATAAAGAGTTTATGGTACAATTCTTTCACGAGAAGTCCTGTCCATATTATAGAGAGATTGGATTTCTTTTTTTCAAAAAAAAGAGAGAGATTGGATTTTTAGAGAAAGAATGAGTTTTGGAGAAAATGAAATATTGGGTTTCTAGAGAGAGAGCATGAGTGTTTAGAGAGAGATTGGATTTTTAGAGAAAGAATGAGTTTTAGAGAAAATGAAATATTGGGTTTCTAGAGAGAATGCATGAGTTTTTTAGAAAGAGAGTTTGAGTTTCTAGAGAGATAGTGGTTTTAGAGAGAGAGATTGGGTTTCTAACTAGAGAGTGAGTTTTTTGAAAGACACGTTGAGTTTTAGAGAGAGAATAAATATTTAGAGAAAAAAAATTAAGTTTCTAGAGAGAGAATTGATTTTTAAAGAGAGAACTAAAATTTCATCTTCAACATATAAAATGATAATTACCTTTGTAGGTTAGGATGGACTTATTGTCTTTCTTTATTTAGAGAAAGAGATATCAACATCGATTGACTAATGGCTTTTTACTGAATGTATTCTCCATTGCATGCGTTTATTCCCCCTTAGATTGGCACCGTATAAATCTTTTTTTTTAATACAAATCCAACAAGAAATATACACAATATATAAGGGAAGAGAGAGAAAAATTGACATCAATTATTTACCAAGTTCACTATGTTAAACAAAAGTAAGATAATAAGAGTCAATAAATTGAATAAATAAGGGGATAAGTGCATTGGGGTGTTTTTTTTATTTAGAGAGAAATAAAAGTCAATAAAGAACAAAATAAGTCCACTAGTACTTTTTTTATTTAGAGGGAGATGATAAAAATTAATAAAAAAATTGATAAATGTACTAGTGTCTTTCTTTATTTAGAGAGAGATAATAAGATCAATAAAAAAAAGATAAGGGTATGCGTGCCTTTTTTTATTTAAAGAGGGAAAATAAGAGTCCATTAAGAAAAAGATAAATGCATTAGTACTTTTTTTTTATTTAGAGAGTGATAATAATAATCAATAAAAAAATGGGTAAGTGATGCTTTTCTTTATTTGGAGAGAGGGATAATAGGAGACAATAAAAAAAGAGAAAAGAGCATGGTGTCTTTATTTAGAGAGATAATAGAAGTCAATAAAAAAAGGGTTTTTTCAAAAAAAAAAATATTTTTGTTTATGTATTATTCTCGTCTCTTTAATTTTAGGGAAAATTATAAGAAAAAAGTTTATATAAGGATGCAACCTTATAATGTAAACTACGGATGCACTTCAAAAATTCATAGGAAAATGTAGTTTTAATGTTGAAAAACCCTTTGATTGCTCATCTTGACATCGAGATGTATAATCATGAAAAATAAAAAGATTTTAAGTCTTAGAAATAGTGCATTTTATAACATACTATCTCCACCGTTCATTTTCAAGATTTTCATATGTCTATAGATCTACTTGATTTTAACTATTTTTTAAATTTAAAATTTTATAATTAAATATAAAAATATATTTTGAAATAATCCTAAAAATATTTTACATCAAAGTTATATATCATGATAAAATTTGAAGGTGTATCTTACCTCTAAAGTTACGGATAGAGCCATATGCCAACTGTATCGAAATTATAAATATCCCGTAATTTCAATTTTCTACACATCTTATCTTATCTTTCAATGCTGTTTGTATTGTACCATAAACTCTCACATTAATTTTTTTTGTATATACTCCCAGTCAAATCATTTTGAGACCCAAATACTTCTTTCTTTTTCTTTTTTTTTTCTCTCTCTTCCTTTTTTAACTTATTTTTTTATATTCTCTCTCAAACTCTCTACTTACACGAAAGGCCAAAACAAACTTTTTCTCGCATCGGTATTCGCTCTTTACTTATCCAAAACGCTAAAACAAACTTTCTCTCTCATCAGTATTCTCTCTCTACTTTCCTCAAAAACTTTTTCCTCTTTAGTAAGCAAAAAAACTTCTCTCTCTCGTCCCAAAACTCGCTGTCTACTAAGCAAAAGAACTCTCTCTCTCTCTCTCTCTCTCGTCCGTAGCATTTTGCCGTCCAGCACATTTTTGTGCTCAAGCAAAATTTTGTAAGCAATAAACCTTTTGTAATATTTGCCGTATTGGAGCAAAAATTTTGCTCCAAACACTCTTATGTGTCGGAGCGGAAAAATTTTTTTTTAAAAAAAAGAGAGGTTTTTTTTGCTTAATAGAGAGGAAAGTTTTTGGATGAAAAGTAGAGAAAGAGAGAGAAAGTTTGTTTTGGCCTTTTTGGATAAGTAGAGAGAGATAATATCGATGAGAGAGAGAGTTTGTTTTGGCCTTTTAGGTAAGTAGAGAAAGAGAGTTTGAGAGACAATATAAAAAAATTAAGTTTTAAAGGGAAGAGTGAGAAAAAAAAAAGGCATTTTGACCTCAAAATTGTTGGATAATTTGACTCGAGAGTATATATAAAAAAAATAGTTTTGGGGTTAGGGTACAATAAAAAAAGCATTGGGGGTGAGATGGGTAAAAAATTGAAATTGTGAATATCTACAATTTTCTCTTAATTTTAAAAGAAAAAAATGATGAAGAGTGAAGATTGTTTTTAAAAAAGACATGCTAAATAGGCCCCCAATCCCTTGGGACAGGCTGGCCCGCGCGATATAATTGTTTATATCAATACCTGCTCGGCCCCACCTGAATCCCGTTAGAAGCCATTAACAAGCCCGGCCCGCACGCACAAGGCCCTGCACTATCCATTGGCAGCCCTAGAATTGGGTGAGTCGTTATCTTTTAATTTTTAGCTTTACAAAAAAAAAAAAAACGAGATTTCCTCATTATTCTTCATCAAATTTGCTTAAATTTGTTACAAATTGGTCATCTCTCATTGTTCTACAATAGTCCCAAACAAAATTGGACCGAAACAAATTTTTTGGCAAGGTTTAGATATTAAAAAAATTGCAATTTTTTAGCTCAAAACCCTTTTCAGTCATTTATCTGATTTCTACCAATATTCTCAACCAAAAATCATGAATTTTGTAAAAAATCCACATTGCAGCCCTCTAAATGTAACATAATTTCTTTGATCGAAGGCCTTGTTTGTAGAGATCTAAAATCAAAAGGTCTGGTTTTATTTTTCTAAGAAATCTTCAATTTTTTTAAAAAAAATTATATATTTTATTTTCTTCTATTAATACTTTTTTTTAGGATTTTTGTTGTAGAAAGTGTGAAATTCAATATAGAATATACATTGTATGATAAATGATAATTGAGTAGATCATAAAAGTTTTTTTTTATATAAAAGGTTTTCTTAATAAAAATCTTTTTTTTTAGGTTCTTTTGGGCGAATCTTCAGGTTGTGGGTTGGATTTTATTAAAATTATTAAAATGTATTTTTAGAAATCATAGAACCTTTATTTTTAGTAAAATTAAATTTGTAATTGTGCAATAGAAAGTTATAGAATTAATAACCGGTTAGCTGTTATTGTTGTAAATAAGTAGTTATTATTGCAAGTGGGTGGTTATTGTAGTAAATTTGGTTCTAATAACCTCTATATTAAGATAGGTGTGTGGTGGGGAAAGTGGGTCACATATATCGAGTTTTTCATGCTTTAGTGTACCCTATTTTTTAATTATTGAATGAAAATTATTTTTCTTCCGCTTTTTTTTTAGTGATATAACAAGGTTGTATTTATAATTGTGTAATAAAATTATGGAACTAATAAGTGGTTAATAATAAGTGTTGCAAATAAGTAGTTACTGTTGTAAATAAGTAGTTATTGTAGTAAATTTGGTTGTAAGAATATCTATATAAGAGGAGGTATGTGATGGAAAAATAGGTGATATGTATCAAGTTTGTAACGCTTATGTATACGTAATTTTCATCATTGAACGAAAAGTTATTTTTATGTCCCCTCATCTTTATCTATTTGATTGTTCTTCTTCTATCTTTTTAATGGTGAGTTTTAAGCTGATGTGGCGATGTTACATTGATTGAGAAGCGGATTGTTCTATATTGTGGCATCCATCTTTCTTCACATGGAATCAAAGCTACAAGGATGGTGGTGATGTTGCTTTAACTCCCATGGTGAAGAAAGATCAATTGTTTTTTGTTTTTTTAAGATGAATTCGGGTGGAAGGTCTAATGACTTGAGTGTTGACTTAGCTAACTCAGTTCAATGCAACCTTTCTATTTCTCAATTCTTCTTAAATCTTTCTATTTCTCAATTCTTCTTAAATATGAAAAACTTTGTTTGGAGATCCCTCTTCTTGATTCAAAAAAACACTTTTGGAGGTACGAATGAAGCGACACATCATTCGTGGGTCAAATAGGGAGTATATATTATATGGGGGAAAGATTTTATGCAACGGTTGTATAGTTGTATAATGCAACCATCTTTAAAAACTATGTTAGAGATATTTGTTTGACACAAATTTTTAAATGCACACTTTTTTCATTATGAAGAACAATCACAAAAAAAAAAAAATTTGAAAAAATTCTCTAGAAAGTTTTCATTCTAGCCCAATTAATATGAGCCGTCCATTTTATTGAGATGGTTAGATATAGGCCTCAGAAACATTTTTTTTATTCCCAAAATCTTTATATAGTGTTATCATCATTAGATTAGTATTTTTTTTTTAAAAAAAAAGTGATTTTGAATTTGTCAAGGCCTAGATCTTGAAATTCACCAAATGGATGATCAAGCTTCATTGTTAGATGGGTACTATTTTTTACCACATCTAGGGTGCAAATTGAAATTTGTTTTTTGTATGATTGATTATGAGGACGAAGAGAATGTGCGTGCAAAATTTGAGGTCATACAAATGCCAAAAATATAGTTTTTTAGATGTGTGGTTGCATTATACTACTATACAGCCGTTGCATTGGATCATTTCTCTATTATATGTTACTTCTATTCAAGGATGGGCTACATTGCAATTGTTCGTGGAGTTTGATAATCTTCTTACTTCACAAGAATCTCTGTCCCATCAAATGGTCAGATTTTTTTATTTCGAGAAGTGATAAAAATGATCACATAATACTTAAGAGCTAAGCTTGGTCTCATTTATAGAAAATTACTTTAAGGAGGAGTGTTAAAGTTATTACAATGTATTTTCTAAAAATCATATTAGCTTTATTTTTATATTTTATTTTGAGTGATGTAATGAGGTTGTACTTATAATCATACAATATGAAGTTATGAAACTAATTGGTGATGAGTAGTTATTACTATAAATTGGGAGTTACTATTGTAAGTGGGTAATTATTGAAGTAAATTTGGTTGTAAGAATCTCTATTTAAATAGAGCTGTGCGGTGGGAAAAGTGGGTCATATGTATCAAGTCTGTAATGTTTTTGTGTACCATATTTTTTATCATTGAATGAAAAGTTAATTTTTTTCCCTTCATCTTCATCTATTTGATTATACTTCTTCTGTCATTTAATGGTGAGTGCTCATGTGACAA
Source organism: Amborella trichopoda (assembly GCF_054954075.1). Lineage (NCBI taxonomy): Eukaryota > Viridiplantae > Streptophyta > Magnoliopsida > Amborellales > Amborellaceae > Amborella > Amborella trichopoda. The sequence goes on from NC_142347.1 coordinate 40,533,058, forward strand.
TATTACTTTAATCGAAAAGTGGATTGTTATTAGTATATTAATTGAGAAGCGGATTGTTATTGGTATGGCATTCGTCTTTCTCTATTGATTTGTCTTCAAATCCAATCCAAAAATGGTGGATTTTCTTTCAAATCTAAAGGAAAGTCCTTTTTTATATTCTTTTTTAGGAAACATTTATCTTTTATGTGGATTTTGAAATGGGTGAGGATTGTATAAGATGTAACTTTATATTATTGAAGTAAGGTGTATTTCAAAACTATGCTAAAAATGCAGTATTGGTGCTACAAAGCCTTACAAATATATAAAAATTTATTGTTTAATTATGAAATTTAAAGTTTCAGAAATAGTGACGATCAAGCAGATCTATAAACACATGAAAATCTTGAAAATAGATGGCCCAAATAATGTATTAACAGATAAGTTATTTTTAGGACTAAAAATCCCTTTTTTTTTCAATGTCTACGAATCTTAAGGTCGAGAGGGTTGATTTGAGAGTTTTCCATCGTACGAACAACCTTCTCTAGTGGGGTTTTTTGGTGCACCTTACTTGTATAGCATGAGGTTGACCCCTTATCTTTTTCCTTTTGGAATACACATTTTGGGCTTGATTTGTATTCATATGCAGCCAAAAAATTGTGGATTTCAGTGGTTTTTTTTTTTTGGAATTATTGACATTTATTTTTTACTTTATCTTGATTTTTTAAAATTTATCATCCTTTTCTATTTTGATTCATTATATTTTTTTATTCTTGGTACCCAAGTTCTAGCGAGCCGACTCAAAGATTTTGTTGAGTCAGCTCGAACCGATGGATCAACAGTTCCATAAATTCCGGTTAGCAAGTTCATTTTCGTTGGAAAATGTGCGTAAGAACTTTGAACTTTGAAACTATATCTTTAACAACTTTTAAAATTTTTAAAACAGTAATGATCTTATGAGACCCTCCCACACCTATGTGTGTAGGACCCCAAATAATCACCATTAAATTTGACCCAGATATCTAGAAAAGTTATCACATGAGTGTAGGACTTGATTTTTCTAAAGATTTGTGCTAAATTTAATAGTGATCTTTTACAATCCTACACACATGAATGTGAAAAGGTCTCATACGATCATTACCCTTTTAAAAAATATACAATAGGATTATTCATCTGTGGTGTAGGGAGGTCTCCATCATTTGCCAATCTACAAGGAGTTTAGATTGCGCCCTCTGTATATGATTCTTGGTGATCTGAACTGTTGTCCCACTTATTTAAGATAAATTTGTGAGATTTATGGATTGGAAAGTTATTTTGCAATCCCAAAAGGCTTTTGATTTGAGGGACTTCCTTCTTACTCGTTTTACCATTTTGAAAATTTGATAGGCGTTGTAATTTGTATATATGAAACTATAATTGAGAATCTTCATTGCATTAATTTTTTATGAACATTTAGTTTGTTTCCAGTATCATATGTTTGTCGTTTATTTTTAAAATTATTTTGTGAAGTTTAATTGCTTCATGCGGGCATGCCCCACATGCTTGTAGATGCCCCCACAGTAGAACTAAGTTGGATGGTGGTGATCGCAAGCAGTGTTCACAAAATCGAACCGGAACGGTTAACTGGCCATGAGCTTAGGAGCGATTCGAACCGGAACCGGACTAACTAGTCAAGTAGATTTTTTTAAAAAAACACATGGGTCAAAAACCCCCAAAATATTTTAAAAAATAAACAAATAGAAAAACTTAGATTATACTACATATAAGTTTTTTTTTCTTTTTTCTTTTCATTTTCTAAACTGGTCATATATTAGTCATTTGGATCAAGTTGCATCATAAGGTGCAGACAATTCATGGCTTCAATAGAGCAATAGAAAATTATTGCAAATTCACAAGACTTCTATAGTAATTCCATAGATTCATAATGAATAACAATCAATAGTGTTGCAATAAATATATCGCTACGTATAAAGTGTAGCCTAATGAAATGTTATATAACTAGGTCGTAATTGTTCCAAAGTACAAACTAGATGTCGTTGGAAATTTATGATGAATGTACTCATGCCAACCTCCAAAAGGTTACGATTTTGAAAGATAAAATGTAGCAAAGAATGGAGTACCTTTACCACGTGCTATGATTAAGCCCAAAGAATTCATGGTCAACTTAACCAAACTTAACCAAGAAACGTCAATGTTTTGATACTATTCAATCAACACAAACTCATTCCACATTTCCACACTGAAAAAGAAAGTAGAACAAAAAAACATACTTTTACAAAAAAAATATATAACATTACCAGCAATCCAACAAGCTCACCAAAAATATATAACATTAAAAGGAAAGAAATATATTTTTTTCGCATATTCATCACGAGAAAAAACATATTTTTGTAAAAAAAATATAACATTAAAACAATCCAAGAAGCTCATAAAAATATGTAACATTAAAAAGAAAGAAATATTTTTCTCATATTCATCACAAAAAACATATATATATATATATATATATATATCATTAAAAATAATTCAACAAGCTCACCAAAAATATATAACATTTAAAAGAAAGAAATATTTTTTTCTCATATTAATAAAAAAAACATCTTTTTGTAAAAAAAAAAATATAACATTAAAAACAATCCAACAAGCTCATCAAAAATATATAACATTAAAAAGAAATTTTTTTTCTCATATTCATAAAAAAACATATTTTTGTAATATATATATATATATATATATATATATATATATATATATATATATATATATATATATATATATATATATATATATATATATATATATGTTACATTAAAAATAATCCAACAAGCTCACCAAAAATATATAACATTAAAAAGAAAGAAATTTTTTTCTCATATTCATCACAAAAAGACATATTTTTGTAAAATATATATATATATATATAACATTAAAAAAAATCCGACAAACTCACCAAAAATATATAAAATTAAAAAGAAAGAATCTATTTTTTTCTCATATTCATCACAAATAATATATTTTTAACATAAAAAAAGTAATTTTATAAATAAACAATTTTTTTTTTAAGAATCCTAAAATCGAGTCAAAGAACACAGATTCTTTAGAGTCAAAATCAGCCCCAAATATTTCATTTTTTAAACAAATTGACAAGGCGATATGATAGATACTTCAATTACAATTAAAATGCCCCAAATATCATGAAGATCAATTCACAATTGAGATCATTCTTCAAAAAATGACGGATATTTCACTTCACGCAATTTTCAAAACAAAAACGTACCAAAAACAAATTCATATAAATAAATATACTGAATGATAAATCAACATACCGGATGTATTCAATTTATGAAGCCTTGATGATCAAAATTAACCGATCAATTCAATAAAAAACGATCAATACATCGATCAAAAAATCAACTTTTTTTTTCATCGAACACAGTTCTTCGAGCAGCAACATTTTCGGCCGAAATCAACCTCCAAAATTCATCATTTTTGACAAATAGAAATAGAAAAAGGTTTAAGGATTCAGTAATGAATCCAAGCCCTCAACTTCCAAGCATATTCATGGGTTATTGAAGCTCATATTGACAAAATGGCGGAAATTTCACAGTTTCAGAAATTCACCAGTTCAATCCACCAAAAAATCGTTCTTCTTCGATTTTTGATTCAATAAACAGTTAATTATATAAACTTTCAGGTGCTTAAGTGCAATAATTCACCGAAAAAAAAACAGAAAAAGCCAGAAAATCAAATAAACAAAGGTTGCAAAATGTGAATCACACATTCTGTTTAAAATAACGGCCTCTGTGTGAAATAACGACCGTTATTTAATAGAACACCGTTATGTCCGATATATCGCCTCTCATATCAAAAAACCGGACCAGTTAGTAGAAACCGGCCTGTTTTGAAGTAAAACAGCTGTTTCCAACTCGAACCGGCCGGTTTTGGTGCTCATTTTTTTTGGAGGTCCCGGAATTTCGACTAGTACCCCAAAACCGGCCTTAACCGAAATCGGTACCTAGCCGATACAGATCTAACCGGCCGATACCGATCTAACTGGTCGGTTCCGATTCGGACCGGCCAGTTTTACGAACACTGATTGCAATATATTCATACAATCATTACCTTAAGTTGGATGGTGGTGATTGCAAGATATACATGCAATCATCACCCTCCACCTTAGTTGGATGGTGTGGGGCTTTTGGGGGCATTATTGGCATGCGCGCATAGAAACTACATCCTTTTATGAATAAGAACATCAGATTGCTACATATTTAAATGGTATATGCCAACATAAATACAATTATCATCATCGTCAAACCTTTTCCGAACTAATTAGGGTTGGCCACAAAAATCCGGATTCGTTAATTTGCTTTATTAAAGACCATACCCTCAGTGAGGCCATAAATCCCAATATTTTTTCTCACTACTTCTAACCATGCCCTTTTAGGTATACCATTGCCTTTTTTAGCTTTCCACTTGAATTAACTCCCACTTCTTAACAGATGATATAGTGGATCTACGCCATAAATGACCAGCCCACCTAAGTCTAATCTCTCTCATCTTTTTGCCTATTGGTGCCACACTTAAATTTTTTCGAATGTGTTCATTTCCAATTTTATCCATTCTTGTGTTGCCACTCATCAATTTAAACATCCTCTTCTTTGCTACACTCATTTTTTGGTATATTAACTTTTGACCGCCAATACTCTGCCCCATAGAGCAAAGCTGCTCTCACAATTGTCTCATAGAATGTATCTTTTAGCTTCATTGGTACAACGATCACATAAAATTCCAGTTGCACCTCTGCACTTCGCCCACCCAGTTCTAATTCTATATGTGACATGTTACTCAATCTCTCTATTTTCTTGGATTATCGACCTAAGATATCGAAAGTATATTCTTTTTTAGTATTTTTCTGGCCATCAATATTAACTACTTCATCGTCTCTACTCCTATTATTATTAAACTTGCATTCCTTATACTCCGTCATTGTCCAACTAATTTTAAAACCTTTAGATTATAGAGCATCACTCAAAAGTTCTAACTTTCCGTTGACATCATTTCTGGTTTTATCCATCAAAACTATGTCATCTGCGAACAACATGCATCACGGGACCTCATCTTGTAGGTGTCGAGTTAAGTTGTCCATAACTAAGATAAAGAGGTATAGGCTCAATTCTGACCCTTGATGTATACCTATTGTCATTGAAAATGCACTTGTTTTTCCATTGGTTGTTCGTACACTAGTTAGCGCTCCATCCTAAATATCTCTCACCAAGTCAATGTAGTATTTGTAGACTCCTTTCTTTTCCAACACCCACCTTATCAAATCTCGAGGTACTCTATCATAAGTTTTTTCTAGATCAATAAAGACTATCCATAGATTTTTTTTCTTTATCCTAAACTTCTCAATTAGTTACCTAAGTAGAAAAATAACCTTGGTGGTTGACTTCCTAGCATAAAGACAAATCGGTTTTCGAATCCCATCCCATGAGGGACGGACACCAATAGAATTGTCTTATTATTAAAGGGGTAGTTTGGGAAAGTAAAAGAGAGTGAGTCACCATCCCACCCAAATAGGATCTCACATATGGTTTTGGTATGGGAAGGTATTCCTTTTATATCTTTCTAAAAGAGAGATAGAGATTACGAGGTTATAGGATAGACTTCTAAATATAGTGGTTATCCCTTTGGCCCATATATAAAAAGGGATACGTGAAAATCTATTTGTGCTCTTGGTTGGTTGATTTGACTAAAGCCATTTTGGTCGTGCATCTCTCTTGGGTCATTATTTGGACAGACTCTTCTTGGCGTATTAGAGATTAATGAAGCTTTCTTTTGCAGAAAGAAAATTATCCTTCTATTAGAGAGAAGAAGAAGCGAGTGTTATCCTTCTCTGAAGAGAGAAGAAGAAGAGAGAGAGAGATGTTTTATTCTTCTTAGATAGAAGAAGAAGATAAAAGAGAGTCAGTAATCATCTTCTTAAGTTTTTCTTTGTTGTGAGAAAAAAGATGGAGAAGGGAAAAATGAGAGAAAGATAGAACATTTTCTTTTAGAAAAAGAAAGCTTTTAGAAAGAAAGAAGTCATTGAGATTAGAGAGGAACTAGATGAAATCGGTGATCCCAAGAAATGTTGTTTCTTAGAATACTATTGTAACTTGTGAGTTTAATAGTGGATTTGTCTCTTTCTCCTGTGGATGTAGTTTGAAAAGGTGAGCCATGTAAATCTGGTGTCGATAAGATTTATTTCTTTATATGTTTTATTGCATGTTTTCCCACTCATACACACACATCGACTTTGGCATAATTGTGTTTTTCATACTTCTTGGTTTTCGCCGCGCGCATCCGTATTCGTACGAGAGGGCTCTAAGTGGGTGAGCCCAACATCTGATACACTCGTTTTATGTTTTAATCCTTACTCAATCACTCTTTCTTAAAGCTTTATAGTGTGGCTAATAAGTTTGATCCATCAATAGTTCGCATATTTCTGTATGTCTCATTTGTTCTTGTAAATAGGTACAACAAGACATTTACTTCATTCATCTGGCATTTTTTTTATTATCAACACCTGTTTGAATAGCTTGGTCAGCCAGTCAATGACAATCTCCCCCATGTGCTTCCAAACTTCTATCGGGATGTCATCTGGTCATAAAGGAGGCAAATGAAATTTTTAGTTCAAATTTTAATCCAAACACAACTACCAAATTAAAATGTTTAAAAAGGAGGCAAATGTAGTTTAACTTTAAATGTAAAAAGTTAGCATAGGACAATAACTTTTTTAAAGACAACACAAATCTCACTATAAAAGCTTGAGTGCTAAAAAACCTTAAAATTAAGGAAAACGTTTGAGCCACCCACTGTCCTACTTAGTTGGATGGTGGTAATCGAAAGATGACAATAAATAAATAAAAAAGAAAAGAAAAGAATGATCATCTTCCAATCGATACTGTCCAAAAATAGACCAGAAAATACCAAAAAATATAAAACCCCTTACAAAATTTCAAACAAATTAGAAAAAATCCCTAAAAATCTAAAAATTCATATTTAAGCTTATGAACCTTTAAAAACCTTATAAAACTAAGGAAAAACTTCTTAAACCCTCAAAAAAGCCTAGGTAGATATTACTAAAAATTCCTGAGCTTTTCCCCGGCCTCAAGAAACTTAGATCTAGGTGATAATACCTTAGATCTATTGATTCCAGTAAGCATAGGCATTTAAAAGGAGATGGTGATGCAAATCAAAAGCGTGGCCTGATCCAAGCCCCAAACTCCGGGCTTTGGGTCCCCAGAGGCCTTCTTCAATTTTAGTTAATTTTTTCATTTAATTTAGTATTATTTTATTTATTTTCTATTATTTTTTAGTTTATAAAGTTTTTAAGGAGTTTATAACGTAAAATACACAGATCTTGAAGTTGGCGCGCTGCTAGTGGACTCAAGAAAGTATCAGATCTGTACCATTTTTGAGCCCATAATTTGAGTGACCCCACCCTCTCTATTTTTCATAAAATTAACTAAATTTTTTGTTAAGATTTGAGTATATCTCTTCTCGAGATCGGTATGGATCGGAGCGTAAATAGATACAAAATTTTTTAAAAAAATTAACAAGATAACTTACCTCTCCCAAACAAGTTTGTAGGTGAAGCTTGAAGAGTAATTGCTCTCTTAGAACTGCTCCATTCAATTACCCACTTTATATTTTGCAAGTTGGATCCACGATCCCTAATCCCGGAATCTCCCAAGTGAACACATGGAAAGATTATATGAAGAGAGACCAAGCAAATGACGTCATGTACTTAGGCTTCCCACTTGGGAAGTATATTGACTTTTAAAATTGGAGCTTTTCGGGGGAGGTATACTTAGTTACACATAACCCAAGAGAGGCTCAATGTAGAACGGCAGGTGCTTGGGCAGTCTCCACTTGGGTAAGTTAAATCTTAGGTGGTGCGAATTGTGACTGCAAAGACAGGGTATTGTGCAAAATGTATATCATCGATCAAGGGTGGTAGTTGGGTCGGGTTGACACGTTATGGGTCCAAGTCTGGATCCTTATTAGACATAGTGGGTAGAGTCATCCTACATCTTATCAAATTGAGTCGTGTCCAGGTTGTAGTCGAGCCGACCTACCCCATATTTATGCATAATATACAATACAATATATTGTCTAATATTATTTATGTTAGCATATATTAATATGTGTTGCACGCATAAATGTAATAGGATAGAAGAATGACAAAAACACTTCCGAGAGAAAATAAATCAATTATATATTTTAGAAAAAAATTTATATAGAACTTTAATTTTTCATATTATTTTATGGTAAGCTCTCTTTCCGTTTTTCTTTTAAGTGGCATAAAACAAACCTCTAAAGATTTCACCGTATACCCTTATCTCTTATCTCCCTCTTTAATTGACTTTTGATCATAAAAATGAGCAACAACAAATCTTTTTATACCATTTCAACTCAAAAACTTTTTTAACCATCTTTTCCCATTTCCAACTATTAAAAAAGTTTTTAGCTTGAAATGATATAAAAAGATTTTATGGGGTTAATTTTTATGATCAAAAGTCAATAAAAGAGAGAGATGAGAGATGAGGCGTATGATAAAATATTTAGGGGTTTTCTTATGCCGCTTGAAAGAAAAATAGAAAGAAGGTCTGTCATGAAAAATTAAGGTTCTATATGAAATTTTCTTTATATTTTAATATAGGGCGGTGATTTCCTGTAATAGTTGTACAGTAATATAATGCAAAAACTTTAAAAAACAATGTTAGGGCCATTTATTTGATCCAAATTTTAAAATATGCAGTCTTTTCATTCTACTAAACAACACGAAAAAGGAAAATTTGAAAACATAATCTAGAAAGTATTTTTTTCGCCCAATGAACATAGGCTATCCATTTTGATAAGATGCTTAAATCTAGGCCTTGGAAGGATTTTTTCTTTTCTAATTTTTTTAGATGACTTTATTATTATTAGATGAACAATGTTAAAAAAGAAAAAAATCATTTTGAGTTTATAAAAGTTAAGATCTTGAAATTCACCAAATGATTGGTCTATAGATTTGTTGTTGGATGAGACTCATTTTGACCATATTTACGGTTCAAATTGATTTTTTTTTTTTTTTGGAATTAATTATTGAGATGAAAAGTGTGTGTGTGCAAAATTTTGGATCATATAAATACCACAAACATGGTTTTCTAGAAGTGTGGTTGCATTATACTATAATACAATCATTGCATTAGATTGTTGCCCTTTAATATAATACGTATGAAAATGAAAAACAAAAGTAAATTAAAGTATAAAAAAATAAAAATACCCTGCAAAGCCAATATCATTTACTTTTAAGTGGCAAGATTTGTCACATTAGTATTATCCTTAATGGAACATGAAATGCGTGTATGTAATGGCTATGCATGCTATTTCCAATTTTTAGTGTTACTCTATGCATATTAGGAACATATATCTTGCTAAAATATCTCTCTATCTCCATCTTTATCTTTATTGTCTACTTCATATTGGTAGAGAGTATCTTCCTTGTCAACTTCTCTCCTACAATATCTTGAAACTCAAGTATATATATATATATATATATATATATATATATATATATATATATATATTATTTTCACTCCCTATATATCTCTGCCTCTCTATGCATTCTCTCGATATACATTTCCCTCTCTCTCTCCTATATATAATAGTTTATAAAAATCTCTAAATCTCTTATGCATTATTTCTCTTCAAGTTTCATATCTTTTTCCCCTATACATAAGTTTCCATCAAAGTCTCTCACCTCTCTTGAAAAATGAATTTGATTTATCTAATTAGAAAGATACCATATCTTAAACTCTCTTTATTTTTATAATATATATCCTATCTTATGTATGCATAGGTTTTTTTTTTTTTTTGTGAAACGTGTTCACCCTTTAACGACTTAATAATGTAGTATATATATATAAAATAAAGTATTTATAACAAAGTATTTTTTGATTCATACACAAGGTCAGGTTTGAGCTCTAATTAGGTCTCGATCCCACTAGGACCCAGTCAAGTCAAGTCCATAGTTGACCTACTACAACTTTCTTTTTGGAACTTTGTGTCAGGTGATTGACACTCTTACAATCATCTGATTTGAAATCTGACGAATAAACGTGATTATGACCTCCTGATCGTCAATGATCGATTTGTATACTTTTCCCTATTTTAAAATGGAAAATTTTTCAAAACACTTATAAGAAATTAGCCTTTTAACATTTATCATTGCAACTATTTTAACTCATGATCATATATCTTTTGAAGCGTGTTTTAAAATTAAATAAAAAAATTTGAGCATAGTATGACGGTTCATCTATGGTATTTGGATAAATTTTTCTTTTAAATTTCGAGGCTCGCACATTTTACCAACAAATAAATTGCAAAAGCTCACTTTCACTATTAATTACTAGGGGTTATTAGGTTCACGTCAAATGGTTTGGGAGGAAAATATTCACAAAAAAAATATTTTCATTATGGAAATAATCTACTAGAAAAGAATTACTCAAGGTTGCTTTTTCCTATATTTGATAAACACATTTGAAAATCGGTAGAGAGAGAGAGCAAATCATAGACCCAAAAAATAAAAAAAAGTATCTATACAAATATTGTAGGAATAATTGGGAATATTGTTAGAATAATCGTTTAATTATATTTGACAGAATTTATAACAAAAAAAGAGAAAACTATAGATGCTTCCCTCGATTACATTTACCAGGCATATTCCCCTTAAGTATTTTTTATACCACATCATTTATCTCAATACTATTTAGTTTTGTATCTACTCTCAAAAAAATAAAATAGTTTTTTAAAAACAAAAATTATATCATGTATAAATTGAAATTTGGGAGAGTTTCTCTCTCTAAAAATTTTGAGATAGTTTCTTGTTCTAAAAGTTAAAATTTGATATAGTTTCTATATAAAAGTTATAAGATAGTATCTCTATCTAAAACTTAAAATTTAAGGTAATATCTGTCTAAAAATTTGGAGATAGTTTCTCTCTCTAAACGTTTGAAATTTGAGATAACTTCTCCTTTAAAAATTTTAAGAGAATTTCTCTCTCTAAACATTTAAAATTTGATATAGTTTCTCTATGATAACTTTGAGACAATCTCTCTCTAAAAAATTTAAGATAGTTTCTCTCTCTACAAAAATTGAGATAGTTTCTCTTACTAAAAATTTAATATAGTTTTTCTCTTTAAAAAATTTGAGATAGTTTCCCTTATTAAAAATTTTAATATAGTTTTTCTCTCTAAAATTTTTGAGATATTTTCTCTCTCTAAAACTTAAATTTTGAGATAATTTTTCTCTTTAAATTTTTTGAAAAAGTTTCTCTCTATAAAATTATGAAATCTTAGACTGCTTATCTCTCTAAAAACTTTGAGATAGTTTCTCTTACGAAAACTTTTAAGATAGTTTCTCTCTCTAAAAGTTTTGGGATAGTTACTCTTTCTTAACCTTAAAATTTGATATAGTTTTCTTTCTAAAATTTTTGAAATAGTTATTCTCTCTAAAACTAAAATTTAAGATCGTTTCTCTTCATAAAATTTTTGAAATAGTTTCTCTCTCTAAAATATTGGGATTTGCAATAGCTTCACTCTATAAACTTTGAGATAATTTCTCCCTTTAAAAACTTTAAAATAGTTTTGCTCTCTAAAAATTGATTTTATCTCCCTAAAACTTGAAATTTGATATAGTTCCACCTTTTAACTCTTGGTTAATAATGTAGTATAGATATTGAGCAATTATTCAATACAACAATTGTATCATAGTATAATGCAACGACACTTCTAGAAAACCATGTTTGTGGTATTTGTATCACCCCAAATTTTCATACACACTCTTTCATCTCAATAATCAATGCTAAAAAAAAAAAAATTCAATTTGAATCATAGATATGGTTAAAATGAGTCATTTCAAAAAACGAATCTAAACCATTCATTTTGTGAATTTCAAGATCTTAGCCTTTATAAACTCAAAATCAAATTTCTCCTTTTTAACGTTGCTTATCTAATGATAATAAAGTCATCCAAAGATATTGGAAATGAAAAAATCATTCTAAGGCCTAGATCTAAGCATCTCACAAAAATGAACGGCCTATGTTAATTGGGCTACAAAAATACTTTCTAGGTTGTGTTTTCAATTTTTTCTTTTTTTGTGATTGTTCATTAGAATGAAAAGAGTATATATTTCAAAATTTGTATCAAACAGATAGCCTTAAGATAATATTTTAACGTTGTTGAATCATATTACTATACAACAGTTGCTTGATATCATTGCTCATAGATATTTTTCACATGAAATAATTTTTTCGTGTTTAAAGTAGGAACTATACATGTGTAACTTTTTTTTATAGGACTAAACCACCCCTTTAAAGAATGGAAAATAAAATTGTTTGGGGACTTCCAAGCACGCACTTGTTATTATGTGGGCTTGGAGATCTACACCATCCTCCAAAATTGGGTCCCATAAATAATAGTCTCCAAAAGAAAAAGCAAAATTAACATTTTAAATATTTTTTTCAAAAAAATTGTATTTCTAGTTTTTAAAATTTATTTATTTATACATATTAATAATCTCCACATTAAAGATTACGGTGTAGTTGGCATACGAATGCATCCATAGCTGTAGAGGTAAGGTGCACCTTCAAATTTTACCATGCTATATAATTTGGATCTAATATGCTCTTAGGATTATTTCAAAATCTATTTTTATACTTAATTATAACATTTTAAATATAAAAAATGGTTAAAATCAAGTAGATCTATAAACATATGAAAATCGTGAAAATGGACGGTATAGACAATATGTTGTAAAATGCATTATTTCTAAGACTTAAAATCTTTTTATTTTTCATGGTAATACATCTAGATGTCGAAATGATCAATCAAAGGGCTTTTCAACATTAAAACTACATTTTTCGATAAATTTTTGAGGTGCATCTGTAGTTACATTATAAGGTTGCATCCTTATATAAACTTTTTTCTAAAAATTATATATTCTCTACAAAATTTGGATCAAATTTTATTTAAAAATACATTATTAAGCAGCCCGCATTTCTACATGTGAGTCCGTGGACTCCTAAAAACCGTATTCCACTAAAGACAACAAAGAAACATTCACACTTCTCGAATTGGGGATGGACGGCTTGGATCTATTCTCAAACACGCGTTAGACATCAAGGCCGTTCGTTTCCAATTCAGCCCATTGCCGGCCGTATGTCTCGGCCAAGTGCGCGTCACGTACGTTACCGAGGTTTACACAGACGGTCCAGATTCAAAATTCCTTTTTTATAAGGATCGTACACCGTCCAGTTAAACTTAGTACATTACGACTTGGGGAATTTCATAAGATAAAAGTACTTCCCCGGGGGAAATCTTAAATATTAGTCGACTCGAAGCCGAGCCGATCGGAGCCTAAACGCGTATTTGACGCGTAAACTTGGTAGTTTTTACTTTTTAGCTTGCTTCATTCGGCCGCTTTATGTAGTCAAGCCGAACGCGCCGCGAAACTTCGATGACCGTATAAATGCCTGCGCTTCTCTCTTGCAAATATCTCCATTGTTCTCTGGAGGTCGCCCTTTCTCTCTCTATCAATTTCCTACCGATTCTCTCTCTCTCTCTCTCTCTCTTTGCGCAGAGCTTTCAGATCTTTGAGAATGAGCTACTACAACCAGCAGCAGCCACCCGTTGGGGTTCCTCCCCCTCAAGGTAATTAATGGTTTCTCTCTAATGAAAATTCCTGTTTTTTCCCTCTTTTAAATGATAAATATACACTTTTATTTTTTTCTCTCTCTATGGAATTGATAAATATACTCTATTATTTCTCTCTCTCTCTCTCTCTCTCTATGGAAGGATCTTGGGTTTGCTGTTATCTGCTATTCTTCTTTTCAAAGAATTAGGATTCTGGGTCTTTCTGTTCTTTATATAGATCAGTATGCGGGGTTGATATTTGTTTGGTTTCTCGATCTCTCCATAAACTGAAAAATTTTAGGATTCCTTTTGCTCGATTTATCTTTGAATAGTTTTATATCTAAAACTCAATTTTTTTGGGGCTTTTGTTCTTTTGTTGTTATATTTCCTTTGCTTTCTTCCTCTCCTTCCTTGATCTCACTGTAAACTGAAAATCTAACGTCCCCTCTTCTCTTCTCCCTTTTATTGTCAATAATGATAATTCTTGGGTTTGTTTTCTGTCTCTTTGCTTCCTCTTTTCAGTATTCTGAATGCTTCTGGCTCAAAAGTTCAAACCCCTAAAACAAAAATCCTAGAAATCTCCCTGTTTTTGTTCTTTTTGCTTCTTTTTATGCTTTGTTTGGTCGATTTCATAGCTCCGATGTTCTGGATCTAATTAGGGTTACGGTTATTTTGTTAAATTATTTTGCAGGTTACCCACCTGAAGGGTACCCTAAAGACGCCTATCCTCCTCCTGGGTACCCTCCCCAGGGCTACCCTCCAGCCCCAGGATACCCTCCACAATACCCTCAACAGCCACCTCCTCAGCAGCAAAGCAGTGGTCCTTCTTTTCTTGAAGGATGGTATGCCCCTCCAATATTTTGTCTCTGAAATTTAGCCCTAATCTAGGGGTATTCATAGACTTATTCATAGATCTAGCCCTGTTCTTTCCAAATTTTTTGTGGAAGTTGAATTGATTTAGGTCATAATGCAGGAAATTTAATAGTAATCAAATTCCTTTTTTGTAAGGAAATTTAATGGACCCTCATTCGGTATTGCCCTGTTATTGTTTTTTTGGATTGTATGTAATGAGCAGACAATTACTAGTGTTATGAAGTTCGAGATTTTTTTTTTAAAATTTATTTTGTTTGAGCTGGGTCAATGAAATGAGCAGACCATCTACCTTTGATGCAAGGAGGTCACAATTACTAGTTTGATAAAGTTTAGTTAAATTTTATTTTGAAGTTTTGAGCTTGGTCAATGAAATAAATACAGTATACAGTGGTTAAGATTAATTGTGACCACCTTGTACCAAAGGAGGTCTCTATGCTTTTCCATATTTTTCCATGAAATATAAATATAATACAGTGATGCTTATTTTATATCACATCCTGCCTTTTTGTTGCTTATATAATTTATAGTTTAGGTTATATGTGGGGGCCGATTTCCTAATGTTAGGATTGGATTCTTCCCAATTTTAGGTTTCAACGTTTGATTTTTATTTGTAAGAATCTTATTCCTAGTATAATTTAGCTTATAATATAGTACTTAGGATTGATTTGGGCAAGTTTTGGCCGGAATTAATCAATTTCAGCAAAAACTGGCACCCACGGTTTTGGTGATCTCATCCAAAAGTTAAGTAATATTTAGCCCCATTTTCTTTATAAAACTTGGTTTGGGAAAAAAAACAGGAATTTGGTTTGGGAAAAAAACAGGAATTTTAGAAACCATTAATTACCCAAAATATAAACAATTGCCCCAAAAGCTCATTATGAATTTTCAGGATAACAAAAGATCTCATTAATAATGAGGACGGCAACTTAAATTGGAATTGGAAGGCAACTTGAATTGGTTCTCTTTTTTGGTGTTTTTTTCCTGTGTAGTTTGGCTGCCCTTTGCTGCTGCTGCCTATTGGATGCCTGCTTCTGATGTGATGATGAGGAGATGAAATGGAAGAAAGGGGGGCATCTTCTTGAATTGCTCTTTTTAATATAGTGCAAATTCTTGACTGTTTGGACTTCTGGAAAGTACTTTTTGAAGTTTGTTGCTTCCATGTGAGGGGAATGTGGTATTTTTCTGCATAACTTAGCTGCTTCCATTCCTTTTTAGGCTTTTCATACACTTGGATCAAAGCATGAACATTTCATAGCTAAGAAATGCAGTTCGATACCTGAGTGAGTTGTCTCGGTGTGTTTTGCTTTTTGGTTTCTTTTGCTTTAGACCATGTTCAAAGAAAAAAAAAAGAGATAAGGTTTGATCTTTTTGGTTGTCTTTTTGAGTAAGCCTGTAATCCCGTGGGAGTGAAGCATGTGGGGAATATAATTAGGCGGAAAAGTCTTAAAGAAGAGTTTGTTTACCTTAGTCATTTGGAAAAGTATGAAGTCTGGAGCGATATTCTTTTTTGATTCCCTTGGGCTTCCAGCAAGAGCCGTGGTGGAGGGAAGTTCAAGATGATATTGAAATGACAAAAAAAAATTTGAGACAGAGATTGAGAGGGGTTCCATGGAAGATGTGTGATAGATATAGAGAGAGAGTTAGAATTTAGATTTGAGAAATGAAACATTGGAAGCGAATCCGTGTGAACAACCCAAAGGCTTGTTGTCTATGCCCAACACTTCAGAAAAGGTATCCAGGAGAGTCTGGTGTTATGGTGAAGTATTTCAGAAAAGGGAAACTATAGAATGAGAACCTTTACCTTTGTTACCGGACATTAATCTTGGATGTGAAATTGGGTGGCTGCGATTGTTTTATTAACCCAGCTCAAATTTAAAGAAATTTTTTCGAATTTTGTGACATCTAAGCTATCAAATTTCACTTATGATGCTGTGATCACTTTATATCGAAAGTAAATAGTCTCATTGTATACAATTCTTTCATAAAATGAGGAGAGTGATGTTATGTACGATGAAGTGTGAATAGAAGCAGGAAAAAGTTTATAAGGTTGCAACTTTAAAATGTTACTTAAAAAATCTATAATCTTGCTATTTTGAAGTTGGAAAACTCTTTAATATGAAAAGTAAAATAGATTTTGAGTCTAAAAAATCGGGCGTCTTGCAACATTTTTTATGCTTATTTTTAAGATTTTCATGCATTCGTAGATTTAATTGACTTAGAAATTTTATAATTAAAAATAAAAATATATTCTCACACTAGGAATTTTCAAGTTTGGACATGCACCTTTTCAAAATTCTATTTATTATTTTATTGAGTACATCTAATGTTTTTTTAGGTTGTTTCTAAATATCCATTTCATAAATCTTAATTTAATATTTATTGTATGTTATTTATTTAAAAAAAATTTAGGTCGTAGTTTCAGACCAACCAGTCTGAATTTCAAAACACTAATCCTGATTAAGTAGGGCCTAAGAGAAACTTGGCATCAATTGACCTTGGGAAGAGTGGCCAAGCGTGAAGGGTGAGACTATTGGCCTCATTTGACCTTCGGAAGAGCGGCCAAGCGTGGAGGGAGGGGGCGGCGGGGGGCGCTCAGCATGTGGTCAAGCCCCTACATGCAATAAGTATATTTGTAAAATATATTTATTTAAATATAATTTGATCTTAATTTTTAGAGGATATATATTCTTGGAGGTCATAAATATGAAAAAAATTGAAAGGTGTGGTTTCTATAAGGTTGCAATTTTAAACTATCCAATTAAGGTGTATCTCCAAAATTGTAATTTTGGGCTTAAAAAATTATTAGGATTATCTCATAATCTAATTTTATATTTAATTATAAACATATGAAAATCTTGAAAATGGTTGGTCTAGATAATTTGTTGTAAGATGTACTACTTTTAGGACTCGAAATCTTTTTTTTGTTTTGTTTTGTTTTTTTTCATATTTATACATCTCGTTGTCGAGATGATCAATTAGAGGGTTTTTCAACACTAAAGCAACCATTTCCGATGGATTTTTGAGGTGCATTTATAATTCTCTATTTTTAAGTTGCAACTTTATATAAATTTTTTTCAAAAATAAATAAATTTTGAAAACTAGATATAGTAATTATACTAAAAAAAACATTTGGACAGTTGCTTATAATTGTTTTTAGATGAACCACTTTATACCTCCGGACCGCATATTATAGAAATGCGGTCCAGCCTGCATGAAACAATGGTTCAAAAGGTAGCCATTCACCCAATTATTCAACCCCAAAAAAAGAAAAGAAAAGAAAAAAACAAAAGGAAAATCACTCACCCAGTTTTGCGCGGTTTCCTAGCGACATATTAGGGAATATTGTTGTTTTTATTTAGCATTGTTTATCATGTTGCCCAATGTTTTTTCTGATATAGAAATCTTCTTTCCCTATATTTAAAGGGTGTGGTTTCTATAAGGTTGCAACCTTAAACAATCCAATTACAGCGCACCTCCAAATTTTATCATCATGTAATTTTGGCGTACAAAATTATTAGAATTATCTCAAAATCTATTTTCATATCTTACTATAAAATTTTAAAATCTAAAAATGGTTAAAATCAAGTAGATCTATAAACATATGAAAATCTTGAAAATTGACAGTCTAGATAATGTGTTGTAAGATGTACTATTTTTGAGACGCAAAATCTTTTTTTTTTTTCAAATTCATATATCTCAATATCGAGATGATCAGTTCAGTTTTTTAACATTAAATTAATCTTTTCCGATGGACTTTTGAGGTGCATCTGTAATTCTACATTTGAAGGTTGCAACCTTGTAAAAACTTTTGCCATATCTAAATCAAAGAAATCAGAAAAGCTATTTCAAATAAGATAACCATTTGAAAAGAGTATTAATCATAGGTTAATAACTCAAAAACTAAGTAAAAAATCCATTTCAAAATGTAAATCAGATTTGGTTTAAACCAATTTAGTTTGTTTTGTTCAAATTAAATTCTAAAAAGTCGTGAAAAAGGTTTAAATCATATCATTTTTATGTTTTTCAAAATAATCAACTTTTCCTATTTTAGACCATTTTCAGTTATTTTAAGAGTTGAGTGTACTTATCAGAAATCTCTAATTAAATTTTTTTTAAAATTTTGATATAACAAGAGGTTGGTATACTGCATAAAAATCTTAATGAAATCGTAAACAAGATGTGATAAATCCATGGACCAGTTAGGATTTTAAAAAAGCTAAAAGATATCATGCTTTAGAGCCAACATGCTGTCCATTTGCTGCGTCGGGGAAAACTAAGAGCATTTGTAGGATATCAAATTATGGGATGTAACCTCTTCAGCTCATGTGCTATATTTGATTAAAATTGCCAAAAATATTTATGCTCCCAAGGGAGCATACTATCCATTACCGCTTCAAGCAAAACCCAATATAGTACTTTTAGGACCCCAAATTTTGCGAATGTAACCTCTTCAACCCAATGCTATACTCAATAAAAAAAATAAATTGAAATTGCATTTTCTATGGGCTTGAAAGAAATAATGCCCCAAGATTAAATAGAAACCATGCAATTTTTAACATAACTCTCTAGTGATTTTTAGGCCGTTCCCAAATTTTCTGATAAAAAAAATCTACCCAAATTAGTCTTTTGCTAGTGGGAGCAAGTGTACAATGTATGCTCCTACGGGAACACAATATATGTGCTCAAATTCTTTTTTCAAATCGGATTATTTATGGGCTTGAAAAAAGTAATGCCTTATGATTTAATAGAAACCGTCAAGTTTTTGAAGGGTGATATTTGTGTTAAAAAATTCAAAATTCAATTTTTTTTAATATATTTTTATGGTGATTTAATAGAAACCTTCAAGTTTTTTAAGGGTGGGGGATATATTCCTTGTATTTGTTGTACCATTTCTCCATATTCAAAATTCCTATGGATTGCAGTATTGTTAGTACATCCACGGTTGAAAATGGGAAAATCGTTTTTGCAACTTGTAGGCCACTAAGGGAGCAGTCATTTATTGGTTTCAAAATTTTAGTGCAGCACTGACCTTTTGGTTGGATAAATAATAGTACTTGTTACTTGTTTGCAAAGAATACTTTTCATTTTAGAAAATTATGTTAAACTGTGCAAAGTTTCCATCCCCAAAAGGCACTATTTGAATACAATGATTTCTTAACAAAAAGAACACATAGGTGGTGGCTGCAACCAATTCATTGAGCTGGGTTCAATTACCTTTATCTTAAAGGTATCCAACAATTGGCTAGAGGACTTCAGCCCTCGGTTTATTTGCAAAGAGTATCTATACTATTTTTCTTCGGGAGCGTAATTTACTTCTACTCCCTAGGTTAGAAAACTTATTTGGGAGAATTTTTTTAATCTGAAATTTTGGAAATTTTTTCAATCAGTAGAAGGATGATTCTTGAGCATTAATAGACTTGGGTTGATCATTATAGAGCATTAGAAAGATTCACTGTCATGCCCGTGTCTGGCAATGCCGTCTCATACGACTGTTAATTAAAAAAAAAATCTTAATGGCTCAAGTTTATACAACTTTTTTTTCCTTTGGGGTAAGTCAGTGGGGGAAGAAGGCCCCTCACCCGATTTTTTTAATTTCATTAACTAAAGATAAAGGATGCAGGCTCATCAGATTACAACACTTTCATATGGAACTCATGCTTCATTGTAAGAATTTGGAAGAGTAAGAAAATCAAGAGGCCAGGCCCTCCAAACTGTAGCAGCAGATACCAAGGTAGCTTTCTTCACAAGCGTGTCAATAACCATATTTGACTCGTGAAAGATGTGTGAAATCCACCAAGAAGAGCCATTTGAAGCGAGTTTATACATGCAGTTGACAGCAGTGGTCTGTAGAGTCGAAGGTAGCTTGTGGTGGCCTTGGAGAGAGTCCATAAGGAGCTTAGAGTCACTTTCAATGAGATGCAATTTGATGGCCAAATCAATACCAGACTCTTACGGCTTTGAACTCAGCAAAATTGTTAGCAGCAACTCCAAGTGGCTTGGCAAAACATGCAACAAGGTGACCGACCTCATCTCTCAAAGCAACCACAACCAGAGAAGACTTGGGTTCTGAAAGGATGTGCCGTCAATGTTGAGCTTGAAGTAGCCCATTGGAGGAGGCTCCTATGAGACATGGATGCATTTCCGGGGTTGTTGCACATGCCACTAAAAAGCTAGTCTTTGAACAACTAACCTTTCCGAGGGTGGAAAGACCTAGACTTTATTGCAGCGAGACCTCTCACATGATGAATAACATGGTCTACGTCTCACGTCTAGATGACTTCCTTTTTAAAAAGCCAATTATTATGCTCCTCCCATAAAATCCAAATAGTAGTAAAAAAAAGAGAGAATGCAATATATGCTGAAGGCCCTGAGAGTTAAAGCTGATTTTAATCTACTAAGTGAACATGAGGAGCACATATGGTTTTGCAGAAATGCATTTGCCACATCTCCAAGAAATGGAGCACCAAAGGAACTGCGAAAACAAACATTAAAGCAAAAGATGGTCAACGTTATCACTATTCTTCTAGCGAAAAGAGCACGTGGGAACCATAGTCATCCATTGCTTTCGAGCTAACGAAGAAAACAGCTTTTGAGTTTACGCTTGTTGGAGGTGGTTTTCTATTTTTTTTTAGGTGGAACCCTAGCAACTGCAATTGCGTCTTACGAATTCACATGCCATCGTAGTGGTTGGTCAGCATTGATGTAAGAATAACTATGTCAACCATTTGGCCCTAGGTTACGAGGGGAACGACCATAAAGATATAAAAGCAGGTTGTGAGGTCCCTCTATATCAAAATTTTATACAAATTGGATAGTATGAAGAGCACTTTGCAAAGTTCATTGCAGTCTAGTGTTCGGTTTAGTTGCCAGACCATAATCGAAATTCAATCAGATCGAAATGATGTTCATTTTATCTAAATTTTGCAAGATGATTGAGGAATGTTTTAGAAGCTTGTTGACCAAATTTCATGTGATTTGTGTGCGTGTATAATATATCCTTTCTTTTTTTTTTTTTTTTTTCTATTTGATATTATAAAGGCCGCCATACATGCTATGATATGTCCTTTCCTTTTTTTTGTATATTTTATTTTCTTTTTTTTACGCATGTTGTGTAACATGTCAAATATTATATAAATATATGGGGTTTTCTCGCATGATCAATATATTGAAATATATATAAGTTTTTTCTGACATGGTATTAGAGCAATGCTTTGGTCTATATCTTACTCGGTTGGAAAGTTTTTTTCCTGGAGAGAAAAAGGTGCTTGATTTTGGTCTTGTTAGAATCTGGCAAGTTTTTCCAGGTGAGATTAATTCTTGATAATCCACTAGGTTGCTGATAATTTTCTGGCGATGTTAGTTCTTCATAATCCGGCAGGTTGCCAAGAATTTCCCAGCGAGGTTAGTTCTTCACTCTGTTTTTCTTTATGTACCTTTCGCTTTGTTTTTTTGGGTTGTTGTTGGCTGTGAGTTGTGTTGCTTGAGATCTTCGCTCTCTGTCTCGCTCTCGAACTTTAGCTATGTTTTCTTTTGGGTCGTTGTTTGCTGTCGATTTTGTTAGGTTTTACTGTTTTCTCTTGGTACATCCAAAGGAGCCTTTGCTGGTCCTTTTTTTAATGTTTACCTTTAGCTTCGCCACTTCCTCTTCCTGAAAGGGTCGTTTGGGTACCTGAAAATCTATTACATGACAATCGATTACGAAAAACTATGACATTTCTACCGTTTAGGTACACAAAAATCATGAAACACATTAAGCGGTAAAAAATCTATTACACGCTTGACGTATAATCTTTAGAAAATTTTCGTCTGCATCTCTCTGCCCGATGCCTGCTTAATAAAATGCCAACCCGCTTACTCTCGGTTTGGTGCCCGTCCCCTCTCGCTTGAACCCTAATAACTGGGTTGCATAAGGTGTTCCTTCTCTCTTTAATCCAACATAATCTTCATAAGAGATTAGTAAAAGCTCAATTGAAATAAGATACCTCTTTAGTTTCTTCAAATACCTCAAAATTTTCTATTGGAATTATCAAACCTTCTAGTTTACTAATCAAACTTCTTTCCATTTTTTAACTTGTACCATAAAGATTTTTAATTTGATATCATAAATTTATTGATTATTTGAAATTATATAGATATACATTTGAAAGATTTCTATAAAAAAGGCTTATCACAATAAAAACATGTTATTCCACTCATATTATTCCAATGACTTATCATGTTGAAACTAAAGTTTAATCATGTTTGAAGACATGTGATTCCATGTAAGTGCCAAAGGTATGCAAAATAAATAGGAAATTGTGTAATGATGACTTTAGAATGATACAAGTTATTATTAGAAAATCTTTTTGGAAGGATGATGATGTTATTATTAGAAAATCTTTTTGGAATAATGTGATGATGACTATAATTCTGTATTTGAGTGGAATTTTGTGACAAAAAGAAGAGAAAGAAATGATAGTTTATAGGCAAGTGATGGTAAAATATTGGCAATGTATTTCCTATATTTCTTCCAGACATAGCCAAACAGTAGCGATGTATTTCCCCAAATACTACCCAACAATCAATTTGTAGGTTGTATTATGATAGTAATATTTCCAAGTATAAGGCCATTTAGGTACCTGAAAATATATTAAAGGGAAATAGATTACTAGGAAATATGACATTTACATTGTTTATGTACATTTATTAATAAGTAATCGAAAATAGATTATACAATATTTCCCTAAATATCGTGAGATCTATTACATGTGGGGAGGTTGGGAATAAAAAACCATTTCCCCTCTACGTACATCCTCATCTCCCTCTCAAGCTCTCCTTTTCCCTCCCAACCTTTTAAGCCTACCACTTCTCTCTTTCTCTCCTATCTGTCTCGTATTAAGTCATTTACATCTCGCTCTTTCTACTATAAGATGTGCCCTTTATCTCTCTAAGCTCTCTCTCATATTTTGGCGATTTTTTTCCAGCCAATCATCTAGAAAGACAGAGAAGTAGGAACATCTCTACTGGGCATCTTTTTGGTGTAGATTAGAGGTAACGAAATCCAAAACCAGTAAGTTCTTAGCTCAAACATTGATTTTTTTAGCCCTAAAACCTTGATTTTCCAATTTCAATTACTTATGTCTGTCTCTTAAATAGTTGAATTCTTTGCATTCTTGTAAATAATTTAACAAAAGAATGATAACTTTGTTAGATTATTTCCTGAACTTTTAGATGGAAATCCTGTGTCAAACGTGGAACTTTTGAAAAACTAGAAATATTTCTTTCTGAAAGAGATCTTTCATAAAAACAAACGTTCCCTTAAAGTACTGAGCCTACTAACTTAATGCAAAAACAAATTCTCGTTACAATTTGAAGTTAAATTTTGACCCACCGAAATTTTGTCTTCAAGCTTTCCAATAGCAAAATCCTGTTATAAACTAGTGGTTGTCACCCAAGATGCCATGCTCTAAAACCCTTTTTTCTCCTTTTCAACATCCGAACTCTATAGTCCATTGTATTCTTTTGGTATTGCAACTATAGGTGGCAATTCTTTTGGTCGCCTTAGTGGAAAAATCCGAATCTTTTCAACTTGTGCCGGTTAAACTCAATAAAAATAACTATACTTTTTGGGCCTCCTTTATGAGAAATGTGATCCACTAAAATTGACTCTTAGAATATATCTATGGAACTGAAAAGAAACCACATGATCCACAAAACTAGTTGAATGGGGAGTCAATAATGATAGGATGATAGCCTAGTTGTTGGAGTATGTGGAGAGAAATATTAGAGTTAATTTGAGCAATTTTTAGAATAGTTGAGAGACATAGGTTTTTCTGAAATAAATCTATTGCCAAACTAACTGAGCAATAAAGTATCAATTAGTTCTAAAACTTCATTCACTTCGACAAGGTGATCAGTCTATTCAAGACTTTTATTTTACCATGAAGGCGCTTTGGGATGCCCTGGCCCTTATGGAACCTGAAATCATTGATGGACCTAGTATAAAGATTATCGAAAAATCATGAAATGAGTTCGGTAGTTATTGAATTTCTGATGGCACTTCGACCTAAATTTAAGAGTGCCAGAAATGCTATGCTACACAGAGCTACTCTTCCTACTCTCACTCAGGTGCTTTGATTGCAGAAGAGACTAAGATCAAGTCTCTTAGAATTATTTCAATGGGAGAATCAACTTTTGTTGCAACTCGAAATTTGGAACACAAAACCCTAAATAGAATTCTTCCTATGTACCACGCAAGGATAGGTTATATGCTAAATGCAATTACTATAAGGAACTTGGGCATATGAAATTCACATGCCAAAAGAAAAAGAAACATATTGTTGCAGAGTCGAGCAAGCCCTTCGAAGACACATTCTGGATCAACACGCTATTGGTAATATATCGGTTAGCCTATATATTTCTCTTGATTATGAGTATATATCTCTTGATAAGATTAGGTGTATATAGGATTATGATAAGATTAGTTAGTAATTATTAATAACTGTTGGTATCTATCCAGAACTATTACTAACATATATTTATATTAGGTATTGTATATTCTTTATTAATCAATAAAGAGAGAGTTCTCTGCAGTATTCTGAGTTTCTAATATGTTAGCGTATATATATCTCTTGATTGTATGTGTATGTATCTCTTGATAAGATTAATTAGTAATTATCAATAACTGTTGGTGTCTATCCAGAACTGTTACTAGCAGTATATTTATACAGGGTCTTGTATATTATTTATTAATCAATAAAGAGAGAGTTTTCTGCAGTATTATGAGTTTTTAATATGGTATTAGAGTCATAGGCTCCTCAACTTCATATCTGAGCTCGCAACTTAGATATGAGGTTACCGGATCTGAGCTCGGCTTCAGATTCATTCTGACTCTCTATCAAACAGTTGCACCCTCTCTAATGTTGTCTTTCTCTCTCTCTAAAAAAAAAAAAGTCTCTCGTTTACGTTGACGTCCAAAAGCATCTTGGGTTGAAACATGCATGAAAAAGCTTTGCGTACCCTTTAGCCCTGCACCCATATTTCCAACCATACTTCTCATCCCTCATTTTTCTCACCAAAGGATCCAAAGCCTCAACAGTTGTTGCATCTATCTTATCCTTAGTAGTCATCACTTCCAATGGGTCTTGACCATGAAATTCAAATTTGCTTATTGCACTTTGAAGGATCCAGCACAAAAGAAAAAAGACCCCACCTTTGCACAAAAACTTCAGCTCTCCTCTTCATTTATGATTGAATCAATTAATACTAGCAGTTTAGTGAGAGAAACTCATAGACCAAGGAAACACTGGCAAAGGCCTTCGAGTTGTGTTTCGACTCACTGCTAAGTCATGTTTCGACTCTCTACTGAGTCGTGTTTCGACACTCTGCAAAACAACATTTGTCTGTGTTCTGGCTTGTGTTCTAGACTGTGAGTTGCTGAATCTGTCTCGGATCCACACCGAGTTCTGTTGGCTCTTTGATATATCATTATGTTTTCTCAGTTGTTTCGACTGTTTTTCTAGTGAAGATCTGAAGTTTTTTGTCTGATGGCTCAAGTCTTATGTTCCTGATGCCGTCTGTTGTTCTTGAGGCTTGTTGATCCGCCATAGTTTTTTATGCTTGTTGTTCAAGCAATCTGAGCATGGAGACCACTCGTTCATTTATGCAACTTATTGTTCAAACTCCAGCTGTTTTGTGTCAGAGCATCTTGGCTTTGAGGGGGAGTGTTAGCGTGTATATATATATATATATATATATTGATTGTATGGGTATATATCTCTTGATAAGATTAGGTGTGTCTAAGATTATGGTAAGATTAGTTAGTACTTATCAATAACTGTTGGTGTCTATCCAGAACTGTTACTAGTCGTATATTTATATGGGGTCTTGTATATTCTTTATTAATCAATAAAGAAGGAGTTATCTGCAACACTATGAGTTTTTAATAACGTAATCATCAGTTACCCTTACAATGACACAACTTCAATAATTGTCATCACAATACAAGTGTCTAACATGTCTGGTTCTATTTTTTTTAAGTAAAACAACTTAAGCTTCCTGGTTAATAGACCGGTGCCTCTTGTCATATGACGGCCAATGAGTCTATTCTTGTTGACTGTAAACCATGTTATGATATTATTCACATTGCAGATGGAGCCACTATGAAAGTTTATAAGGCTGGCTCTATTATTACATCCTCTGATGCTTCTGATAAATTAAATTTCTCTAGTGTTTATGATGTTTCATCCATCACTATGAATCTACTCTTTATTGGCCAAATTACTCGATCCAATTGTAATGTGACTTTCTCTCCCTTTGGATGTTATATGCAGGGGTAGTCAGGGAAGATGACTGGGACTAGGCATAAAGTTGGTGACTTCGACTATCTAGACCATCTTCATGGGAAGATTCCTATTGAAACCTCTGCTTATGCTGCAACAGTTGATAAATGATATTTATGGTATCAGTATTTGGGTCATATTTCCAATTCTTGTTTGCTATTTTTGTTTTCCTGTGGTGTTATTGATTCTATCCCTTTTAAAACTCCATCTACTGTTAAAGATTGTGAGTCTTATAAACTCTCTAAAATGCATGAATTTCCATTCAATCGTAGTAATTCTATTTTCTACATCTATGTTTGATCTCGTGCATACTGATGTTTGGGGACCGGCTCCACTTTTGTCTAAACGAGGGTCATGGTATTATGCCATTTTTATTGATGTTCATACTAAATACATGTGAATTTAATACTTGTATATTTTCAAATACATAATAAAAAACTATAATGCAATACCACTATATACATGTGGATTCAATTATTGCACATACAATATATATGTTATCAACATTCTTATATCTATATCATGAGGTAGCATAGCAAGTCTCATACAATAAGTAATTCAAGGCCCATTTGGTTTCACAATATGCAAAACCTTCATAAACTACAAAGGTTTAATCACACTAGTCATCTTGGTAGTAAATCCATACAAACCAAGTTATCTAATCAATATAATATGTGTCAAGGAAGCCTAGTAAGATAGTCTTCCTACAACATTCTATATGGTTCAAGGTCTTAGGTAATTGAGGATTCTAAATAACTACAAACATGAGTCAAGACATATGGGTATTTAAAAACCTA
This sequence comes from Amborella trichopoda, assembly GCF_054954075.1. NCBI lineage: Eukaryota > Viridiplantae > Streptophyta > Magnoliopsida > Amborellales > Amborellaceae > Amborella > Amborella trichopoda. The sequence goes on from NC_142347.1 coordinate 40,560,748, forward strand.
TGCATGAAATTTTTTCTTCCCTTTAAAAAATTGACTTGGTATATACGAGCAATGGTTAGATAATAGTATGACGGTATAAAATGATTTTTCATAAAGAATTAGTGGATCTAACATGACTATAGGGTTTTCTCAAAACATCCAATTTAATATTTAAATATATGTTTAGTTTTCAAAAATCATTTTACCACATTCACCTAGCAAATCATGTTTACAACTACAAAAATAAGCCATAAAGTCCATATTACAATTATATCTAAAATAAAGCATGACTAAAGAATGATTATCAAAATCTTGACAAAAATTTCTTTTTGGCAAATATGGAGACTTTATGACGAGATCATCAGCACATGCAACACGTCATATTACTAGACATTATCGGGAGGATGGTCACTAAGACCGAGTTCCATCAGAATACTTTCTCCGTGCTTACATATTTGAATGAGCCATACCCATCTCTCATGTTTTATACTTAAGACTACAAGCCATTGATCAAATCATATTTCCATGTGTAACACTACCTTAAGTAGTTCGTACTCTTAGCACGTACCATAACACATGGTATTCATAAACATGCTCTTTCAAATTTGTTAGTACATATTACTCAATGTCCATAAACTCCATACATATTCATAAAACAATTAACCAAAATATAACCAAAGTATATAAAAAGTAACTGAATCCACTTTCTCTAAATGACCTTACCATGTAATGTGGGATATATTTCATACCTCAAAATCATGTAGCGTGGTACCTGGGCTTTCTTGATTTATTGCTTTACTTGTTTGACAAACTTTTGTAATCTTGGAAGAGCACGCAATTGATGAAGAATATATTGGTCATCGGTTTCACATGTCATGAAGTGTGCATCTCTTCAGCACTTGGATTCTCCCTTTCTCACACAGTGAAGAAAAATCTTCTTCATCCCATCATTTCAAATATCACAAATTCGATTCTTCCACTGATCTTTTGCCTTTCTTTGCTACCTCCAAGCTTCTCTATGTATCTCTTTATTTCAAAGAAACGAAGATGTTGTTATAGGTATTGTGTTTTTTTTTTTTTTTTTGTTCCCAGATCGAACACTCTTCATATAGTATGTCGTACCTTGCCAACTCTATATTACCTCTCTTTGAAGTTCTATTATAATAAACCATATGTATGGTATACTATGAAACACCTTATAATAAGTCCTAAAAAGGTCTTAATTACTGGGAATCTAAAGATGTACCTTAACATACCACATCTTTTAATTTATTGCAGAATAAAACGTGAGCATCCCATGATAAAAATATGATATCTCTCAACTTATAACGAGTTTATTTCCGAATCCTTTTGAGTACTGAAATAGACTCAAAATTTATAAAATAGTGCTCAGTTTCATCCCTAAATCACACCATTTAGTGAGTCTACCTTTTAGTGACTTTTTACATTACAATGCAATTTTCTCAGCATAAAATTAAGCTGAGCATCTCTTAATAAAAAAATTTGTTTCTATCAAATCTCAAAGAATTTCTTTATAAAATCTCTTGTGTTGAAAACTGCACTCAAAACCAAATCATAACTTCATAGTATGAATCCCAAATAATACTTTTCTTTGGAGAAATAAATCAAGTGACATACACATCACAAAATAACCCATACTACATAATTTTAAGGTGAACATTGTCTAGTAAAATTGTATTTTCTCTCTACCCTTGTGCTATTTTACTTTCAAACTAATTTTGTATCAAAGTAGACATATCATGGTAGCACATGTATTTCCACAAGCCTTATATTACTATGTTAAGTAGGCTTGATAATTATAGCGATTTAAGTCTCAATGAAGAGAACACTAGAATTGCAAAAAATTCAAGATGACTTATCTTCAATCCAAACTTTTATTCATCTATTCAAATAGATATTTCTCTTTCAAATAAATTTTATTAGAAACTAGACTTAAAATGGAAGTCTAAGAACTTACTATGGGCCATAAAATATTCTGTTAAGAATAGAAATAAAATCATGACTTCCAAGTTATGGAAATAGTTTTCGTTGCAGAAAACACTTGCGCACCCTTCAATAAATTGATCATAAATTGATCATATCTTTGAAAGTAGATTCAATTTTATGAGTCACAGTCCAATTTCAGCTAAAAATAAAATCATATGATTGGTGAGAAAAATCACGGAACTCATTGGACAGTTTCTGGATTTTGCAGGGTCAGAATTGACATACTTCATTGATATGTCCATAACTTTCAAGTCCGTTAGGATCTTTTATTGAAATTTTGTAGGTAGATCATACTCTCAAAGATACACAAGTTCATTGAAGTATGCAATAGAAAAATACATCTTTATCTTGTTCATATAACTGCTCCAAAATAGTATATAATATAAATTCGTTAAAGTGCCATTCTCGATGTTTTGAATATATTTCAATAATTCTTAACCGGTGTATTACTTGACCACAAAGATTAGTAGTTTTCTTACATCTCGTTCCTAAGCTTAATCTCGACTCAATAAAGGAAAAAGACATCCAATGGCTTCAATTATCAACCTTGCTCTGATACCAATGAAAGGATTTTATGATAAAGCGCGGTGTATATATTTTTAAAAAAATTCTTTAAAAAAAATTCTTTATTACACCTGCACCGGCAAGATCACTTACAATGTGCAATTATAATCAAATCACTCTTGAAATAAATAAAATAAAAATAAAATCGATTTTCAATTGGTACATCTTCAAATACAATTCTTTATTTAAGAAACAAAAGTAGACTTTAATGTTTTATGGGAAGAGAAGTAAATATTTTAAAAGGTAAACTTGTCGAAGATTACCTCAACCGGGATTAGTACACCCCACACCGAGTCTCCTCCTTTCGATAGTGCTCGGGATCTATGATCGGTATGTTGATTTCTCTAGTATGGCAAAAATCCATTCAATGGCTTAATCTTGATCAAGCCTCTTAACTTGATTTTAGAGACATGAGAGATGAATATGAAGAGAGAGGAAGAGATCTACTAGCAAAGGGTTCCACCCCTTTGCCACCCATAAAAGAACAGAACAAAAGTGATGCGTGCCACCAACACATGATGCAACTTGGAGAGAGAGAGATAAAATTGGGGCATGCCTTTATTTGGTAATCCAAAGCCCTTTCCAGATAGAACTAAATTTTGGGGTAGGGAGAGAGAATTCTAGAGAACAGAATACATATCTCATTTTATGAGGGGAGACCTCATTTTATACATTTTTTATGCTATAGATTTCACCTCAATTCGTAGGGTCAAATCTCAACCATCGATCTAAGGAGACTTGTGGGGTGAGAGATTTGAGTCATCTATCTCTTTGATCCATTATCAAGATACAAAGAGATGAACTATAGCCTTATCCTCTATCTCCTAAACCTATTATCATAAAATAAGGAAAACTTATATTTAATGTATCTAATCACTAATTATTAGATCAACCAAATCTTGATTTAGAGATTTAGTAAATATCTCAAATATTCAACCTTATCACATAAGTTGGCTATACTTAAAAAGGTAAACCAACCAAGAGGATAAAGATTATTCGCAAGAATGTTACGTGAATGGGTGGGGGCGTGTCTTTTAGTAGTTGGGCCCCACCTAATTCACATCTTTTTAAATTTTGGGTCTCATATTGTATGGAGGTCCCAAATATTTTTAGAAAATATTTTATTTCATATTTAGAATTTTTAAATCTTATATTTTATTTAAAATGTCGAAAAATTAATTTCTCTTATTTTATAAATTCAAATGATAAAAATAAAATATCAGAAGATTCACAAAAATTCAAATAAACATTCTAAAAATCACATATCATAAAATTAATTAATTTTGATGGGAATATGATCTGTTAGATCTAAGAAATTATCAATACATGGGAGCACTCCACCTTCAATTGCGAATCACGATCTGCCTAGCTTTCTCAAACTGACCTAGTAGTTCGCATGACCCACAATTCACTGTAAGGGTTCATGATTGAAGCACCATGATCCAACCATGACTCTATGGTGCATAGTAGTAAACTCTCGCATATTACACGCTTTACCCTCATTGGTGAATCTCAAAACGATTATCTATGTACATGCAGTGTGATGATATAACAATGATGTTAGCCCTGTCTTTAAAGGCTATTCATCACACCCAAGGCCCACACAGTCCCTTGGCTCTCATTTGAGCATACTCCAACCTCATCAAGGGATAACCCACTAAACCCTTCTAGGTTGATCCCTATGCCCAGGTATCTTGGGTTTTTCCAAACTTCGGCTAGTCTAGCTAGTCGAGCCTAGTCCGAGTATCAGTAAATAACATTTGCCTAGTATGGTTCAAAAAAGGACCACACTCCTACTGAATTTATGTTCCACTATATAAAATACTCATACAAGCTCTCATAAGGCCTTTAAAGGTTACATAAACCCAACACCATATACATCTATCAAATTCATCAGGACAATAAAGATGCTGCAATAGAATTAGACAGTTAACTAATTCATTTGCCACCTCATTACTAACTCTTCGGTAGGGACATCGGATATCCCAGATAGCATTAAAACCTCTGCCATTGACCATCTCACTAATCATTTTACTTTTGGACTTAACCTTAGTAAAAAGATCAGGAAATTGATATTTTAAAGGACCATTTCTAATCCAATTTTGCTGCAAAAGTCTAACATTATTACCTTTCCCTACCAACATTTGCATAGCACTTAGATTTCTGATGAGCGGCAATCCTTTTCCACATAGAAGTAATACCTTTTTTTATTATTTCCCCTTGCAATCAGCCCAAATTCAATATCACTACCATATTTGTTCCCCTAAAATTTTTCTGCATAATTGCACTTTCTCATTTGCAATTCTCCACCACCACTTCATTATAAGTGCACCATGCATAGGTTTTATTCTTTTAATCCCCATACCTCCGTCACTTATAGGAGCACACACCTTATCTGACTTGACTAAATGAAAACATCTCTTATTTTCATGTTCTACCCAATAAACATTCCTCAACCCTTCCAAGGTTTTAACCGCACTTAAAGGTAGCTTATATAGCGAAATAAAATAAATTGGCAAATTATTTAAGTTATAAGGTTGCAACCTTAAACAATCCAATTAAGGCTTAACATGTAATTTTGATGTAAAAAATTCTTTGGATTATCTCAAAATCTACTTTCATATCTAATTATAAATTTTAAACTCCAAAAATAGTTAAAATCAAGTAGTTCTATAAACATATGAAAATATTGAAAATGAACATCCTAGATAATGTGTTGCAAGATGCACTATTTTTGAATTCCATTTATTATTATTTTTCTTTCATATTCATATATCTCAATGTCGAGATGATCAATTACATGATTTTTCAACATTAAAACAATATTTTTCAATAGATTTATGAAGTACACCTTTAATTCTACATTTTAAGATTGCATAAAACTTTCCTCATTTTGCTAAAATTGAATATTCAATTACATCGTATAAAGAGAGAGATATAATTATATTTTTAAATTAAATACATTATCTCTTATCATATTTATATCAATAACATATTATTAACATAACCTTTTGATGGCGGGCAAGCTTTTTATGCTTTCTCTACAACATAAACGTATATACTTCCCCTTATCCAATCATCTATTCTTAATGGAGAGTTATAATTGCCCCAATCATAATGTTACGTCTTTACGCTATTTTATTTTTAATTTTTTTTACAAACTATTTTGACACCAAATTTTGTACATCCAATCATCTGTTAAACTCGCACTAGCAAAAAATAAAATAAAAATATTTTCAATAAAATAAAATAATCAAAATACCTCTGAAAGTTTCAAAGAGTATTTTGGTTATTATATTTTATCGAAAAATTATTTTTAATATTTTTTATGAATGCATCCCAATAAAAATATGATATATATCAAATTTCATATTCATATAATTTGTATAAAAATATTAAAAATAAAATACTTTGAGATATTGGACCTAATATCAACCGTTAAGCGGCTCTCTCGATCGAAATTGGAGGGCTTAGGGGAAGCGTGAACCTTTTCGTTTGATGGCACCTGAAAGTACATCTTATAATCTCTTTAATAATTAATATAGAATATTCTTTTGGAAAATACCCACCCAATATGCCTCTCAACTTTTAGTCTCAAGTCTGACTTTTACGGCGGCCGCTCAAGTTTTACTCATTAAAATTTTATTATTCAGCCGAAACTCGAAGCAAGTTTCGGCCTGAATTTCATCTTAATTTCGCCGAAGTTCATACTCGTGGCTCTTGTGACTTGCTAGTTCTCAAATCCGGCGAAATTTCAGTTAGTTTCCGAGAAACATGAATTCCAGTTCGGTCTTCTCAGTTGCACAGACCGGCTTTCGTCACCGAAACCCTCCAAAACAAAGCGTTGAGAACTTTGCCAGTGTCACGTGTCAATATGTTTGCGTCATAAAATATCAGTCCCTTTGTTCCGCTAAATTCGCGTCGCCGCTTCTTTGAACGCCTACTATGTTTTTTTGAGCTCAAAAGCTTGACCTTCAACCCTCTGCTTCTTCTACCATGGAATTGAAGCCCTAAAGATTTCTCTTTTGTTATTGAGAGAGAACCTGACTCTTCATCTTCCATGGCTGCTTCGACCTTGAATTCATGGCTTCCCCTTCTTCAATGGCACCAGTCCTCGCAGATCAATAGAAGTTCTCTATCAATGGTGGGAAAACCCTGCTTTAAATGGTTGAGGAATGGAGCTCGGCTTAGCGATCTTTGTGCTTCGTGCTTCACTAATAGGCTAGAAAGCAGGATGGTAGAGGATTTCCATGGGGAAAAATCGTGTTGGGGGAATGCGCAGTTTGTTGGGTGGTTTAGGCAGGCATGGCCTTATATTCATGGACACAGGGGTTGTACGTTTGTGATTATTATTTCAGGGGAGATTGTTGCTAGTCCTTATTTGGATGGAATTTTACAGGTATGTTCTCTTGTTTTTTCCCAGTTTTCAAGTTTTATTTTTTAATTTTTGGAATTATTTATTTGTTTGGTGTGAATTTTGGTTTTAACGCAGTGGGAAATTTATCTGTATTAGATTGTTGCTGTACTTGTATACTTAGATATCAATGTTTCTTTCTTTCTTTTTGCCATTCGTCCTTTTTTGCTAGTTCATTTTCAGGAATGAGAAGTTTGGTTCCTTCATAGTCACTACTATTGCATATGTCAATGAAAATTTGATGCAAATTGGGTCTTTTCTAATTTATTTGTTCAAATTAAGGGAGTTAATTTTGGTCCTTAACACTGTTCTGAATTTTATTGTGGATTTTGTTGGTATTCCTGCATACTCTTTGATGCTGAATTTTATACATTGACAAGTTTGGGTAGGTTATTGGTTATTTAGTATTGGTCGCTGACAATGTGATCTGAATGCAGGACATTTCTCTCCTCCATGGTTTAGGAATCAAATTTGTCATTGTTCCTGGAACTCATGTGCAAATTGACGAACTTTTGGTTGAGAGAGGTGAGTGGTTAGTGACTTTTTATGGGTGCGTGTGCGTGCGTGCTTGTGTTTATTCTGATTTTCTGATTTTGTTGTCCACCTTCAAATGCATGAACAAACAAATATGGTTAAATACTATCAGTATTGAATATTGAGTTAATCTTGTGTTCTAACTGACCAAAAAAAGCTCTTCTGTTCCATCTATGCCCTCCTTGTTTATAGCATCTGTGGTGATTCTTTATGCAGTTTCCCATCACAAAAGAGTGATGCCCCATTGCATAAAAGGACAACATCTTGATACCTAATGAACAAACTTTAATTCTTGGCGAACTCTGTTTCCTCTTCTTACTTTACGGATACCTTTGGCAACCATTGAATGGAATGCCCTACCTGAAATGTATATGCTGAAGTCCTAAAACATAATGAACTTTGGAACATGCTGCGACTACTGTGTAGTTGGAGTCAACCAAACAATAGAAAGTAGCAATTTGAATAAATATATAAATGGAACTTTAACCAATTCTTATCAACATTCTACTAAATGAAGAATTTTTGTTTTTTCCAAGGTTTTTTTATAAGGTGCTGGTTATAAATGGAAATTCATTAAACATTTTCTGCAGGCTGCAAACCAAAGTATGTTGGGCGCTATAGACTTACAGATTCTGATTCGTTAGAGGCTGCAATGGAAGCAGCTGGCAGAATCCGTCTCACAATTGAAGCAAAGCTTTCTCCTGGTCCTCCTATACTTAGTCTTCGTCGCCATGGGGATAATAGTCGTTGGCATGATGTTGGAGTTAGTGTTGCAAGTGGGAATTTTTTAGCAGCAAAGGTAATAAGCTTTCTGTATGTGCTTATAACTAGCAGGTTATGCTCATAAGTGATAGGTTTTGATGAAGCTCACAGGTCACTACTTCTACTGTAAAGACTTGGCTTTATTATATTTTTGCTTTCCATTTTGTGTTGTGTGTTACCTTAGGTAAGATATTTACTTCATACACTAATTTGAATTTGCAATTTTATACAAAAAATTAAGCCCTGTTTGGACGTCGCGGTTGCCATATCCATGTCTTATCTCTATGCGCTTTAACAGTCATCATCAAGTGGAACAATCTACATTTTTTGGTGATAGCGATTAAATAGTTTTATTTTAGTTTTGTCCCTAAGACCAAAACAGGTTCTATTGGCAGTGTTTTGGATATGGGGGAGGCCTTATTAACTCATAATTGATTTCCGTTAATATTGACAAATATTCATCATTGAAATTCTTAGTTCTACCATGGTTTACTTACTACATTTGAACGCTTTGTCTAGCTTAGATGTTCTTACATCTATGGTACAGTACTCAGATGTATGAATAACTTAAGCTTTTGGTTCACGGGATCCGTACCTAAACAATAAATTTTATATCAATACTAGATTGTATACTGCTTTCTACATAGTCCAAAGAAGTAGTAAGAAATCTCTCTCCCTCTCTCTCACTCTCGCTTGTATGGTAGGAATTCTTGACCTCATGTTGTGGTTCTGACCATGTGAGAAGCCCCTTTCCTAGGACATATTGCTTTTTGTTTTTTTTTTGGTATGTTTTTTATTTTTGGGAGATGCTCTTGCTTTGAATTTGCAAAGTTATCAAATATAATTGTTTTAATAGATCCTGTAGATTCTTAAATGATCAAAAAGTCTAAAAATATTATATTCTAACGCAGCCTTGAAATTTTGGCAGAGGAGAGGGGTTGTTGAAGGTATTGACTTTGGAGCAACTGGAGAAGTGAAGAAGATAGATGTTTCTCGCATACAAGAAAGGCTAAATGCAAACTGTATAGCTATAGTAAGCAATTTGGGCTACTCGAGCTCTGGGGAAGTTTTAAACTGCAAGTATGCTTTGTAATTTATTTAAGGATTTTCTTTTTAATCATAGTGTTTGTACATGAGTTTGCTTTGGGTCACCCTTCAATATAGTAATTTGACTACACTTGAAGTTATATATTTCCATTAAGCGCATTTTAAGTATTGGAATTACTCATTTCCGTTGATTCCAATAATTCTTAGTAGTTGTTTCATTTGTCTTGGACATTTATGTTTATTTATTTCTTGTAACTTCTCAAATACACATTTTTGTTTATTTGGTTGACATTGACCCAATTTTCCATCTGCTTTAAGTAACCATTCTGATTTGATATATTCCTCTTATTTGTTTCCAGCCATTATGTGTTTGATCGGTTGATAGGTCAACTTATTTATTGGCTGGCCTTACAATTCATTGTATAATTCACGGAATCGTCCATCTTAGGTAGCTATTCCAGTTTGGAATCGCGATTCCGCATTTCTGCGACAGATTGCCACGAATCCCGATTCCAGGAATTTAAGAATCTCAAATCCACATTTTTTGAATCTCGTTCCAATTTCTTTGAAATTTAGATTTCCCTGCATGAAATTTTGCGATTCATAGGTAAATAAGAGAATGATTCAACCAATATGCTGCCTCACTTCCAATATTTAGGAACAGCGATTAGAGATACTATTTAAAATATATTAATAGTCAATATATCCACAACATCAAAATGATAGCCAAAATTTTGGGGAATGCTTAGAATTTTTCAAGAATTATTTAATAAATTTTGCTATTTAAAATATATTAATAGTCAATATATGATGGGTATCATCTATGGGTGTCAATGAACTATAGTTTAGATCATTCCCAAATTTCAAGAATTCGTAATAAATGTCCATCTTTTAAAATACATTATGATAAATAAAGTAATTTTATTTTCTTTATTCAATCTAAAAACTCTAGGAAAGTTCGCGGTTAAGGTTTCTTGACCTTGTTTCCAATACTTGTGGAGAGCTGTGATAAATGGCACTCAATATATTGACTTTGAGACATCTATTCCAATAATAGGAGAGCCCTAGTTAAGCATACTTGACATATGGAGGCCAGTACTAAGGAATTCTTGCTTATAGATAATCTAAAACTTTTAATTTTTTGAAATTTAGAACTCATTTCTTGATAATTTCTTGCCTGGTTCCAAGTGGTTGGTGCATGATTCCCGTAAGTTAGGAATCTCGATTCCAAGTTGATGTGAACGCAATTCCAGCAAGATAGTAATCTTGATTTTTATTATATCAGAGTGCTATACCCATAGGTGGGAATCCTGCTGCATGTGATGCGTTTCGAATAGACAACGATTCTGACTATAAGTATCATCTGGCCACCCCCTGATTTCGTGATTCTGATTCTTTAAATGTTTCGAGATACATGCGTTCCCAATAACCATAATTCATTGTAACTAGGGTATAATATTAGCATTCCTATATCTGCTATAATGAACTCTGTGATACTCTTAAGGTGGCTGCAGCTTTGATGATACAAAATGATCGTTAAATCTTTGAGCTCTAGCTGTAGCATTATGATTAATTATTGTTTTGTTAGTATAATGGAGAAACTCTTACCATAATGTGACCTGTGGTCTAATTCTTAATCAAATAAATTCTTTGGAAGCTGAGAAATCCTATATGTTCCAATTAATGTGCAAAATATATTCTACTAGAAAACATTTGATCTGCCCATGGCAAACTGCTACAGTGGTCCGTGGTCCCCTGTCCTCCATTTTTGGGGTCTTAGGGGCATCTGTTTCATCCCCAGTTTAGCACACAAATTGTCTTGGGCTTAGTGAAGAAGCCTATGAAAACGAATTTCCAAAAAGACCCTGGAAAATTGCTTTTTTGGACTTGCAATTGCGTATCATTCATTTCATATGCAGCGGGATCCAGCCCTTTCATGACTCCAAATTAATTTTTTGAAATTTTTCATCCATTGCAATTTGCCCTTGGGAGGCCCAAATGTTTTCCTGTAAGAAATATGCTAAACTTCCATGCATACGCACGTACGTATATAAGTACTTGCATGCATGCATGTATGGAAAATGCTATTAGGTTTTTAGTTTCATTCCCTAAAAATTTAGATGATTTGTTTTCTTTTGATTGTACACATTCAAGATTGATTGCCTGAGTCTGGTAGCTTTATAGTAACTTTTCCTTCAATATCAGTTTTGTTTGGATGCCTTAGCCAATCCTTTCATAGTCGAGGAAACAGGATGTTTTCTAGTTGTTGACCTTCCAGAGTATCTTATCATTTTAATTGCTAAAAATGTGCTCTAGTAATGAAGATTTTCTGTCTAGATCATTCCCTCTGTTGAATTATAGATGCGTCGCTGATAGTATTTGGTTTTCCCATTTTGCAGCACTTATGAAGTTGCCACTGCTTGTGCACTAGCTATTGGGGCTGATAAACTCATCTGCATTGTTGACGGTCCAATACTTGATGAAAATGGAAGGCTTATTCGTTTCATGACACTCCAAGATGCTGACTTGTTAATTCGTAAGAGGGCTGAACAAAGTGAAATTGCTGCAAACTATGTCGAGGCTGTTGGAGAAGAAGATATCATTTCACCTGGATATGTCAACCATGGTGGGTCTAACCATGTACTAGCCTATGGGAATGGATGCATTAAAAAGGCTAATCCAACGTTTCAGAATGGTGTTGGTTTTGACAATGGAAACGGGATATGGGCAAGTGAACAGGGATTCGCAATTGGTGGAGAGGAACGGTTGAGTAGATTAAATGGTTATCTCTCAGAATTGGCTGCTGCAGCTTTTGTATGCAGAGTAAGAAACATTCTCTCCTTGTTTTGAAGTGCACTATAGATATCCTTGCTTTATGAAACTTATTTTCATTTTGGTTGATTTGATATGCATTAGTTTGTTCTTCTAGTTGACTCCAAATTAATGGACACCATAAACCTTGAAATTGGTTTTATCTATATATTGATAAAATCTGTGAGTTAGAACTTAATTTAATATATACAAGTCATGATTAACATGAATGCAGTTGTATTTGTTCCTTGTAAGCGTGCATGTGTGCTTCACACCATGCACTGCAGCATACATGCGAAAATTGGGATATATGTGAATATGGTTTCAAATTGGATATTCGTGTTATTATGTCGAACTTAAGAAGTGAGCTGTCAATCAGAAATGTGAGAAATTATGGTAGTCCACTAAATTAGTGTATTGGTGGTGTAAAGAGACTCAGTGCTCGTGGAAACCTAATTTTTTATAGCAGAGGTAACCTGCTGGAAATAACCAACTTGCTTTTTGTGTTTTCCGTCGATAATTAGGCAAGAAATGATCTGTGATGGAATTTTTGGTGAAGATTTGCCAATGCTTCTAATGTTGTATGTAATGTTTCTGAACCTTGCTTAATTGGCCTTCTCCATGAAATTATAAGCTATTTCAATATGCTCAGTGAGTTCATAACTCAGGAAGCCCTATGCTAGGTGAAACACGAAGATTACCACTGTTTGGCAGAATGACTTGAGATGAATGCCAGAATTCCATAGCAAGCATTTGATAACTGAAACTTATGCTGATATCGGAGCCATATCCGTACTCCCATTCAAGTTCTGCTGCCTTTTCAGTACAACTACTTTTTTCTTTTCCACTCCTGCTTTATATAACTAACTGCCAAACATCCAATATCGCTGTTCAGTTGGGCTGAGTTGGGCTGTCCAGTCTCTAGGAATATTGGGTCTTGGCCTGGGGTTTATGGGTTTTCCAATTGGCTCCCTTTCTGGAAAAGTTGGAAAGAATCAAGAAAAGAATTTGAGTCCCTAGTTGGCTTTGGATGTTGTGCTAGGGGGTGAGTCGTGTGCTTCATACTCTAGAAGCGCATGTTCTATAGATACCAATGGTTTAAAAAGCGGATCGGCGACTCGGATCGGGCACCTTTAAAACCGATCCGGATCGGTGAATTGGCGATCCGGATCGGGAATCTGGTGAATCGGTCAGAATAAAGCTTCAAAAAAATCCGAAAAAATTATTAAAATTCATTATAAATATTGTTTTTTAGGAATTCAATAAGAAATGAGGGTACTCCATTAAGAATTTTCATGTTTTTGCATGAATATGCGAATAATGATATGTTCTTTCCCTGCATGAACTACTATTCAGCATTTAATTTACATCACACAAAAGGATAAACATAGAATTATCATGGAATAAGTATATCAACATACATGGACTACAATAAAGCATATAATTAGTAACATACGATCTAAAAATAAAATGACAGACAACGTTGTTGTTCTTCTTGGTCACGCTGGTGCCATTGATTGAATTCGTTTGACAATTCATTGATTTGATCTAAAAACGAATCATCGATATTAGCAGGCGTCTGACTATACCCAAATCCCTGAGTGTTAGTGTTTTGTTGTGTTCCCAATCCCAAATCTTCGAAGCTTGTCCATCCTTCATACTCACCTACACTGTCGTGCTCATCCCTACACTGTTGCTGTTGGGACTCGATATGTGAATAATATGGCTGGGATAGGGTGGCTTCAGAATCATCGTCTCTCTCATTTTCTCTTAGACCCCCTTCTTACTCTCCTTCATTAGGTGTAATATCACCGACATCTCCGACGAATTGTGGATACGTTGGCTGGCTGCTTCCTCTTTCATGCTGCTCATCACCTTCTTCAAGGTCTTCCTCACCGATAGCATCAAGGAACGCTCTCTTGTGCAACACTGGCTCCTCCTCTTCTACTATCCATTAATCTGCTGTGTCTGTGACAAATATTGTGTCTAAGTCTATCGGCCCATAGTCTTCAAGCTTCCTTCTTATTTGTCGCTCTCGGAGGTTTAAATTATAATGAACGTACACTAGTTTATGAAGCTTCTCAGAAGCAAGTCGATTCCTCCTAGTAGTATGCAACCATTGGAACGTACTCCAGTTGCGCTCACAACCAGTAGCAGAACATGTCTGGGAGAGCACCTTGATTGCTATTCTCTTTAAGTGAGGTGCATCAATACCATATATCTCCCACCATTCAGTTGGATTAAAATGCAAAAAGCATTGTAAGGGCAAGAACAATTCATAAGATTAAATATATGAATGAACAAAATATTAGCGAGGGGATAACCTGGATCCATCATAGCTCGAGAATTCCTGGCAAGTCTAGTTCCGAAGGATCCTATAGCATCTCTATACATAGCAAGCTAAAACAAATATATTACGTTTTAGTGCATTATTCCTCACAAATATAACAATTCAATGAAGTTCTTACCCAAACATTAAATAATACCTCTTGTATTGCTGCTACTTGGTTTCGATGGCTTCTCTCCAACCTTGCAATAATGTATCCGACCCCTTCCATAATCTTGTGGGGATGTTCAGGTGTCAAATAGAAAAATTTTGGGTTGAAGTAGTAACCTACAAAATATATAGATAGAAAAATGTCATTTACAATTTCATAAAAAAATGATTTAAAATGAAATATTGTAATGATATAAATATATATTTACCAGCATAATGATTTGGACGTTCAAATTTGGTGTTCCACCTCCTTCTATAATCTCGATCACTTTGTTAGCAAAACTACACTTCTCCCCAATAGCTGATTTCGCCCTCTCAATACCTTCATAAAGGATACCTATGGTAGCTTTCTTGTCAGCATCCACCATTCTTAATACCGTGACCAAAGGGGCAGTGGCCTCTACAACACTGGAACATCGAGACCAGAACAGCCTATTTAAGACTATGTTGTCCACTTCTATACCAGTACTGGACTTCGAGAGGCGGTCATTTTACCACTCTTCACAGGTAAACAATCTCTTTAATGCACCTTCAGATTCTCAAATGGAGTCCACAGCTAAGTAATCGGTTGCAAAGCGGGTTATGGCAGGCCTGATTATCTCTTTTTTCTTAGAGTGTTCTCTAAACAGAAATAAAATTTTAGAGTGGTTGTATATAAATCTCGACACCAACCTTGCTTCCTCTAGAGTCTCCTTCACAATTTTGATCCCACCGATCTCCTCTAACATAAGATCAATGCTGTGTGCAGCACACGGGGTCCATACTAGATGCTTCCTCTTATCCATCAACTATCTGCCCGTAGAAACACATGCACGTGCATTGTCCGTAATAAACTGGTCTACATGTTTCTCTCCCACCTCCTCCACCTCCTCCACTATCTGATCATACAGTCGTACGTAGAAGTTTGCATCCTTCTTCGTCCCTGATACTTCTTTGCTAAACAAAAAAGCTGTACCTTTTGGGGAATAAGCCAAGAAGTTTAAAAACTCCTTTTTGCTAACTTTATTTAACCAACCATCACTCATGAGAGTAATGCCTGTCCTTGACCAACTCTGTTTATATTCTTCAATCCACTTTGTATCTTCCTCCACCTCTTCATCTAATATTGGCCCACTGAGCTCATATGCCGTCGGGGGTTTTACCCTGGGCCCGACTCTCTGGATTGCACTGACCATAAGTCGAAAATATGGGCTATTGGCTGCATCAAAGGGAATGCCTTTCTTGTAGAACCATTTACCAACATATCTCCCCAATATGTTTCTTGTACCTTTAACCATGCCTTTTAGAGTCATCTGTTGTGACTTAGGCTTTGAGAGAAATGGGTCTTTACGACCATGGCCTGCAATACTGGCACTCTTAAGTAACCTAAAAACAATTTCTTCAACACCTGATTCTCTTTGATACATATTGCCACCAACCCCTCCATATATATTTGAGCTGGGCCCGCCATACATGCTCAAGTTGAGCCCGCCATGCATGTCTGAGCTAGGCCCACCATGCATGTCTGAGCTAGACCCACCGGGCATCTAAACCCACATTCCCTCTGATATTGTTCATGTAAACTCAATCTTGTGGTCATGTCCAAGTCATTATTATATTGCTCTTCTAGGTCATTATTATATTGCTCTTCTGTATCATTCTTACTTGATGGCGTATATAAACTAGCTATCTCCTCATTCATCCTATGTTTGGCAATTTTTTTACCTTTGTTAGCATTAAGAATTGTCGCCATCTGTTTTTTTACATTACTAGGGACACTAGTGCATGCAGAAACATCTCCCTTAACCTCTGCCAAGTGTTGCTTGAACCTATGTACCCCACTACTTATCACTCTTTGACAGTAATTACAAATAATTTTGTCTTTTTTGTTGGGATCAAGTCTGACCCCATGTTGCCATGCAGGGTCTTCTGCAGATCTTGACATGATTCAACTGTTTTAAGATGTAAAAAGTTAAAAATTAACCTGACAGCTCAACAAGAAAAATAATCACCATGTGTAGTGATAATATGTTGGGGTAGTTCATGTAGTCATATTTGTTGTTATTTGATATTGGAAAATACCTCTATTGACAATAATATTTTCGGACATATCAATTACAAACATTCAGGATAATATAATACAAAATGCAAGCTCCAAACATGGCTACAACTCAATTATCAAGAACATACTTTTTTTGCATTAAAAAATTAATAATAAAAATAATTCTTCACAGAGCCACCTAACACCAGTCATTCCAACTAAAAAATGCATTAACAACAGATTAAAAAAATACAGTTTTGCATTAAAAATATAATAACATGCATTTTTTTGCATAAATAATCTATCAACATACAATTTTTTCGACAAAAACTTTAACAATAAAAATTTTAAATATGGTTTAATACCTCATGATAATTAAAACCTTGTCACGATTTTCACATCTTTTCGGAAAATCATCATTTTTCAAAAAATTTGATTATGAAAAAAAAAAAAAAAAAAAAAAAGGGACTGCAAACTCAAACAATAAAAATTAAAAATTGGGTTTAATACATCATGATAATCAAAACCTTATCACGATGTTCACATCTTTTTGGAAACTCATCATTTTTCGAAAAATTCGATCATGGATAAAAAAAAAAAAAAAAAAAAGTACAGCAATTTTTCAAAAAATTCGATCATGGATTACAAAAAAAAATTAACAAATTTTCAAAAAATTCGATTATTGATTACAAAAAAAAATTCGATCATGGATTAAAAAAAAAAATCACAAATTTTCAGAAAATTCGATCATGGATTAAAAAAAAAAAATCTCAAATTTTCAAAAAATTCGATCATGGATTACAAAAAAAAATTCGATCATGGATTAAAAAAAAAAAATCACAAATTTTCAAAAAATTCAATCATGGATTACAAAGAATTCGATCATGGATTACAAAAAATTCGATCATGGATTACAAAAAATTCGATCATGGATTACATAAAATTTGATCATGGATTAAAAAAAAAGAAAAACAAAAAAAAACAAAAATTTCGATCATGGATTACAAAAAAAAGAAAAAAACAATTCGATCATGGATTACAAAAAATTCGATCATGGATTACAAAAACTCTATCGTGGGTTACAAAAAACACAAAAAACAAAAAATTCGATCATGGATTAAAAAAACAAACATTTCGATCATGGATTACAAAAAATTCGATCATGGATTACAAAAAATTCTATCATGGGTTACAAAAAAAAAAAAAAACAAAAAATTCGATCATGGATTACAAAAAAAAAAAAAAAAACTATTCAATCATGGATTACAAAAAATTCGATCATGTATTACAAAAAATTCGATTATGAATTACAAAAAAAAAAAAAAAAAAAAAAAGGAAAAAAAAAAAAATTCTGTTATTCATAGGGCATCTTACATTAGCCATTTTAACTAAAAAATCCACCTCTAAGCGAATAAATTACATCCAATTGGGTACATTTTCTGATAAACAACAATATAAGGAATCAAAACCCTAAATTTTGAACACATTATCATCAATAAATCAAATCAAATCGATTAAATTGAGCAAAAAAAAAAAACGCAGTTCTTCACAGACAACAGTCATTGAATCTAAAAAATGAAGCTCAAATTGATTAAATCAGATCAAATTGAATACATCTAATTATAAACAACACTATAAGGATTAATAACGCTAGAAATCTAACACATTATTTGTAATATATCATGAACAAAAAATCGAAAGGCGGAAAAAAAAAAAAAAACAGCAGAAATGTTTTTTCACAGACATCACTGTGTTCATCTAAAAAATTATGCTGTAATTGACCAAATTAAATAAAATTGAATATGTTAAATCATAATAGACACAATAAAGATTAAAAACCCTACAAATTGAGCTCATGATCTTCAAAATATGCAGTGATATTAATCATATGGCGGAAATTAATCTTCTTATCTGGTTTTGTGAACCCGAGCCTTCAATCTCCAAATAACTCTGTTTTTCTCAACGATTATCACTAATTCGTAACAGAAGGTTTTGATGAACAACTTTACGATCAAAATGCTTACAAAATTTGACAGATTCATGCCCTATTTGGCATGAAACACAAGGAAAGGCAGAAACCCTAAAAATGCAACTTTCGTGATCCAAAAACACAAAATTTCTCAACCATTTAATCCGTGAAAAAGCTAAATAAAGCTGTTTAAAGCCTGCATATTAGATCACTTGAAAAAAAAAACAAGAAAAATGATCAAAAAATGATAAATTTTGAAGAATCCCGTGAAGAACACTGTGCAGTCCGTGTTCTTCACGGGACTAGCCGATTCCGTACAGTGAATCGGCAAGTCACTGTACAGAATCGCCCGGTTCTCTCTAGAACCGGGCGATTCCCGATTTTTTGAGCGATTCGAGACATCTATGGCCGATTCTCTAGTCGAACCGGGTGAGTCCGGTTCGACTCGGCGGTTTTTTAAACACTGATAGATACTAATGTATTTTGTCTGTGATTTGTCTCTATTGTTATCATCTGGTAGTGCTAGAATGAGCATACAGTGATGTCTCATTTGCCTTTCTTCAACTTTTAAGTGTTGGGCACGTCCATCACATTTCCTAATCTTGATAAACAACTTATAGAAGTTTGAGATAATCATGTGTTATGATTGTTTTCCCTATTGCATTGTTATTTTAAGAGCTGTTATGTTTTGCTAGTCTATGAAATTTTATGGTTTCTTGATTGGCTACCCGTGTTCAATAACCTGATGTAAGTTAATTGAGGGTTGTATGTATCAGTTGCCTTGTCAATAAAAGATGGGAAAGGTTTCTCTACTTCCCCTACAGCATAGAAGTTCTATCCTCCCCCTACCATCCAGCCGTACAATTTTGATCATTTTATTTTATTAAAAATATTTTTTTTTATATTTTTCACTAGTGTGATTTTAATAGAGGAATGGACGTCCAAAATTTGGTATCGGTATCAAAATAGTTTATAGAAAAAAATTAAAAATAAAATAGTGTAGAGACGCGCCATTGTGATTGGGGCAATCTTAGCCCTCCATTCAAAATGGACGGTTGGATAAGGTGAAGTATATAAGTTTTATGCTGTAGGGGAAGCATAGAAAGCTTGCCCATAAAAGATATCCTATATTACAGTTTTGTTTCGTATTGAGATACAAATATTGTAGCTTTTTATTTATTCCCCATTTCTTGGCATGCTTAGGGCGGTGTTCAAAGAGTTCATCTATTAGATGGCACTATAGGTGGAGCATTGTTACTTGAATTATTTACAAGGGATGGAGTAGGAACAATGGTGGCGAGGTGCGTTACCATCCATATTATAATTAAATGTTTCCTGGTCACTATGCATTTTCTTCTGTTCATTTATTTGCTACCACAATGCTGATATTTTTAAACTTTCTGCTTTTCAGTTGACGGTATTCATCTTTACTACTACTAGAATTTATTTAGGATGCATGTGTGTGCGTGTTGTCGTCATATAATCAAGGTCCTAGATTTTCACTGGCTTAATCTTTAGACTTCTTGCTCTCTTACAAAGCAGTGAACTCCCTCGCAATTGGGGTCCCAATGAAATATTTCCTTGCATATCTCTCCTAAAAAAGTAGGAATCCCTCCTTATACATGAAATAAAATTTCCTTAAACCTATGGGAATGATAAATTTTTAGTTTTTTTAAAATTCAATAATTTTTGTTTTCTTAGAAATGGAAGAAATCCACTTTCTTTATTTATTTATTTTTAGTTAAAATTTCCATTTTTATTTTTTAATAATTTAAAATAACAAAGTTTAAAATAATTTATCCCTATGCAGTAGAGTCCTAATAATTATGTTTCTTTGCATTTCTAGGATTTAAGATGAGTTATCAAATGATATGAATTCCTTTTAAATTTTTCAGTAGTAATGAGGAATCTTTTGCTTTTTTATTATTTTAATGTGCTGAATTTTTATATCAGATAATATTTTGTTTCAATTTAGAATAATAGTGTCTAATTTGGTCGGCTGCACCTATACAATTGTGCCTGTGTATCATACGAGCGGCGGAATAGTCTATATTAAAATAGTTGAAAATGAGTACTACCACAACACCTTAAAATTTTTTTAATTTGTTATTATTAAATTATTATTTTTATCAATGGAAATAATGAGTTGACACTTTCGTTTATTTTTATATTTGAAACAGAGTTTGAAAGGAATAAAATCCAGGATTATAGGAATGGGCTCAAGGTGAGGTGATCAAGGTGGCAGGGTGCCACAACATTATGTCTTGAGTTTCATTCCTACCACATGTAGATAATCTTTTCTTTGCTGAATTAGCCTCAGGAAAAACAAAAAAAAAAAAAGGAAAAAAACAAAATTCAGGATTGTAAAAAGAGGATGCGACCCGTATTTGAAAATTGTAGAAAATTATTTGCGCACTTTTTTTTTTTTCTTGAGGTTTTTCATGCTTAACTTGAGGATGGTTCAAAACAAGATTTTTTACAAGCTTTTCAACCATATCAAAAGCAGGTTCTTTTTACGAGCACTGAAATGCTTCTTATGTGATGTAACATATCCTAATAAATAATTCAATTTATTTGATTATTAAATGATTTTCTTGTGATGCAGGCCTCAATATTTTGTTCTTAAAAAATATCAAAACATGCAATAAATCAAACCGACAAACACAAAATTCGGCACAAGTAGCTGGAGAAGGAAATCCACCATGAAAGTGGCATCACAAGCTTCAAATTTTCTTCCACATAAGAAATCAATGCAAAAGTATATAATCCAAGTCTCCTCTTTTCTCTCTCTCTAAACAAGTATTTAAACTACCTTGAGAACTCTAAAATTCTCTGGTAAATCCTTCCCCTTAATTACTTTAAATCTCAACCATCCAATGTCTTAAACTTATGAAATAACCACCATCAAAACAAACCAACACATGGCTTCCTAAACCCCAACAACCTATACTAGAAAAAGACCAACCACAAGCTCTAAAAGATCCTCAAAATATTTGCCTTAATCCCCACAGTTATGTGCCTTTAGAAAAAACGCAACTATGTCCATTCCGTGCCTGCATCAGTTCCTTTGGTTGGAGAAAAGTTATCCTCGAATGAAGTGGGTCTGGACGGCCCCCATAGCAAATCCTCATTCTTCTTAACCTTCCTCTCTGCTGGCAACAAAAATTTAATGATTACCTATAATGCCCCAAGAAATGGATCGATTTGTGTAGATAGAGGGATTGATATTACAAAACCTACTTCAACCATCTTCACATTCTCTATGTTAGAAATCTATTCTCAATATCTAACAACTCATTAGGAGCAAGGTTCCTATAATTTCATAGCATCATTTCAGTAATATATCGAAGATTGCTGGTGAATCCCAATATACCACTTCCAAATTTTGTGAAGAAACAGAAGATTCTCCATGATAGTTATGAAAACCAACTGGTGCTAAGGCCTCTTGCTGAGCAAGAAGATGAATGATGGATCTTTCTCCTTAACAATCAATC
Source organism: Amborella trichopoda (assembly GCF_054954075.1). NCBI lineage: Eukaryota > Viridiplantae > Streptophyta > Magnoliopsida > Amborellales > Amborellaceae > Amborella > Amborella trichopoda. The sequence continues at coordinate 40,582,846 of NC_142347.1, forward strand.
TTGTACTATTCATGTCAGATTTCATGGCGCCCTTCCCTGCTGTTTTATGGGTATGGCTTGCACATTATGTGTGAGTTGATCTAGTTTTTATGTGAATTTGGTGATGGTTTTGTGGGTAAATGCATCTGGATTTGCAAAAGGAGCCTTGTTTGCTTAATGACATTCTGATTGCAACTTGAATGAGAAGCAGCCCTGATATCTTATTCAATGTAAGAAGCCCTGAGCTTTTACCAATTGATGCAGGCCCTGATATCTTATTCTTGGAAAAAGTACCAAAGCATTGGAGAAATAAAACCAATAGACACAAAGTTCTGCACAAAATAGCTAGAGAATGAAATCACCATGAAAGAAGCATCACAAGCTTCAAATTTTCTTCCACATAAGAAATCAGTACGAAAGTGAATACTTCAAGTCCCCTTTTCTCTCTCTTTCTCTCTCTCGCTAAACAAGTACTCAAACTAACTAGGAAACCCTCATTAGCTACAAAACCATAGCCCGTTATTACTTCAATCTCCACCATCAGTTATGACTTCAACGTCCTAAATCACTAGTGACAACAACCGAACAGACCTACATGTGAGTTCCTTAACCCCAATAGGGCAATAACATTATACTCGGAAATGCCAAAAACAAGTTTCAGAAATTCCCTTAAGCATATCCCTTAATACCCACAATGAGAAACGAAAGAAAAACTCAAATATTTCCTTTCCATGCCTGCATCTTTATGGTTTTAAAATAGTAATAACTATTTTCTTTTTTCTTCTGATTCCATAAATAACCACACCAATTTTAACATTTTTTTGGCTTATTAATTATTAGAAATTTATTTACATTTTTTGGTTTTAAAATAGTAATAACTATTTTCTTTTTTCTTGTGATTCCATAAATAACCACACCAATTTTAACATTTTTTTGGCTTATTAATTATTAGAAATTTATTTACATTTTTCGTTAGTGGTAGGCAGTTTTAGTCATGCAATTCTAAGCAATTATTGTGAAGCAATAAAATTGGGAAGTTCGTTTATTTATTTATTTATTGTGATTATTCTTTTGTTATGATTGTTGTTACGATGCTTTGTTATTTCTATTGGTGGTATTTCTAAATCCGTCTCTCTTCCCCGTGCTGCACATGAGCTCTGGACTAATATTTATAAATTTAGTTTTTAAATAATGGGATTGAACTAATATGCTGTATAAATTTTACTTTTTTAGTTGATCTTCCATTTCTCTATCCATTTTATGACCTAATCAGTGTTCTTCTTGTTCTATGTGGTCCCCTTGAATCTCAGGTTGGACATTCCTAATATTTTCAAAGGCTCGATCCTGGAATCTTCTGTTTTCCCTAAAACTGAAACACTTGTTTTTCTTTTGTGTAGTGATGTTTATGAGGGGACACGAATGGCTAGGGTGACAGATATTGCTGGCGTCAAACGACTTATACAACCTTTAGAAGAATCTGGCGCATTAGTTAGAAGAACTGATGAGGAGGTTTTTCGCTTTCCTATGCCTGAGCATTTTTTTTGTTATTGATGATATGAATCTCATCTTGCATTGACTGAAATTTGAAACTAATAATGCCATAAACTAATAACCATGGATTTTTGTGTTTACCTTGGCTTTGGAAGATGAAAATTGAGTAAACATGAATTAAAGGCAATATGGCTCGATGTTTTCTTATCAGCTACTCAAAGCATTGGATTCTTTTATTGTGGTGGAGAGAGAGAGCTCTATTATTGCATGTGCTGCTCTTTTCCCTTTCCTCAATGAAAAGTGTGGAGAAGTTGCTTCTTTTGCTGTCTCCCCTGAGTGCCGTGGGCATGGACAAGGAGACAAATTGCTTGGTATGACTTTTGGATTCATTAGTTACTGAGGATAATATCAATAAGATCACACCTGAAAATCTTTGGATTCTTGAGTCTGGATGGTCCACTGTCCGCATATGCTTTCCCATGCTTCAATGCTTCACTGCAGCCTACCATGCTTTCTACCATGCATTTTTATTATTTGTCAGCTTTTGATTGGACCATTTGCATATTGAACTTTGTAATTCACTAAGCTTGTGTATTTATCTTTAGGAAATGTGATCATATGTCATTCTTCATACACATCTTTGTAATAGTTAATGGCCAGTTTGTATGGGCCATTTGGTAATGAATAGCCTCTTTTTCTACACCACTCATTTATGAGTTAAAAAGACTGTTTTATCTGATCTGCTTCATGGTTAAGAGCTATTTCTCTCCCCATTTATTAGGAAAATTCCTCAAAATGTTACTCCTCTTATGAGAAAGAAACCTGGAAAGTGCTCGTATCCTTAAATAACCTATCCTGAAAGAAATCAAGACCATCCAGACTGTTCCTAGGAGCTCTGCTTACTCTGGTTTTATATACAGTCCATCAATTACTCTTTCTCCCACCTTACGGTCCATTATTGGGGCTTTTAAGTTTGTTTTTTTTTGTTTTTTATGTGAACTTTTACAGACTATGTTGAGAAGAAAGCCTCATTGTTGGGATTGGAGTCTCTCTTCCTTCTGACGACGCGTGCTGCTGACTGGTATGGTCTAGAACTCGCTGTAGATTCTTGATATTTCCAGCTCATAAATATTATGTCATTATTTTCTGTTCAGTCTTTCTCTTTGACTTGACTTGTCCATATGCCTTGTGAAATGACGTGAAAGGATTACGCAATATCAGTGTTGAGTTTACACGAGTAGGATGCATTGCAATGAATTATTGTCTGGGAAAATAAACAAACCATACACAGGTTATTTGTGCTGCATGAATAGAACCAGGGCATCCACCATCCTTTCTCAATAGTGGAAGGTGGAGGTTGACCTTACTTAAGTAAATGTTTATCATCAGAAGCTATGTTTAATCTCCATAATTGGAAATTGAGAAAGGATACGCAGCCTGGGCATGGCATGCTTGTCCTTATTAATTTGACTTAAATTTAAGCTTGTGTCCTGGAAACAATAGGTTTGTGCGGCGAGGTTTTTCGGAATGTCCCATTGAATCCATTCCAGAGGAGAGGAGGAAAAGAATCAATCTCTCTCGAAGATCAAAATATTACATGAAGAAATTGCAACCGGAGCGAGGAGGAATTACTGTTGATAAAGTTTTGTTTAGGTGATGCTGGATCCTCCTTTGTATTGTCTACTGTTTTTTTGTTGGTACGTGGCTTCGCTGTAATTGATATTTGTTGGAAGAGAAGGGATAAAATATTTTGTAAGATGTGGAATCAGTGTTTCGAGACTTGGCTGGGGCCACTCAGACTTGGCCGAGTTACTCAGCCTTGCCCTAAGGGCGAGGCAAGTTTTATCCTAGTAGGTTGTAATGAGATTTAGATAGTACATATATACTTTTATGTCACCTGTATGTCATAAATGCGTGAATGGTGTATTGGATAGCAAATGCGTGTGCTTTTTGAAGTCACGGGGGTTCCATTCCCTAAGGTAAGATTTTTTTTTTTTAGGGTTAAAGAGCCTGAAAATTAAGAAAAAAAAAGGCTTCGTGGGAATTGAACCTATGAGCTCTTAACTTTAGAGTACAAAGATAAGGTAAGATTTTTATTTTTTTTTGGGTTAAAGAGCCTGAAAATTATAAAAAAAGGAGCTTGTGGGAATTGAACCTATGAGCTCTAATTTTCTTAAATTTAGAGCACATATGACCCAACCAGTATGATGTCCAACATCTAATATTAAACCTTACAGTAGTGGTTTAAAAAACGGATCGGTGTTTTGGATTGGACATTTTAAAAATTCATTCGAATCGGTGATCCGGATTGGGAATCAGTCGGATTAAATTTAAAAAAAAAATAAAAAAAACTATTAAAATTCATTATAAATATATTTTAGGAATCCAATAAAAAATCGGGGTATTATATTATTAATTTTCATTTTTTTTCAATAATATGCGAATGTTGAGATGTTCTTTTTTTGTTTTAACTTATTTTAATCATTAAATTTACATCACAAAAAAGAAAAATCATAGAATTATCATAGATGAAGTATATAGTCATACACAGACTACAATAAATAATGATTTAAATCGATGAGAAATGACCACCAAACTCTCAAATAAAAAACCAAAATTACTACAACCTAACTAATTATATCTAAAATTATTACAAACTAACTAATTATAATATTATATACTGAAATTAAAATTGTTGGTTTACATTTTATAATTATTTTATTATACAAATAATAACAAATTCAACCTTTTATTTTTTTTGACAAGAAATACTTGTTGTATTACCTTTGATTTTTTTTTTGACAAGAACCTTTTATTTTTTTTAGTAATAACCTTTTATTTTTAATTTTACAAGAAATGTTTGTTGTATTACTTATTATTATTATTTTTTTAACAATAATCTTTTTTTTTTTTGACGAGAAATACTTGTTGTATTACTTATTATTATTATTATTATTATTATTATTATTATTATTATTATTTTAACAGTAATCTTTTTTTTTTTTGACAAGAAATACTTGTTGTATTACTTCTTTTTTTTTTTTTTTTTGACAAGAACCTTATATTTGTTTTACAAGAAACTTATATTTTTTTGACAAGAAATTTTTTTTTTGATGTATTGTCTTTTTTTTGTTTTTTTGACAAGAATCTTATATATTTTTTTTGACAGGAAATTTTTATACTTTTATTTTTTTACAAGAAAAAGAAATTTTATTGTATTACTTGTTTTTTTTTTTTGATAAGAACCATATATATATATATATATATACAAAAAACTTTAATTTTTTTGAGGGAAGGACATGGAACCTATCAAGAGTTGAACCTATGTCTAGGTGAGAAAAGGGCGTGCTAACCACCACACCATAGTTTGAAATGTGTTATTATTCATCCGACTTAAAGATTCTATTATATAACTATTTCACCTATTAACTTTTATCACAATAATCCCACATCGGAAAGACGGATAATAAAATTATGGGAATAAATACTACTTTGTTACCAACTCTCAACGTCCGTTAAACACATGAAGTAGCACGGGGCTTGTGGTTAAGGACACGTGGCCTGGAGGTTGTTGGACACTTATAACCCATTTTAACCCAAAAAATTACAAAACTGCCCTGTACGATTCATGATGTCATACACTGGGCGAACCGGGCGATTCATGATGTCATGCACTGAGTTACTGTACAGAATCACCGGTTCTTCTCTAAAACCGGGCGATTCTCTGTTTTACATAGGTATCAACACGGGATGACCGATTCTTGGGTCGAATCGGCTAATTCTCCGTTTTACATAGGTATCGACATGGGATGACCGATTTTCGGGATTCTCCGTTTTACATAGGTATCAACATGGGATGATCGATTCTTGGGTTGAATCAGCTGATTCTCCATTTTACACAGGTATTGTCATGGGATGACTGATTTCTAGGATTCTTCGTTTTACATAGGTATCAACACGGGATGACCGATTCTTGGGTCGAATCGACCGATTCTCCGTTTTACACAGATATCGACACGGGATGACCGATTTTCGGGTCGAATCGGCCGATTCCTTGCCGACTCGGCGACTTTAAACCACTGCTTTAGGGTTAAAGAGCCTGAATATATATATATATATATATATATATATATATATATATATATATATATATATATATATATATATATATATATATATATATATATATATAGAAGCGATATGTATAGAGCCTAGGCTCTAAACAATCAAATTAGAGCCTACCTTCAAATATCGAGAAATGTGGTTTCAATAATAAAAATCTTTGTGACAGCGTTAAAATATATTTTCATATTTATTTATAAAGTTTAGAGCTTCAAAAATAGTGTAGATCGATAGATCTATGAAAACTTGAAAAACTTAAAAATTGACGATCCAAAAATACCTTATAAAATACATTAGTTCCAAACTTGAAATCTATTTTTTTTCTCATGTCATGCATCTTGATGTCGAGATGATCAAGTTGAAGATATTTGGACATCAAAACAACCTCTTCTAGTGAAATGTTTGAGTTAGGATCAAATTTGATTGTTTAGAGCCTCGCCTCTATATAAATTTTTCCATATATATATATATATATATATATATATATATATTGGAAAAAGTTTATATAAGGATGCAACCTTATAATGTAGAACTATGGATGCACCTCAAAAATCCATCTGAAAGGGTAGTTTTAATGTTGAAAAACCCTTTGATTGATCATCTCGACATCGAGATGCATGACCATGAAAAATAAAAAGAGTTTAAGTCTCAGAAATAATGCATTTTACAACACATTATCTGCACCGTCCATTTTTAAGATTTTCATATGTTTATAGATCTACTTGATTTTAACCATTTTGAAATTTAAAATTTTATAATTAGATATAAAAATAGATTTTGAGATAATCATAAGAACATTTTACATCAAAATTATAGACCATAATAAAATTTGGAGTACCTTACCTCTATAGCTACGGATGCATCCGTATGCCAACTGCACCCTATATATATATATATATATATATATATATATATATATATATATATATATATATATATATATATATATATATAAGCAATGATTTCATGCAACCGTTGTATAGTAATATGATGTAACAACCTTAAAAAGCGATCTTATGGCCATTTGTTTGATCCAAATTATGAAATATATACTCTTTTCATTCTAATGAACAATCACAAAAAAAAAAAAAAAAATGAAAATACAACCTAGAAAGTATGTTTTTAGCCCAATTAACATAAGCCGTTCATTTTGGTGAGATACTTAGATCTAGGCCTTAGAAGGATTTTTTCATTTCCAATTTTTCGGATGCCTTTATTATCATTAGATGAACAATGTTAAAAAATAAAAAAGTGATTTTGAGTTTATAAAGGTTAAGATCTTGAAATTCACAAAATGAATGGTCTAGCTTCGTTTTTGGAAGGGACTCATTTTGACCATATCTAGGGTTCAAATTGAACTTTTTTTTTTTTTTAGGGATTGATTATTGAGATGTAGAGAGTGTGTGCGCAAAATTTGTGGTCATACAAATACCACAAACATGGCTTTCTAGAAGTATCGTTTCATTATACTATGATACAACTGTTGCATTTGGATCATTGCTATATATATATATATATATCATAACAATAACAGCTCTGATACCATAACAATAGCAGTGGAGTAGAAATAACTAACTAATTAACAGAACGAGAATAATAAAATGCAAAGCCATAAGAATATAATAAACAATGCAACATGAACAATAGAACCTGGACTAATAAAACATAGGAACAGAAAACTTACATAAGATAAGCTTGATACAGATAAGATAAGCTTAATACACCACCAGGGTAGTTCATTTGTGCTCAAGCCAACACACTCAATACACAATTACTCAGACCATTACTGAAACTCTCGTACTCAAACTTATAACACTCTGACTCTTATTCATACAAGCACTCAAAAACTCTCCCTCTAAAGGTATGTGGCTTCCTCCTTTTATAGATGGGAAGTAGCTGGATTGAAATACGCACCGACCGCTTTAATAATGCATCGACACCTTTTGAAAAAGTAAGATTCCATTTGCAAAGTTGAAAGGTGCAACATATTCTTGCTACAATAGAAAGTTTGTCGGTAGCTATAGTAATCTGTCGGTGGCTATAATCCTCTTGTATTTTGTTGGTGGTTTTAGGGACACGTGTCCTGAGTAGATTTGGAGTCATACCGTCACTACTTAAGAATTTATTTTAGTTCGTTGGAGGAAAACTGATCCCTGCATAATCATCACCATTTAGAGGGCTATAATCCTCAATCTCATCTTCTTCTTTTATTGATGTAGACATTTTATCAACATCTTCTTCAAGTGCTAATAGTAGCTTCCTTTTAAGTTTTGCTTTTGATAATTGTAGATTCTTCTGTTGCATTATTGCAACGTATTATGTTACATCCATATTAGAATATTGTGAGGAGGAAGGTATTAATTTCATATAAATTTTTTCTGGATCCAGGGAATTATTTTTATAGTTGTCCCACCATTTTACCAATATTTATCGGCGTAACTCTAGGATATAATCTCATATGTCCATATCGTCTTCTGAGAGCTGATATGTCCATTTAAGAATCCAAGAGACCTGATATAATAAGGCCATGAGGTATAAATGATAGTTTCTTTTTAAACAATGTTTATTGTAGTCAGAGAACTTTTTCTGCGATACTTGCAGTTTTGTAGGAAGTATCTAGCTGCATGATCCCCATAAAAAGAGGTAATTTTTTAACCAGTTAGAAAATTATATAAGTTCAGTTATTTTAAACTGCACGTACCAATTATGTGAATTCTTGGTATTTTGATAGGCAACTATTACATCCCATGCTTTTATATATTCGAAAAAATGGTAGGATTTAATTTTAAATCCTATGGTATTTAACATCTTTAGTTTTAAAGGATCAAGTCCCCGGTCTCTATAAGAGATGATCTTATGAATTTGGAATTTTGAGTACCCAATTTCTACGTCATTATTTCTCTAATGGTGAACTATAGTCACCGATCCTGTTTCCATGAGTATGGCCTCATATCATTCTTTACAATTTTCTCCCATATTGGGATGTATGTGGCTTTGTAAATACATTGCTGCTATTTCAGTAGGATTTTTTGTTTTGTGATCATTTTCAACGACTATGAGTGGCATATAAGTTGTCTCAAGAAAAGAAGTTCTATTAGCACTCTAACCAAGACTATTAGTGCTTAAAGGAGATTGCCAGGGAGATATATCAATCTCTTGAAGTTGCTTTCTTATTAAAGCACTTGGAGATGTTGATGGTATAGTCAGGCCTTTACCTGGACTGAGAACTATATCCATTGGGTGATTTTGATTTTGCTTTCTCCTGTCTTCCATGCAAAAATTCTCGGGTACCATTAATATGTTCAATTGTAAATTCAAACGCTGAAAGGATACTTGCCATCAAGCAAATATTTGTTTTCAGACGAGATTTTTTACATATTTTTCAGTGATATCTTTAGTTGCCTTACAATCAGTACGAATAAGAAAATATTGATTTAGCAGGTCGCTCTAGAATTTAGTTCCATAATGAATAATGGCAAGAATTCTTTTTTAATAGTGGAATAGTTTTGTTGAGCTAGGTTCCAGGTTTTTGAAGTATATCGGACCAATTGTTTTTGCTCATGAAGTTTTTGTTTAAGTATGCCACCTAGCCCTTGTTCAAAGGCATCGGTTTCAATGATTTTAAAAGCTATAAGATTAGATAATGCCAAATAAGATAATTCTTTGGTTTTCAATTTTAGTTTTTTGACTGCCCTGGTATGTTTGTCAGTCCAATCAGGAGGGTTCTTTTTTAACCGTTGAAACAAATGTTTAGTGTCTATAGCAAGGTCCTTATAAAATCAGAGATATAATTTAGGCAACCAAGAAACCGTTGAAGTTCAGTTTTGTCCTTAATGATATCAGAGAATTTTGACACAAATTCAATTGCCCTATCAATGGGACTAATCCTTCATTGATAAAAGTTATGTCTAAGAAACCTTATTTTTGTTTGGAAAAGATTTATCGTTTTTGCTGACACCACCAACCCAGCATTTTTAACAGCTTTTAAAAATGTGCTTAGATGTTTCTAATGTTGATCAATGGATTAAAAAAAAATAAGTACATCATCAATGTATACAATCATGAATTTGGTACAAGGATTGAATATATCATTCATAATGTTTTAAAATTCAGATTGTGCATTTTTTAATCAAAAGGCATAATGTTCCATTCATAATTCCCGAAAGGGACTTTATGAACTGTTTTCTATCATTCGGAATTTGTCAATATTTAGATTTTAAGACAAATTTTGAAAATACGCAGGCATTTACCAATTTATCTAAGAGATCTCTTTTATTTGGAATTGGATACCGAATCCATCTTAATGCTTTATTTAATGGTTTATAATTTATAACTAATCTAGGGGCTCATCTTTCGATTTCAAAAGCCTTCTCAACACAAAAGGCTGAGTAGCTCCAGGGTGAGGAACTTCTTCTGATAAGTTTTTATCAAGTAATTCTTGTATTTCTTTTTTACAAATTTCAAGGAGCTTACTATTCATTTGAATAGGCCTTGCTTTCGTAGGTATTTTTTGCTCATCAAAACCTAGTTCATAAGGAAGTTCAACTATATGTTGTTTTCTATTCCAAAAAGCGTTAGGGACATCAAAGCATATTTCTTTTTCAAGGATTGTTTTAAAAGTACTTATTTTATTTTGTATTTTTGGAGATAGTAATTATTCTTCAATGGTTTTATACTTGATCTCCTCTTTTAGATAAAAAAGTAAATTTTCTTTAGTAGAGATTTTATTCATAATGTTATTTATTTCATGAACTCTAGGCGTATCTATGAAAGTAAATTTTACCTCATGTCCCTCCAGCGGTGTTTAAAACTTGGGTAGTTTTACTAAAGTATTTTGTATGGACTAAGCCTTCATTTATACAATTTAGATCTGCTCCAGAGTCAATAAGAGCAATGGTTTGGAAATTATATTCCTTTTGTACTACTATTTTAACGATAGTAAACCATCGTTGAGTTATGACTTTGTCTAAAAGGTTGACACATTCACAGTTTTGAAGTTTGATTTTTTCTAGCATGTTACATTTGGTTGAAGTTTTGGGGTCGTCATTTTTTAAAACTTTCGGAAGTGTATCTTCCGCTTCAGGTGGTAGAAGATTATGGTGATATTCATTCATCAAGTTGTTGAATTCTACTTCAGTATTTTCATCATGAATACCTTCTTTTCTATTAAAAGTAGTAGTTGCCATTTCCAAGATTTGAACTCTAGTTTTCAGGGTTATCAATTCATTGCGAACTTCATTTATCTCATGTTTTAACTCAGGAATTGAAAGTTCCCTGATAGTTTGAATTTTGTTTTGAATCCTTTTGAGGATGTCGTAGCAACTGTATTCTTCTCTTGTTGGTATTAGAGAAGGTTTTGGAGTAGTAGGTCTAGATGGATTTTTTGCCATGTCGATATATTGAACTAAGGCTTCATTTTTAGCCTCTGCGTTACTAATTTTATCAATCAGGTAAATGATTAAACTTTCCTATTTTGTAAGAGTATTTAGGTTTAAACCATTCATATCAATGATAGCCTTGTAAAAATTACATTGGTAGGCATTTACAGGATTATCATTATCATCTGAATTAGAGTCAGAGCTAGTGAGGATCAAATCCTCATCATTTATTTCTACAATTAAAATGTCTTCATCAGAGTTAGAAGAACTATCAAACTCATCTATATTCACTAAAAGAATATCAAATAATTGTTTTTTGATATCTTCATCGATTTGGAGTGCATTCCTTTTCATTTTAACTCTGCATTTATTTTTATAATGACTTACCTTCCTGCATTTATTTTTATAATGACTTACCTTTTGTTTGAAAGAGCGATCTTGCATAAATCTTTTAGGAAATGCTTGTTTTCTTCCCTGCGATTGTTTAAATTTTAACTTTTGTAAATTCTTGTATTTTTATTTGTGCGAGGGTTTAGAAGAAGGTAAAGTATTATACCCAAACTGTTGACAAAAGTTTCCTAGTTCTTTCTTCCCTGTCATTATTTGTTTTTTTAATTGTCTTCGGAGTTTCAGGTTTGTACACAAAGCAAGGCCTTCAGCGCAGTTTTCTGCTGATAATTCTCCAAGGGTATAAAGGGAATAGGAAATAATTCCTCCATGTTTATTTTTCAGCCGTGTTTTAACTTTTTTAGCAAAAAGATGAGGAAGTCCAGTTATGAATTTTTCTTTCTAATGATCTGCCTTACTATCTTCCCTAGATAATAATCTAATGTAGAAAATATCTTTATACTATTTAAAATGAGAAAGTGTTGGGCAATGTAAATTTGAAAGCAAATATTCTGATCTAGCAGGTATAAGAGCCGTACTTCCAACAAAGTGAAGGGTGAAAGTGTAGATACGTGTATTAACTGTATCACGTTCGTAAACTACATTTTCTTGGACCTGTCCAGGGCTGACTTCAGTTTTAATAATCCATTGTTTAGTAGCATTTAGGATTTGATCCTTTGCAGTCTCATCCATATGAAAATCCCACCATCCTTTAAGCCATCCTGTAAAGCCACATATGATAGCTTTGATAATTTCATGATCTTTGTTTCTATTTGCTTTACAAGCGGTGACATACATTGTCATGTGTTTCATAAGATTAAGGATTTGATTTTCAGACAAGTTATCTATATTCGAATTTACAATTGACCTTCCTGAATAAGACAGAACTAGAAATAAGATCTTCTTCTATTTGGAGATCAACAGGAGTGGGTCTAGGATATACATTCTAGTTTGGGCAACATGCCTAGTTTTCCTCTCATAATCTATTATGTTAAGATCGAAGCTTTCTGTTTTAAAAGCATTTTCTACCTCAAAAATTCTTGGTTTGTATAATTATGATCTTTTTAAGACTTGTAGCTCACCGATGAGAGGTTTTCCCTTCTCATTCATATTCAGTTTTGCAAGTCTTTTGACTAACTCATCAACCAATTCTTTATTATCTTTTTTTTTTTTAATTCCTTACAGGCTGAATTTTCTTGCTTCTATACTTGGTAGTGATTTGAATAACACCGCTTCCTTTTGATTTTCTTCTTTCTTTTCTTGTCGTATAGATTTCAAATTAATTAAGACATTGTCAATTTAGTGATTTGTTTTCCTATAGTTTGTAGGAAGAGATTTGAGCAATTATTCTGTTTTATGATGTGTGGTATTCCCTCTAATTTGGCCATATGATTTTCAGATTCCTTAGGCCCCAACTTAAAGGGCGAAGCTTTAGTTTCAAGCTTCTCTCCTTTTAATTGTAAACTCATTTATGGGGGATGGATAGATTCGACAGTTTCACCTTTAATAGTGTGAAAGGTTTGAAAGGCCTTTTCAGCCATATTTATTTTAAACTCTAGAAGCTTAATCTTTTATTTTTTGAGGATATACTTAAGCCATTTGAAGAATTTTATATTCTTCCTATGTTGTATCATAAATTTATTAAACTTTTTATAAAAAACATCCATTAATTCTTCTTTAAATTCTTGAAAAAATCATTCTCTTATTTGTCTATTTTCTTCTGAAAGGAAATCTCTTTTAATCCATTCTTTATCAATGACAAACTCGTCTTGACTCTGGATTGTAAGTAGATCAAAGTCAAATTCTGATAGGGTTGGCTCTTTTGGTTCAATTTGAGAAGAACTAGGAGTGTTAACTCTATATATTAGATGTTGGACTTGATTTGAGCCTTTCTAAGTCCTTTTAGGATTATTCTTTCATTATGGGTTTTTTCATAATCTGATTGAGGAATAGAGGAGGTTGGGGTTTTTGGCGGATTTCTAGGAAGTGTATTGTAAATACTTAGTCTAGTTTTTCTAGATGATAGAAATTGTATTTCAATTTCTCCATCCAAGTATTCGATTATTTGTTCAGGATCTCTATTTTAAAAAATCTTAGTCTGATTTTCAGACTAAAGAGACCATCTTTCCAGTAATTTAACTTGTGTCCAAGATACAGACTTAGTTATAACCATATTAGATATATCCATATTTGTTTGAAAGAAAATGGTTTGAGCCTTTGTATCCATTTGCCTCGCATTTGGACATAGAGTGTTCATAACTTATAACATATTCTATAAACAAAAGCTAAGTTTTGATATCAAGGATCCATATCAAAACCTTGCGTTTTTAGATTTAAAGTTAAAACCTTCAAAAGTTTTGGATCTGATAAGGCCATCAAAAAATTTGGAAAGCAATTAAAATATATAGGACTATTGCAAAGAGTTGATTCGAAGATTCTTAATAAAGAATCGGTGAACCTTCTATGTCTGTTATCCCTTAAGCAATGCAAACAAAGTTGTTTAACCTTGTCCTGGTTCAAGGTTTAACAGCTATTTGGACTAAGACAATATGCAGATAGTTAAAATCTTTTCTTTTATGTTCTTCAACCATCCTTGAGGATAGGAGTTGGAAACTTTCTTAAGTTTCCATGACATAAATAGTTTTCTCAATAGTTTTAATTGAGAAGCTACTTTTAAAATCAAAATACCTATTTTTATAAATATCCGTTATAAGAACTTTTGGGATGTTCTAATTTTGGATTTGTTTTTCGATATTATCGATAATAACTTATTCCTTATTATTTACATGAAGTGTGCTGGTAGAAGCTGTCATACTAGATAGTGTTTTGAATAAATTTGCCATATTCGATTTTATAATCTTAAGCTGAGTCAACTGGAAATAATCCTTACACCTTCCTTGCCTTCAAGCTCAACGGTGATCTTTGGGTCACAATGACTTTAGATTTGACTAAAACATCTAAATTTGTAAAGTTAATTAGTTCACTATTTAATAGAACTTGGCTATGATACCATAACACACACACGCACACACACACACATATATGGGTTTGTCTAGAGTTAACAACCCCTCAAAATACAAAAGTTAAAGTTAGAAGAGGTTGTGATGGGTATATATATATAAAAGATGATTATTTTTTGTTTAAACTATTATTTTAATAAGTAATTTAACTATTAAGCAATGACAAATTTGAAATTTTACAAAAGTACAATGGATTTTCGAAGTTAGTGTCCTGAAATTTTATTTGTAGAGTATCATTGTCTTTTAATAAAAATTTCAACTTTACTCTTTATGGAGATGACAAAAGTACCTCTGGTCTTATAGTATATTTATAAAATTGCCCTTATTTAATGATGAAAATATCACAAAAAGTAATTTTTTTAAAAAAATAGACTACAAAATTAGTAAATCCACCATTCACAACTCTTTCTATCTTTAACCTTTGTAATTTGATGGGTTGTGAAGTTTAGATTATATATATATATATATGGGAAAAGCTTATGTTAGCCAGCTCGTGCACCCCTTTTCCAAACGTCAACGGTCTGGATCAGCTTATGTTTGATGGACGGTCTTCAAAGAATTTACATAGCGCGGTCTTTTCCATACAAAATAAAGAGTTTTATAATGTACTCTGATGCTTCGTACTGACTCAAAATCAGATATCTCTCTCTCTCCTAAATGACCTCTCTCTCTTCTTCTTCTCTCTCGCGTTTCATTTACCCAAAAAAAGGGCTTGTAAAAATTGAACCTATATATATATATATATATAAGGGATTGTGGAAATTGAACCATGAGCTCTTAAATGAAGAGTGCAAAGGCAGTTGACCCAACTAATATGACTTCCAACATCTAATATTAAACTTACACAGTTTAATAATATTTAGACTACTTTTGTAGTCCTTTTAGACTATTTTTATACTTCAAAAAAAAATGAATAACTCTTGTGGGAATTGAACCTACTAGCTCTTATGGAACAACATACAAAGGTGGATGTGCTAACTAATATAACTCTCAATGACTTATATATTAAAGTGATACTTGTTATAATATTTATTATGCTTTTTCTATTTTTGTTTTTTTTAAATGTGAATATGACTCGAGCGAGTTATTCCATTGCTCAAGCTTGCTCAGGGTACACCTATTCATGGTGATAATAGATTTGGGCCGAAAATAGTTTCATGCGGACCGGACTGCATTTCTACAATATGATCCATCTAAAAATAAGTATATGTACTAGTTAAAATGTTTTTTAATATAATTATTATTTTTAGTTTTTTATTATTATTATCATTATTTTTTCATATTACATTATTTTTTATTATTATTATCATTATTTTTGTTTAGCAGTTCAATGGTAAGAACCAAGAAATGTAGCGCTGCTACATGTCGGTTGCTAATCACTTAAGTTCAAGCCCCATTACCAATGTTGGAATGATGCTATAGTGAGTTGCTAATCACTTAAGTTCAAGCCCCATTCCCAATGTTGGTACGATGCTATAGTGAGTTTTTGATGTAAGCTCACACATGAGTGTAGCGCATGAGGTGGACTACTAGGAAAAGGTTTGGAGAGTGATTGAGAGTTCTTATTAGGTTAGGATTAAGAGAAATTCACGTATGGACCATATTGCGGTCATCAACAAAATTTTTAGTCAAATTTTGAGAAATTTCTCACTATCTAGCTCCAACTATTATCCATTGCTTTTGGATGGAAACACGAACAAAATCAAAGCTTAAATATGTTGGTATGTGTGTGGCCATGGGGCTTTTAAACGTGCAATTTTTTTTTCTCTTATAATTTAATGTTTATCACTAAAATAGGGAGACTTCTTAGAGAGAGAAAATGCCGTTATCTAACGGCTAGAAAGTAACTACCCACTTTTAGGACCACGTTTTTTCAGAGATTTCAGGAGGAAGCCGAACATTCGAGAACGACCTCCTTCATCCCTCTTTAAGAAGGGTTTCATGGCCATGGAGAGGTACACAAACATTTACAGAGTTCTCATAGTTCTGGTAAAAGCCTGATCTTTGCAATCGATTGTCTCACGACACTGCCCCTAATCCTGGGAGTGGGTCCATCTCTTCCCTCAAGATTTTTACATTGGTATCAGAGCGGGGAAGTGTGGTGGGCTCATAACCTATAGATCCCATGTTCTATTTTTTGTTTTTATTTGTGTTTTATCCTGAGTTTAATTTACAGTAATTTTGATATTGTGCTTTGCCATTTACATATATCTTGCTGTAAATTTGTTATTCTCAATTTTGGCTCTCTAATGATGTCGCTTGAGCAATGAATCACAATTGCATGAGTGATAATTTTTTCCATTTTTGACGATTTTTTGGTGCACGGTACTTTACTACCCCTATCTTGATGCTCATACATATTGGATGATAACGTTATTGATAATTTAACAACATTGAAGCTCTTATTGATAAATTTATTGATTCATTGATTATTCATATATATCTTCTTCTTCTTCTTTTTTCATAATACCCTACTCTTAATTCACCTTCTTGCCTACGTGATTCATATATATCTTGTCGACTCATTGTTCTTGATTCACATATATCTTATTGATAAGGTTATTGATGAAAGAAAGACGTATGTGATCTTTTGTCGAGAAACACAATTTTTTTTTTTTTTTATATATAATAATCACCCCTTATGTTTTGGCAATAAGATCACTCACATATGGTCTTATTACAACCAATAGATATTCCAAAAATAAATAGCACATCAATAAAATAAACTTCAACTACTTGATGCCATTCATACAACCTAATATGTGCTTGGGAATATAAAATAAAAGAACAAGCAAATAAAATAAAAAATATCGGAGATTACTTCAACCGGGCTTTTTACACCCCAAACCGAGCCATCACATCCAATGGCATTGGATCTGTGGTCTAGCTTCAATCACGAATCGAGATAGCTTATTTTCGGCCAAACTAAGTAACCACCCTTACAATCTCTAGTAAACCTTAACCCCCAAAATTAACTTAGGCTCCCTCTAATTTTTTCAACCCTTAATTTCTTCTTAGGCCTAGAGAGGAGAGAGAGAACTACCTAGGTTTTGGAGAGAGAAAGTTAGAGAGAGAAATATAGAGGAGAGAGAGCGGGGCGTGCCCCTCTAGGAGAGAGAGATGAGAGAGAGAGATTAGCGGAGAGAGAAAGGTTGTATAGAGATGGGGGGAGAGCACTCTTATTTATAGTAAATATTTAGGTTTAGGGTTTCTTAGGGTTTTTTCATAGTTTGTCCCTTTCATGAGATTGAATCTAAACCGTTGATCAGGGTGACTTGTAGGGTGAGAGATCTGAGCCATCCATTTTATAAATGGGTCATCAACATTATGGAAGATGCTTGTACCATTATCCCCTTTTCCTTAAACCATTTTCCTATTAATATATTTAAATAAAATAAATATCATGCATTCCATAAAATTGCGTGATCCAACTCACATATTCCATAAGGATATGACAAAAATTATCAAGCGAATAAATACTACCAAATATAAATAAAATAAGGTCAATTTTTATTATCTATTCAAATTGACCATATCTCTTTAAAGCAAACTTTCTATAAAACAAAATAAGCTATGGTCAATATTTCCCTTCCAAGATTTGACCACATGCCACAAATCAAAGTTACCATATCTTAAAGACTTGAACACAAAGCAAATAACAAGAATCCAAAGGGTGGGGCGTGCCACCCCTATGTGGCACATGTGGACCCCCACCCACATGCCACATGGTAGGCCCATATGCACTTTTGGGCCCCCATGAAATTTTATAAATAGTTTTTAAATAAAACAATTTGATATATATACATTTGAATTTTTACAATTTTATAAAATCAATAACTATATTTTTATAAGTCCAAAAATCATAAATAAAATATTGAGAGATTAATAAAATTTTAAATAATAAAACTAAAATCATTTCAATAATAAAATGAACACAATTAAATTAATATGATGAGAAAATGATCCATATGATTTTAGGAATTCAATCTGTAATTATGGGGTACTTCAGCTTCAACTATGGACTACATACCACACTAGCTTTATCGAACTGACCTAGTATTTTTCATGACCCACGGTCCAAGCAGTGGCTCATTAGCAAGTCACCAAAGTCAGGCTGATGAATCAAAGGATCACAATCCCAATGTGTGAATTACAGGTCTTATGCCAGAGAGAAGTCAAGGTCACCACGAGCTGATGCGACCACAACTCTATGACACATATGGGTATCTCTCGCATATGCATATACTTCACCCAAAGGTAGATATCTGGCTTTCTCGAACGATCTATCGATATGCATACCGTGTGATGAAACATGGATGAGGTTTTGACCCCGTCTTAGTAGGTTTACCTTCACACACAAGGGTCACACAGTCCCTCGGTTCACTCATCTAGGCATAAGCTCCGATCTCATAAAGGGCTAACCCAAAACCCTCACCGGTTAATTCTTTATGCCCAAGTACCTTGGGATTTCTAACCGACTGGCCTAGATCGGTAAGCATAGTCCGGTATAAGTAAACACCATTCACTTAGTATGGTCCTCGAGGGACCACACTCCCACTGAATTTATGTTTCACTATAAAAGTATTTCAATACACACTCATAAAGGCATTTGAAGGCCACATAAACCCAACATCTCTCACTTGGCCTTTGAAGGCCTTACATTCTCTCTTCCTCATTTTCTCTCATCCCCATCTCTCTCACATGTCTTACAAATATATCAGGGACAACTCCCTTAGTTAGAGGGTCTGCAATCATCAAATCTGTAAATATGTAGTTGATCTCGATCTCTTTCAATCGTACGTCATTTCTCAGGTGATAAAGATAAGGCTTAATATGCTTCAAGTTCTTGTAAAACCGAGGCTCCTTAGAGACACAAATAGCCACAGTTTTGTCACAGAAAATTTCCACTGCCTCACAACATACAGGATGAAATTTAAGTTGATTAAGAAACTTCTTAATCCACACGGCCTCCTTGGCTGCTAGACAACATACCACATACTCAGATTCCATGGTGGACAAGGCTACAATATCTTGTTTCTTTGACTTCTAAGAAACCGTACTCCCTCCAAGCATAAACACATATCCAGATGTAAACTTCGCATTATCTGGATCCTCGAGATAGCTTGCATCTAAATATCCCTTTATAGTTATTTCAATTTCCCCCTTATATGTGAGCGCATAGTTCATGGTCTGTTTAAATATCTGAGAATTCTTTTTACAGCTTTCCAATGCTCCTCTCTTAGATTACTTTGGAAACGGCTCACTAGAATCATGACGAATGACAAGTCAGACCTTGTTCCCGTCATGACATACATAAGGGACCCAACAACGCTCCCGTGTGGCACTCTTTTTATGGCTCTTATATCCATATCTTCGGTAGGACACATCTTATTACTAAGCTTCGTCTTTTTGTCGATTGGGGTAGACATAGGCTTATACATACTCATATCAAACTTTTTCAGTATCCTCTTATAGTAGGTGGCTTGGGAAAGTTGGATAGTCCCTGTTTCTTATTATCTTAATGCCCAACACATATGAAGCTTCTCCAAAATCTTTCATATCGAAGTGTTGTGTAAGGAAATTTTTTGTCTCTACTACTAGGGCAATTGAGCTACTAACAATTGACATATCATCAACATATAACGATATAAAGGCCACATCACTCCTACTAACCTTTTGATATATGTAATAATCTTCATTATTTGTGGAGAACCTTGCAAGAGCAAGGTTCTCTTAGAATTTTATATACCACTGCCGCGATACTTGTTTCAGGCTATAAAAGGATTTATTAAGTTTGCATATTAGGTTCTCTTTTCCTTTCTCCTCAAATCCCTCATGTTGGGTCATGTAAATTTCTTCTTCTAAATCCCCATTTAGAAAGGCTGTTTTGACATCCATTTGATGAACCTCAAAGTCAAAATGGGCAGCTATAGCTATAAGGATTCGGATGGATGGAAATTTGGCAACAAAGGAAAATGTTTCCTCATAATCTATCCCTTCTTTTTGGGCGAAGCCCTTTGCAACCAACCTAGGTTTGTCTTTTTCTATTTCCCCTTCAGAGTTCAACTTTTTTTGAAAATCCACTTACAACCAATGGCCTTACGCTTTTGAGGTCGAGGTACTAATTCCCATACATGGTTTTAGTTAATGGAAGTATACTCATCTTTCATAGCTTCTACCCAGTATTCCCTTTCAGGACAGGTCAAGACTTCACGGTGAATTCTAGGTTCTGAATCTGGATCTTCTCCAACCTTATCAAAATGTTCTCCAAGGTAGATAAATTGTCTAGGTAAAGAGGTGGTCTACTGACTCGGTTACTTCGTCTTAGTTCAGGTAAAGGTTTACTTTCTATAGGTAGTTCAGGATCTGATTGGGTTGGTTTAGAAGTTTCAGGTTTAGGGTCTCGAACTACATCCTTGTTTTGAGCCTCTTCATAAAAGTCGGCTTGTTTTCTACTCACCCTTGCTTCAAGGAACTGTTCATCGAAGAAGTGAGCATCGCGAATTTCAATGACCACACATGTTTCAAGGTTGTAGAATCGATATCCCTTGCCATGATCTGGGTAACCAGTGAAAATGGATTTGACAATTTTGGGGTACAATTTGGTTCTATTTTGATGTGGGATAAGGACATGGGTCTAAACTTTCAAGTGTTCAAGGGAGGGAGTACGACCTGTGACAATTTCGTGAGGAGTAGGTGGGGCAGCTTTTGTGGGAATCCGGTTAAGGATGTAACATGCCGTTAATACGGCTTCTCCCCAAAACTCTAATGAGAGATTTGCATATCCCATCATACTCCGTACCATTTCCACTAAGGTCTTATTCCTTCTATCAGCTACACCACTTTGTTTAGGAGTATAAGGCATGATGTACAGATGGATGATCCCATTTTCAATACACAATTCTTTGAAAATGTCAGATGATTATTCCCCCCCTCTATCGGTTTTAAGGACTTTAAATTTCAGGTTGGTTTGATTCTCTACCTGAGCCTTATGTTCTTTGAATTTTTCTTGGGCTTCTGATTTTGCATGAATACGGTACACATGGCCATGTCGCAAGTGATCATCTATAAAAGAGATAAAATATCTTTTTCCACTTTTGATGGTCACATTCATAGGTCCACATATGTCACTATGAATAATTTCCAATATGCTAGTAGCTCTTTTTGCCCTGGTGGTATTTTTTTTTATTAATTTTCCTTGCACACAAGAATCGCACACTTTCGATAAATCTCCCTTATAATTTTGAAGAATCTCGTCCCTTTTTAATCTTTCCATTCGTTTGATATTAATGTGTCCAAACCTCATATGTCATAGGGTAGCATCCAATTTATTAGGGGACATGACATAAGTAATATTCTTTTTTATTTCAATAGTAAACAGCCCATCTAAAAGTCGTCGAGTCATGATCACATCTTTCCCCTTTTTGACCACCAATTTCTCCCCAATGAAAGGTGTTATGAATCCAGCCATAAACATCTTAGGAGCCGAAACCAAGCACTTCTTCATATCAGGAGCATAAAGTGCTTGCTTTAGGATCAAGGTGCTCCCACTTTTCAGTTTCAGCTCAAAATATCCAACTCTAAGAACACCAGCCTTCTGATTTCATCCCATGTAAATATGTTGTTGTCTTGGCCCCATAGGAGTGAACGATCGGAAACCATCATTGGTGTTTGTGACATGGACCGTAGCATCCGAGTCAAGACACCAAGAGGCTCCCTTGATCAGCCAGCATGGACTCAAAAACCACACATGCCAATTCCTTGTTGGTCATTCCAGATTTATTAAATCAACAACTATTGGTTATGTGGCCCACTTTCTTGCAAATAAAGCAAGTTCGAGTTTCTCTCTTTGATCCCTTATTTCCAAAATCTCTCTTTTTGAAATCTCTTTTCTTTCCAAAATTATTTCTTCCATTTCCTTTCTTAAATTTAAAAGAAGGTGAAGATTTATCATGTGCACGGCTTCCCTTGAAGTTGTTGTCAGTAGTTGCCTTGAACTTTTGCTCTCCTCTTCTGCTTTGATTGTAGTGATGAGCTCCTCCAGTTTTGGTACTTTCGTTCTGGCTGAGATGGAAGATATGAATGTCTCCCATGAATTAGGAAGTGAATTCATAAGATGAATCACTTGCATAGGTTCATTAGGTCTCATGCCTGTGTCTTTTGACTCTCTGCCTAGCGCACGAAACAAGTATCTATGATCTGCAAACTTGGTACCATCTGCCATTTTTAATTCATTATACCTCCTCATAGCTATGGTTTGCTTCATAAGAGAGGGTCAACATACTCTCTCTCAAGTTTACCATAAATTTCACTTGCAGTATAGATTGACTAATACTCAGAAGCATATGAGTAAGTCATGGCAAATAAAAGAATGTGTTTGCATCTGAGATTCCTCCTCTTCCAATTGGCGTACTCATATTTAATGACTTGAGATGAGTCGTCAATTAGACGATGAGGTCGGTCCTCAAAGAGTACTTCATGCAAGTTTTCCTCATAGAGCACAAATTTAATTTTTCTTTTCCATGAAACAAAGTTGATTCCATCTAACCTTTTGGTTTTCAAGATCTCTAAGATAAAGGTACGAGCAGCCACATATTTCTATTCTCAAGCAAAAATAAGAAAAGACTCCTAATGGCAATCAAGTAAAACTAGCTCTGATACCAATGAAAGAAAGATCTATGTGATCTTTTGTCGGGAAATACAATTTTTTTTTTAATAATAATCACCCCTTATGTTTTTGGTAATAAGATCACTCATATATGGTCTTATTACATACAATAGATATTCCAAAAATAAATAGCACATCAATAAAATAAACCTCAACTACTTGATGTCATTCATACAACCTAATATGTGCTTGAGAATATACAATAAAAAAGCAAGCAAATAAAATAAAAGATGTCAGAGATTACCTCAACCGGGTTTTTTACACCCCACATCGAATCACCACATCCAATGGCACTGGATTTGCAGTCTAGTTTCAACTTCGAACTGGGATAGCTGATTTCGATCAAACTAGGTAACCACATTTCAAATCTCTAATAAACCTTAACCCCTAAAATTAACTTAGGCTCCCTCTAATTTTTCTAACCCTTAGTTTCTTCTTAGGTCTAGAGAGGAGAGAGAGTATTACCTAGGGTTTTGGAGAGAAAACGTTAGAGAGAGAAATAAAGAGGAGAGAGAATGGGGTGTGCCCCTCTAGGAGAGAGAAATTAGGGGGAGAGAGAGGTTGTGTAGAGATGGGGGGGAGAGCACCCCTATTTATAGTGAATATTTAGGTTTAGGGTTTCTTAAGGTTTTCCTATAGTTTGCCTCTTTCATGAGATTGAATCTAAACCGTTGATCAATGTGGCTTGTAGGGTAAAAGAGATATGAGCCATTCATTTCATAGATGGGCCATCAACATTATGGAAGGTGCTTGGATCATTATCCCTTTTTCCTTAAACCATTTTCCCATCAATAAATTTAAATAAAATAAATATCATGCATTCCATAAAATTGCATGATTCATCTCACATATTCCATAAGGATATGTCAAAAATTATCAAGCAAATAAATACTACAAAATATAAATAAAATAAGGTCAATTTTTACTATCTATTTAAATTGACCATATCTTTTCAAAACAAACTTTCTATAAAACAAAATAAACCATGGTCAATATTTCCCTTTCAAGATTTTATCACATTCCACAAATCAAAGTTACCATTTTTAAAGACTTGAACTCAAAGCAAATAACAAGAATCCAAAGGGTGGGACGTGCCACCCCTATGTGGCACATGTGGGCCCCCACCCACATGCCACATGGTGGGCCCATATGCACTTTGGGCCCCCCATAGAATTTTATAAATAGTTTTTAAATAAAACAATTTAATATATATACATTTGAATTTTTACAATTTTATAAAATCAATAATTGTATTTTTATAAGTCCAAAAATTATAAATAAAATATTGAGAGATTCATAAAAATTCAAATAATAAAACTAAAATCATTTCAATAATAAAATGAACACAATTAAAATAATATGATGGAAAAATGATCTATATCGTTTTAGGAATTCAATCTGTAATTATGGGGTACTCCACCTTTAACTATGGACTACAGACCATACTAGTTTTATCGAACTGACCCAGTATTTCCTATGACCCACAGTCCAAGCAGGGGCTCATTAGCAGGTCACCAAAGTCAGACCGATGAATCAAGGGGTCGCAATCCCAGTCTGTGGATTACAGGTCCTCCTCTAGAGACGAGTCAAGGTCACCGCAACTTGATACAACCACAACTCTATGGTGCATAGGGGTATCTCTCGCACATGCATACGCTTCATCCAAAGCTGGATATTTGGCTCTCCTGAACGATCTATCGATATGCATACCGTATGATTGAACATGGATGAGGTTTTGGCCCCGTCTCAGTATGCCTACCATTACACACAAGGGTCGCAGAGTCCCTCGGCTCACTCATCTAGGAATAAGCTCCGACCTCATCAAGGGCTAACCCGAAATCTTCCTCGGTTAATTCTTTATGCTCAGGTATTTTGGGTTTTTGAATCGACTAACCTAGATTGATAAGCACAGTCCGGTATAAGCAAACACCATTAACTTAGTATGGTCATCGAGGGACCACACTCCCACTGAGTTTTATGTTTCACTATAAAAGTATTTCAATACACACTCATAAGGCCACATAAACCCAACAATTGACGTTCATACATAGATAGCCATTGTATGATTCATTGTTCCTGTATGTAGCAAGTCGGTGACTGATAGGTAGGAGATCTTGTACATATCTAGATAGATACTTAGCTCTTGCAGTGAATTAATATTTACCCAAGCAGAAGCTCAGCATATATTTTTTTTTGCCAAGCCCTTTTGAACGTTTTTTTTTTTTCCCTTGAATATAACAATGAAACTCATTGCATTTCAGTAAATTTCAGTGAATTTCAAGCCCCTTTTGCGTTGCAGTTCTTTAACTCAAAAAGAGTTCGCTCTTTTTTTTTTTTTGAAATCTCGTGCACTTAGCAACCACGCACCTTAACCACTTGGCCAAAGTGACGTGGTAATTCTCTCTCTAATAATAAAATAAAATAAAATTAAAGATAAAATTTGCTGCTTAATTTTAGAGAGAGAGAGAGATAGAGTTACTGCTGTAATTTTAGAGACTGAAAATCAGTTGGCTTGCACCTTTCTTTCTTCCATATTTTATTGCTGAAAGTTAGTACATAATTTTATTAGATTACTGAAACTTATTATGCACACAACAACTATTCAAGTAAAGGTTGTCATATCAACTGCATGACCTTTTTTTTTTTGTGGCTTATAATTTAGGGATTTTCCACAAATTTTATTTGCATAATAATTATCATTGCATTGCATAATTATTCTATATTTTGTTCTTATTTTTTAAATAAGAAAACTTCATGATCTTGATTTTGTGAATTCATTTTTTTTTTTTTGTAATTATGTTATGCCATATATTTTGTTGAAAATATCAAATATCATTGGAGACTCTCTCACTTGTGCCAAGACATATTCATATATTTATGAAAATTATTCTTATGCAAGATTTGACATAAAGTAGTTCTTCTCTTACTTTATTAATTTTTTGTTGCATCATAGCAATGTGAACATAAATTGCTCGAGAAAAATTTCCTTTGAAGTTGCAGCTCACTGAGAGTCAGCAAACTTATTGATTTAACTAGCAGATAACCCTTTTTTAAACACAATTAAAATTTTTGAACTTTTAGGTGTTAACTAAAAATTTAAAATGGCCTCTAGGCTATTCATGTCATAACTATCTAAACTTGAAAAACTCAATGGGACTAATTTTTTTATGAGGAAAAGAAAAATTAAATATATTTTTTTCCAAGATAGGGTAGATTATGTCTTAGAAAGAGAACCATCAGTTTTAGAGCCTAATGCCAATGGTCAAGCTAGAAGGCGACTTGAAAAATGGTTAGAAGATGACAAAGTAGCTAGGACTACCATGTTGAGCTTTATGGAAGATTATTTAATTAGAGTATTTGAGGATCACACCACAGCTCAAAGTATGGGTACCCTATTTGAAAAGTATGGAACCACTTCTAAGACCCATGTGCAATTATTGTTAGAAAAATACAATTCTTGCAGAATGAAAGAATCTGACTTAATGACCGAGCATGTTAATAAAATGACAGTGCTCGTAAAGGACCTTGCTGCAACTGGGAATCCAGTCCCCGATCGCATGCAAGTGACCATTGTCCTTAACAGTCTCCCACCATCTTGGGAGCCTGTTGTAATTGCATTGAACCATTCTGCACAAGGGATAACCATGTTAAATCTTTCCATGCATCTCAGTATTGAAGCTGAGAGAAGCATGATGAAGAAGTCAAATGAGCTCTACTTTGCCCAAAGTTCATCTCCTCAGATCCCCAAGAAACCTTTCAATTATCAGAAAAATAATAGATATAAGGGAAATGAAAAAAAATTTAAAAATCAAAAGAATAAGGTTGATAAGGCCTGTTTCTATTGTAAAGAAATTGGGCACATTAAATTTAATTGTCCTAAGCTAAAAAATAAATAATAACCAGAATAATAACCATGCTTAAAATAATCAAAATAAAAGAAATGACTTGATCTGTGTAGTCCTAGAATCAATAGATGCCGACCATGACCTGAGAAATTGGTGGGTCGACTCAGCCTCCACCTAACATGTCTTGAGGACTAAGGATGGATTCACAGAATTGAAGGAGATTGCAGCCAGTAACCAACGGATTTACATGGAAAATGACACTTACTGCGATGTACTAGGTGTCGGTACTTTCAAGATGTGTTTACCAAGAGGAACAAATCTCTTATTAAATGATACATTGTAGTGCCCAATATGAGGCGCAATTTGATTTCTGTCCCTAGGCTAGACGACAATGGTTATGTAATAAGAATCAGATCTGGTCGGGTTACCATTGGAAAGCATTCTAGAGCATTGGTGTACGGTACTAAAGTTGACAATTTGCACCGACTGAATATTAATGAAAGTTTATCCTTTTTTTATTATATTGATGCCTGTTTTGATGCTTTTATATGTATGGATGATCCATATTTATGACACTTAAGATTAGGACACATAAATAAAGACAAAATAAATCAAATGGTTCAAAGAGGGTTGCTCTCCAATTTAGGAGAAATTGTGTTCAAAACATGCGAGCCATGTATTTCTGGTATATTAACTAATAAGCATTTCCTTAAAGGGAAAAGGTATAGTGAACTGCTTAGTATTGTTCACTCTGATATATGTGGCTCATTAAATGTGAAAACACATAGACGTATAGAATATTTCATAACATTTATAGACGATTATTCATGTTATTGATATGTATACCTAATAAGTAAGAAATCAGATGCATTAGAAACATTTAAAGAATATAAAGCTGAGGTAGAAAATCAGTTAGGCAGACATATTAAAATTCTTCGAACAGATAGGGGGTGAATATTGCTCCACCTTATTTACCGAATTTTGTAAGGAGTATGATATAACTCACCAAACAACTATGTCATATACACCACAACAAAAATGTGTAGCTAAAAGAAAAAATAAAACTCTAATAGGCATGGTTAGGTCTATGATGAGCCATTTAAATTTATCACCTCATTTTTGGGATGAGGCTCTTAACACGGTAATGTATAGTATTAATCGTGTCCCAACTAAATCTATAGACTTGACCCCATATGAATTATGGACAGGTAGGAAACCTGACCTTACTATATTGAAAGCTTGGGGTTCTTGGGTACATGTGCTTATACCACTACAAAATAAGGATAAATTATAGAGTAAAACTATAAAATATTCTTTTATAGGCTATTCAAAAAATTCTATGGGGTATAGATTCTATAACCATGATACTAGATCGTTAGTAGAGAGTCGTGATTCTCATATCTTAGAAAATATAGATGATGAAAATATTTGAAATAATCTTATTGACTTACATGAAATTGATAAAGATAAGGTTTTGGAAGACCCTATTTCTCAAACTCCCTCTACATTTGGTGAGAATGATTCAATTGAATCAAGTATACCAGACAGGCCTAAAAGAACTAGAGCCTCACCTACGACTTTAAAAGAATTTTATGTATTTATGAATAAAGATAATTATTCTTCAATGAGTGATGATACAATAGATGAACCTCGAAGCTACAACGAAACTATTAGCTCACATGACTCAGCTGAGTGGACTTAAGCTATGGATGATGAACTTGATTCTATTGAAAGAAATCAAGTTTGGGAGTTGGTTGACCTCCCGAAAGATAGAAAAACCATTGGTTGCAAATGGGTCATAAAGAAAAAGCTTAGGATCATCCTTGCATTAGTTGCATATTATGATATAGAATTATTTCAGATGGATGTCAAAATAACTTTCTTAAATAGAGAATTAAAAGAACATATATATATGAAACAACCAGAATGATATGTAATTAAAGGCCAAGAAGATAAATCATATAAACTTTAAAAATCTTACATGGTCTAAAACAGTCTTCTAGGTAATGGTACTTTACTTTTCATAATGCAATCACTGAAATTAGTTATATAGCTAATAGATTAGATCATTGTGTATATGTATGGAATAGTGGGAGGAATTTTGTTATATTGTCACTATATGTGGATGATATTTTGATAGTCGGTAATGATATTGGCATGATTAACCATACCAAATCATGGCTAAGTTCCCAATTTGAGATGAAGATATGGGAGAAGCCTCATATATATTGGGCATTAAGATAATAAGATATATAAGTTCAAGACTTCTATGTTTATCTCAAGAAAATTATTCAGAAAGCATTTTAAAGAGATTTAAGGCAGAAAATTGTAAGCCCATAGATACACCCGTTTGTAAAGGCTTAAAATTATAAAAAAAAATGTATCCATTAAATGATAGTGAAAAAGCTGAAAATGAAAGAATTACATATGCTCAACCTGTAGGATGCATAAATTATGTCATGTTGTGTACAAGACCTGATTTGAGTCATGTATATGGTCTTGTAAGTAGATTTCAGAGTAATCCTGAGATGGCTAATTGGCAAGCCGTGAAAAAAAATACTTAGATATATTCAAAAAACTAAAAATTACAAGTTGTGCTTCCAAGCTGACAACTTAGAGGTTACTGGGTACTCTGATATAGATTTTACAAGAGACCTAGATGATAAAAAATCAACCTTAGGAATTGTATTTCTCTTTGGAGGTGGATGTATTTCTTAGTCTAGTAAGAAACAAGGTTGTGTAGCTCGATATACTATGGAAGCCGAGTATATTACTTTTACCATTGCTACAACTTATGCTGTATGGATTAAACCCTTCATAAATGATTTGAAGCTGGATATAGCCGACGGACCTGTTAAATTTTTTTGTGATAATTAGCCTGCTATTTCATCAATTAGAAATGGACCTTATAGTTCCAGGGATAATCACATTGACATTGATTATCATTATATTTATGATAATATTGAAAAGAATAAAATAATTGTAAGTTATTTGCCATCTTCAGATATGATTGCGGACCCTTTAACAAAGGGATTGAGTGCATAAATATTATCAAAGCATGTAGCTTTGATGAGACTTAGAAATGTTTAAGTTAGGAACTCCCAAATGAGATATTTTTTCATATCTTGGTCATGAGAGGAAAAACCGTATTAGCATGAAAAACTATGACATGACTTTAGATATTTTTTGTTATGAGATGTATAACCGCACTTGCATGAAACGCCTCATGACAAAAATATGCTCATAAATGTTAAATTCATTAAGTGGTAAAGACTTAATGATATTTCAATATATCTGGCTCTCATAGCTAAATGTGAGATGTTGGTATGTGTGTGTGGCCATGGGGCCTTTAAACGTACAATTTTTCTCTATCTTATAATTTAATGCTCACTAAAATAATGAGGCTTCTTAGAGAGAGAAAGTTTCATTTTCTAACGGCTAGATAGTAACCACCTACTTCATAGGAATACAGGGCCACATTTTCTCAGAGATTTCATGAGAAAACCTCTTTACCGCCGAACGTTGGAGAACTCCCTCATCCATCCCTATTTAAGAAGGGTTTGATGGCCATGGAGAGGTACACAGAAATTTACAGAATTCTCATAGTTCTGGTAAAAGCCTGAAATCTGCAATCAATAGTCTCACGACACTGCCCCTGATCATGGGAGTGAGTCCATCTCTTCTCTCAAGATTTTAACAAAATAATGGTTACTGATGTGGATTTGAGGATGTTACAACGCTTGTTATAGCAAATGAGAAACCAACCATGAATAATCAACTATATGGGGTTAGATCCATAAATTATGGATCAATATCACCGTGGAAACCATGGTCAAGATCCATAAATTATGTATCAATACATCACCATAGAAGCCTTCTAATGCTCAAATTAAATATTAATGCAGCAATTAAGTAAAAAGTTGTATAGAGAAGATGACCTTACGTCACCCTCGGTTCAACAATAGGGAAACCCTAGCTGGTTAAAGGGTAGGAAAATGAAGAAGAATAGGAAGCTTTAATGACGTCCATGGGTTTCTAATGTGGGAGATTCAGTTAGGGCATGGCAACAGACATGTTTTCTCCTTTTAAAATCCGTAAAATGTTGCTTGGGGGAGAGAGAGCATGAGAGCGAGAAGGGTTGAGAGATTATTTTTAAAACATGCAGAGTTACAATATTTGGAGAAAGAGAGATAGAGCTTGCTAGTTTTGGGGATAGCAGATAGCGGTCCTGTATTTCAAACACAGGACAATTGTTTTTCTTTGCGTGGTATAAACCCTATCCGTCAGGTCGGTGTGTGCGTAACCGGACAGGAGGTAACTTGGGAAAAAAAAAACATCGGGAAGAACAGGGTGCCCCCCGTAATTTAAGACAAACGTGATCCTATTTTGTAATTGACCCCACCAAAATTAAAGATTTAATAGCATTATAAAGAGGTTGAACTCATAGAGCTTGATCTTGGTTAGTACTATGGCGTCTCCACATTGAATCTACCAGAAAACCCCAGCTCAACAATAGGAAACCGTAACTGATTAAAGGGCAGGAAAATGGAGAAGAATAGGAAGCTTTAATGGAGAAGAATAGGAAGCTTTAATGGCGTCCTTGGGTTTCTAATGTGGGAGATTCAGTTAGGGCATGGCAACGGACACAATTTCTCCTTTTAAATTCAGTAAAATGTTCAAAGGGTTTGGGGGAGAGAAAGCGTGAGAGTGAGAGAGGAGAACAAGAAGGGTTAAGAGAGCGAAGGGTTGAGAACAATTATTTTTTAAAAAATGCAGAGTCATGATGTTTGGAAAGAGAAAGAACTTGCTGGTTTTGGGGATAGCAGATATCAGTCCGGTATTTCAAGCATCGGACATTTCTTTTGCTTTGCGCGGTATAAACCCCACCTATCCGGTGCTCGTATTATCGACCGCTTTGCGTGACCAACCTATCCGGTGTTCGCATTACCAGCCAGAGAGTAACTTCGAAAAAAAAAAATGCTCCCGTAATTTAGGATAAACGTGATTTCATTTTGTAATTAAGCCCCCTGATCTGTACATAAATTTCTCTAGGATTTACAAATTCTAGTGTTCAATGTTCCCAAAAGGCTTGTAAAAAGGTTTCCGTGTGTTCAACTTCTCTCAAAAAAAAAAAAAAAAAAGATTTTGTGCAAATTTTACACCGTTCAATTAAATGGATGGTAGATATTTTTGCAATCATTCATATGATAGATACAGCCCTTCCAAAACCATATCCTTATATCAAGGGCTTCACTAGTTGAGGTTAATTTCATGGACTTATTTACACACGATTATAGCCTCAAAAAATTTGATAATGATAAAGACTTGAAAATTATGAATCAAGGAGGTTAGGATAATGTCACATCACTTCGCTAGGATTTGCTAGGCTTTGGCCAATGATGATAGTTTTGGAAAAAGTTTTGCTATGCTTATAGTTTTTAGTTTTGGAAAAACTTTATATAAGATTGACACCTTAAAAATATAAAATTAAGCTATACTTAGAAAATCTCTCAAAAAAATGATGCTTTTTCCACCGGATCGAAGAAGGCTCGAAGCGAATCTGATGAACAGTGCTCTGAAACCTCAGCTTAAACTCTATCCCTTTTCTTTTACTACACCCCCACCCCCCAACTTTTATAAATCTCACATCAATTTCAATGTTTGTGCTTCTAGTGAGTGACCAAAATAGGAGAGGAGGACACTCAGCATCAGCATTCCACCCTAGGATTTCACCCAAACACAAGCCATGGCTGAGATGGTTGTTCTCTTTCCAAACCAGCTTTTCTCTCTTCTCCTTCTCAAAAACTCGAATTCATTGTAAATACCAGGTCCTATTATATCTTGCAACACATTATCATGACCATCTATTTTTAAGATTTTCATATGTTTATAGATCTAATTGATTTGAACCATTTCTAAAATTTAAAATTTTATAATTAAAGATTAAAATAAATTCTCAAGCCATATCAATAATTTTTTATACCAAAATTACATTTAAGACAATATTTTGAGACGTGCCATAATTTGATTGTTTAAAGTTCCACGCGCATACCCACCCTTTTTATACTCTAGTAAAGAGCAAGTCTCCAAAATAAATGAAAGTACATAGTAATTATTATATTGGAGGTTAAGATACGTACCTTAGAAACACAAACTATTGTGAAAAAATTGTATTTTTAACAAAAATAAAAAAATAATAACATATAAATTTAAGCAGCATAACACAATTTAAAATTTTTAAATTTAAATATGTAATTAAAAAATATATTTTAATAAACATATAAAGTAACCATTAAACCAACTATTAACAAAACATTAGTGTGTTTAAAGTTTAAGCTGTGTATAAAATCTCTCCAAATAGAAAGCTTGGAAAAAGTGAAAAGTTAATATATATATATATATATATATATATATATATATATATATATATATATATATATATATATATATATATATATATATATATATATATATATATACTACAAAACTCTTATAGGAGAAAATGATAGAAAAAAAAGAGTGAAAAATAAAGCACTACCGGACAATCATGACT
This sequence comes from Amborella trichopoda, assembly GCF_054954075.1. Classification (NCBI taxonomy): domain Eukaryota; kingdom Viridiplantae; phylum Streptophyta; class Magnoliopsida; order Amborellales; family Amborellaceae; genus Amborella; species Amborella trichopoda. The sequence continues at coordinate 40,616,289 of NC_142347.1, forward strand.
ATGAGATGAACTTTGAAAGATGATGAGGGTAGGCGAAATCACTATTCATTTTCACCTATAGGCGTTGGAAAGACTTATATATATATATATATAAAGTTGACATAGACCCACTAGCTCATGGCTACATATGAGCCAAACGACCTATATTAAACCTGGGCACATCTAATAACATGAAATTTCATATTTTAGTATTTTGATACAAGTGATATGATGGTCACGACTTTATTTCGTATTTTAATTTTAATTTTTTTTACAAATCCAAATCACATAAAATTTTAGGCGTCTATTCTTCTCATCAATGCGTACCTAATAAAACTATTGCAAATAATCTCTAATAAATAAATTGATGAAAATAACTATTATAATTTCCGAGGATATTTTGGTTAATTTATTTCTTGTAAATTATTATTTTTATATTTTTATTAATTTTTTCTATTTTTGAAGAACACACGTCAAAAAATTTCAAGTGATTTAGATTTGTATAAAAATAAAAATTCAAATACGAAACAAAGACGTGGCCGTTAGATCCGCTGGGCTCATATATAGCTGTGAACTAGTAGGACTATGCCAACTTTATCTATATATATATATATATATATATATATATATATATATATATATATATATATATATATA